>NW_024062338.1:600000-996025 GCF_006381635.1 Hibiscus syriacus | reverse complement strand
AAAAGAGTGAGAAATATGAATAGAATAGGGGAGGAAATTAGAGGATCCAATATAAAGTCACATGGACTCTCACATGATCCCCACATGGCCATATGACTAAGCTTACTACGTGTCATATAATCATATACAAACAATCATTTTCTAATAAATATAAGTATATCAATCTATATTAAATAAATTAAAAAAACTATACGTTTTCGATCATTTAATCTTTATTTTGGTTTTTTAATTTAGATTTGATATCGTCATGACTAATTAACATGGTATTTATTTGTTATCATGCTGATATTCTCTGCTTTGCACTTTCAGATTGAATTTGGATATGCGATTTGTGTTCGTGGATAGTTTTTTCACGTTGCTCAACTCCGATTTACGGTTTATCGATACTCTTTTAATAGATTGATCCCTTTTTATGATTCATTTATCAATTTTGTTCGATCTATTCATATTTATCTTTGGTTTGAGTTTTTTTAAAGTTTTTTAACATTTGCTTTATATGGTCATGATGTGATCTTAAGTGACTAATTTATATTAATGGTTATAAGGAAATGTCCTTATTATATATTTAGTTTATAATTTTTATTTATTTATTTATGGTTGTACACTTTTATTATAATTTTGAATATTTTTATTTTTAATAAAACTAGTTATTTATATAAAAATTTGACTAATAAATTAAAGAAAACTAAATTGATACCCGATTATTTTAAAATTCTATTTAAGTCACATGAGTCTTAAACTTATTATTTTATATTAGTTTTCTTATAAGTTAAACCTTAAAGTTATAAGACCTAATAATATATTTTAATTAAAATATATATAAAATTTTCACGTGTTATTTTAATTTATTTTAAAATTTCTTAAATTATGTTACTTTTTAGTTTTGTAATATTTTAAATAAAAATAAAATATATATTTTCATTGTAGGGAAATCAATTTTTTTTATAATATCTAACCTTTTTATAACATTCCTAGAAAATTGAAAATCTTCATCAGTCTAATGTAATATTTTTGACACTTTTAAGGCTCATAGTTCATTATGTAAATAGAGATAAGTTTTCATTATTTTTTAAGCTCATTGATGTTTCTTCTATTGAAAAATACCACAAGAAAATTTATAATTAAAGTTTTGTATTTGTCGACAGTCATTTTCGTCCGATCTTACTTATTATTATATTACTATTATTTATTATATTATTATTATATATGTTATTATTATATAATATTATTATATAATAATATTATTATTAAATAATATTATAAAGTCCAATTTGGGGCCCAATATTACAAATAATGTAACCCGAATGCCCATTTACAAGTTTGGAGGCCCAATTGACAACTTGGAGCCTGTTTTACAAGTTTAACCCAATACAAACACGGGAATACAACCAAACCCGAGAAGATCCGACCCGAGAAACACTAACCTGAAGAAAATTTCGAGCCCGATCCAGACTTAAGCCCAGCAACCAGTTCAGGCCCAATAACCAAGCAGGCCTGTGGAAGGCTCGTGCGCACTAGGGTTTTCACCAGATGTTCCAGCGCCGCCAGAAGCTCTCAGCCGTCCGATCCATAAGCAAATCCAATGGTCACCAGTGCAACCAACAGGAACCCTAGGGTCTCATTACCACCCTAGGGTCTATTCTGGCCACCGCCTTTCGTTGCTCCAACCAGACGCTGCCACGAAGCCGCCGCCTCTTTAGATCTCTCCCGAAGATTCCAGAGGCCACACAAGAACCGCACAACACATCACTCTAGGGTGAGTCACCACAGTAGGTCCGGTGACTCTCCGAGTAGAGCCATCATTATGAACGGCGATCGAGGACTATAAATAGCCCTACCTGCAAGAGGAACACACAACAAGCACAACAAGAGTAAAAACACAACACAGAGAGAAAGAGGGCAACAGACATGAATAGTAAGCATCTATACACGAGCAGTCATGAAATCAGAGGAAAATGAGAGGAGAGAAACTTACCTTTGGTCATCGGAGCCTTCACGTGTCATCGTAGAAGAAGAAATACTGAATGTATTTCTTTATATCTACGACGTTTGGTTGAGTTTTAGGAAAAAGAAAACCCAGATTTAGGACGAGGGAAGGTCGAGCTTCATTTTAATATAGTTTGGTATATTCCGACCACCGTGGGTGGTGGTCGACGGCGGCGATCGACGGTGGTTTTCGGTGGCCAGTCGGTGACCAGTTTTCCTTAGGTGAGGAAATTTAGAGAGAACCGAGAGGGTTCTCTCGATTTAGAGAGAGAAGAAATGAGAGAAATGAAGAGAATGAAGGTCTTAGGGCTGGTTTTTAGGTATTTATACCCTATCTCGTACAACGCCGTTTCAGGGGAGGGTATCATTGTAATTTTGTATAGGTAAACTACACGCGTAGTCCCTCTGATTTTGTAAGCTTCTATTTTGGTCTCGAAATCAGGATTTTCGTATCTTTTAATTTTGTTTTCATATTTTATTTAATTTTATTATAGTCCTATTTATATATTTATATATAATTTAGGGTAAAATTGCATGTTTAGTCCCTAAATTTTTATAAGTTTATATTTTGACCTAGATATAATAAATTAGGGTAAATTACATCATTACTACAAAATTTTAGTAGTATTTCGAATTAGGTTAATTAATTTTATTAGTTTATTTTTAATCATTAATTATTATTATATGATTAAATATTACTAGTATTTATACTTTAGGATTAATTATTAATATTTTATAATATAATATTATTTAATATTATCTATATTAAGTTATTTGTCAATTTTAATTTTGAAGAATAAACTTATCATTTATTGCAAAGACACTAATTAATAAATACCGGTACTAATTTTGGGCGTTTTAGGGTGCTAATTCTTCCACATACGTAACCGACTCCCGAACTCATTTTTCTAGTAAGCAGACCTGAGTTGTATTATTTTAATATTATTCTTAGAAATTTTATTAGAATAATATGACATCTTGGTTGACCAAACTCACCAAATTAAAAGATTGATGGTGATTCTACAACTTGGTGTTTCATCTGATTCTAGGAGGATAAACACTTATTTTTTCGAGACTAGTTACACCGTTTGGGGTGTACTATTTGCACTCTCCGTCGTCGGGCAGAGAAACGTCTCGACAATAATATATATAAAATATACTTACTTTCGTTAAAAAAATAGTTTTTAATTTATTCAAAAAGTCAAGGTGGAGAGAAAAAGACAATTTTTGGTATTAAAAATGTTTTAAAATATAATTTTGACATATTTAGAAATTTACCCATTCAAACTTAAGTATGTGTTGAGTTAATCGATTGACGAATATGGCCAAGAGGGGGGTGAATTGGCAATTAAAAATTTGGTGGAAGCTTTTGCAGAAAATTGAAAGAAATTGCACAGCGATTTAGAGTGGTTCGACTTTATCAACCAAAGTCTACGTCCACTACCTTAGCTATCCATACTAAGGATTTTCCAACAAATTCACTAATTTGTTCTTTCTTTTGAGGCCAAAGAGATAACCTTACAACTCCCTCAAGAATATTCCCCAATTCTTGAGAACACTCTTTTCTCAAAAGAGAAATACAAATTTACAACTTACAAGAAAAACCTCACAAGGAAAATATGTTTGCACAATTCTAGAACAAAGAAAGAACACTCAAGAATAAATACAATTGAGCACAATAAGTGTTCTTGAAAGCAAAATGAATATTGAATGAAAAATAGGCTTGAAATGCTCAAACTTGAAGTTTGAGCATTTCTCTTTGATTATCTCTTGATTCTAATTGCTTGATGTTTCTTGTTCTTGATCAATGGCTTCTAAGCTTGCTTAAATACACCTTGAATCACTTCTGAACATTGGGGATAATTAGAGAAAATAATATAGCCGTTTTTAGTGTGAAAACAATTAATAAAATAGTTTGGAGCGTGGGGGGAATCGGTACCCCCTATGGGGAATCGGTTCCCTAAGTGTAAAATTCAAATATTTCGACCGTTATACAAGGGGGAATCGGTACCCCCTGGGGGGGAATCGGTTCCCTCCGAGCATACTGGAATTCTCGGAGCCAAACTATTCAGGGGGAATCAGTACCCCCTTGGGGGGGAATCGGTTCCCTCTGAGCAATCTGGAATTTTTGGCTTTGAAATGGTTCGAAATACTTTGTAAAATTATTTTGAAATTGTTTTAAGATTAAAACTTAATTTTACACTTTGAGTAAGGATTAAAAATGATCTTTGAAAGATTTGGAGTAATGTTTTGATATTCGAATAATTCTATTGAATATACTTAGAAAATCATTTGGAAAATCTTAAAATTCATTTAACTTAATTTGTTATATCGAAATATTAAAATGTTTTCAACAATCTCCCCCCCTTTTTGATATAACAAAACATTTTAGTAATTTTAAGATTTTGAAACCAAGTTTTGAAATTACTCCCCCTTACTTTAACACTTCTCCCATTTATGATTTAAAAACACTTTAACACTTCTCCCCCTTTTTGTTAAATCAAAAAAACATTTTAAAGAATTTAAACAAGGTTTTGAAATCATTTAGCCAATTGATTATATATAATATAAGCTGCTAAGATCACAAGCAAGAGAAACGTTAGCCATTAGTTTCATAATCAATATTCATAATTAATGTGAAATGGAAAAATTGATCATATATCTAATCATGAAGTAAATGATACAGTAATGAATAAATTTAATCACACTAAATAGATAATTTCTAACCATTCATAAATCCAAACAAATTCAAAGTCAATCAATCCATAAATTCAAACATTCCAAAATATTCAAAATGTTAAAACAACAAGTTTGGAGTTCAAAGCAAAATATTGAATCACATATCCGGATCAGGAGGAGGAAAACGAGCTCGCATAGCGGCCATTTCGTTAGTGAGGTCATTAATACGTGCGTTGGTTGCTTCATTATTTGCACGCATTTCCCGAAGAATTTCTAATTGTTGAGCTCCCATTGTGGATAAATGGGACTCTATAGAAGTAAAGCGCGAATCCATAGTAGCGTATCTAAAATCGAATGTCTCCATAAAGGATTGGAAATATGGAGGCATTGGATGCGTTTGTTGTGCTTGCTCTTCGGGCTGCTCCTCGGGCTGCTCAGGTTCATCTTCGGCTTCATCGATGTCTCGCATTAATTGCTCAAGCTCGGGATCTTCGTCGGCTTCGGGTGGAGCTTGTGAAGAACTAGCTCCCGGAGTATTTGCAGAAGATCGAACCCATTCCCCGGTTTCCTTATCCTTAATCCATCCCACTCTCGTTAAGGAAAGAAGGTTAATTTGTTTTCTTAAGAGGAAAAACAGCATCTAAACTGACTCTAAGCCCAGCTTTGGAAAACAGATTGCTCAAAATACAACCGTAAACAAGAGATGAACAAAGTTTTTTATTAGGAACAAGATTTATGGTTTCAACAATTTCAGCAAAAATAATCTGAGGTAGGTTGATTTTAATATTGTTTTAGAAACAATGTAACCACCAAAGATCTAAGGCTCTAAGAGTAGAATAACGACCTCCGGATGGTCGAAACCACCAAGAAATCATTAGATGAAGAAAACGTTCATGAAGGTCTAGGACACTTGCATTAGAATAGAAAATACGAACAAGTTGATGGTAAACGATGGGTTCAAGGTCAAAGAGTTTATCAAATTTCCACTGTTGTAAAAGAGAAAGATATTTAAAATTGATAGCTAACATAGCTTGACAAGAAGGAATACGTTCTTCCTGGATTTTGTAAGAGTCGAAATATTGATAATACCAAAAACGATGATTTCTAGGATCAGGATGGTTGAAACACGAATTTTGGATAGTCAAATTAGGATCAATAGGATTAGGATTAGAAATAGGAATAGGTGGAGGATTTGGAGGTGGATTTGGTTGACGGTGTGAACGACTAGATGAAGACCTAGCACGTTTAGGATTGGACATGGTTTAGGAAATCGGAATAAAATTGATAACCTGCAATTTAGAAAACACATGTATGCAATTTAATCAATCCCAAAACTCAATTGAGTCCTCAATATTTCAAGGTTCTCTAAATCAATCCTAATGGGCAAAGTTTTTGAAAAACTTTTGAAAAATATGGTTTTGAGAAACAATATATGTATAGTTTTCATAACAACAACATAATTTAATCAAAACACAATAATTTGAAAATTAACATTTTTTTTATTTATTTTTTAATTTCGAAAATTAAAAAAAAATTGGAAAATTCTTGTGTTTTTTATGAAATTGGTTGTAATATCTAGTTTCTAATCACTAAACAATCAATGCCCGATCTAAAGTTCATCCTAAAACTAATTAAAACAAGTCATATGTTCAAAATCAATAAAATAGGGAGTTTAGAAAATTTTACCTTGAAGGATGAGATTGAGTGGATTTTGATGTTGTTTGCACGATTTTAATGATGATTGCAAGTTTAGGAGATGATATTTGAAGTGAATTCTGATTAAAATCGATGATTTGAGGCAATAATGGAGATAGGGAGAGAGTTGAGAGGGAACGGCGGAAGAGAGAAAAATAAGAGAGGTTTGAGCAAAATTAGGTTCTGCCCGTGTTAAAACCAGAACCCCAGGGGGTATCGATTCCCCTGTGGGGGGAAACGGTTCCCCTTCAAAGGGGGAATCGGTTCCCTCAAGGGGGGATCGATTCCCTCTGCACCAAAATGATAAAATCCGATTTTAAACACCCAAAATGCTAAATTAATTTCCTTTAGTGGTATTGGCAACTCATATATTGAAAATTAATCATGTTCAAACAATTCAATTAATCTTTAAACGATATTTGAACATAAAATTAATTTTTTATCAAGAATCATAAACTCCCCCTAACTAATAGCAATGAATGCAATCAAAAATTACTATTATAAGCATTTTTCATTTATTATTAAAAGTGCTAAAATTATTTTAAACACTCAGTGAAGATAGATTGGTCAAACCTAATTCTCTCCTAAGTGTCCAAAATCGTTCCTTGTCTAAAGGTTTTGTAAAGATATCCGCTAATTGGTGCAAAGTATCAACAAATTCTAGAACTACATCTTCCTTAGTGACATGGTCTCTAATGAAGTGATATCTTATTTCAATGTGTTTAGTTCTAGAGTGTTGGATGGGATTTTTAGTGAGACAAATAGCACTAGTATTGTCACACTTGATAGGAATGGTACCTACTTCAATTCCATAATCAAAAAAGTTGTTTCATCCATAAAACTTGTACACAACAACTACCAGCTGAAATGTATTCGGCTTCAGTGGTAGATAATGCAACACAATTTTGTTTCTTTGAAAACCAAGAAATTAGCATATTTCCAAGGAATTGGCAAGTACCAGAGGTGCTTTTCCTATCTAATTTGCATCCTCCATAATCCGCATCAGAAAAAGCATGCAAGCTAAAGCTAGAGTCTCTAGGATACCAAAGTCCTTCCTATCTAATTTGCATCCTCCATAATCCGCATCAGAAAAAGCATGCAAGCTAAAGCTAGAGTCTCTAGGATACCAAAGTCCTAAACTAGGAGTGTCCTTAAGGTATCTAAAGATTCTCTTAACAGCTAGTAAATGTGATTCCTTAGGGCATGATTGAAATCTAGCACATAAGCAAACACTAAACATAATGTCCGGTCTACTTGCAGTTAGATAAAGTAGAGATCCAATCATTGACCTATATAATTTAACATCTACACATTTACCTCCTTCATCTAAGTCAAGCTTTGTTGAAGAGCTCATTGGAATGTCATGAGGTTTCCCATTTTCCAGTCCAAACTTCTTGAGCATATCTTTGACGTACTTAGCTTGATTGATGAAGATGCCATCTTTTCTTTGCTTGATTTGGAGTCCCAAGAAAAATGAGAGCTCCCCCATCATGCTCATCTCAAACTCACTTTGCATTAGCATAGAAAATTCTTGGCAAAGAACATCATTAGTATAACCAAATATTATATCATCAACATAAATTTGAACTACTAATAAATCTTTACCTTTATACTTCAAAAACAATGTAGTGTCAACCTTCCCTTTTGAAAAACCCTTTTCAATTAAAAAATTTGACAATCTTTCATACCAAGCTCTAGGAGCTTGCTTTAAACCATAAAGTGCTTTTGTCAATTTTAAAACATGATCCAGAAAATTTGAATCTTCAAAACCTGGAGGTTGTTCCACATACACTTCTTCTTTTATAAAACCATTTAAAAATGCACTTTTAACATCCATTTGATATAATTTAAATTCATTGAAACATGCAAATGCTAATAACATTCTAATTGCTTCCATCCTAGCTACGGGAGCGTATGTTTCATCATAGTCTATGCCCTCTTCTTGAGTATACCCTTGAGCAACAAGTCTAGCCTTGTTTCTCACTATATTACCACTCTCATCAAGCTTATTCCTAAATACTCATCTAGTACCTACAGTAGATTTATTACTAGGCCTTTCAACTAATGTCCATACTTTACTTCTCTCAAATTGATTTAACTCTTCTTGCATAGCCATAATCCAATGTTCATCATTTAATGCTTCTTTAATATTCTTAGGCTCTATGCATGAGATAAATGCAACATAATTACAAATATTTCTAAGAGAAGATCGAGTTGTTACCCCTTTTGATGGATCACCTATAATTTCACCATCCTTGACATAGTTGTACTCTCTTGGATAAGATACTTCCCTTTCTTCAATGATTGGATTCTCAAGAGGATCATGAGTTTCCTCATTTTTCGTTTCTTCTTTTGATGATGGTTCTCCAACGTCATGTCTAACGTCATTTGTATTTATAACACCTACATCATCATTCACACAAGAATCCTTCCTCTGAAGGGGATTATCATCGAAAACAACATGTATAGACTCTTCTACAACTAAAGTTCTTTTATTAAATACACGATAGGCTTTAGAATTTAAGGAATAACCCAGAAAAATTCCTTCATCACTTTTAGCGTCAAATTTGCCAAGGTTTTCTTTACCGTTGTTTAAAACAAAACATTTACATCCAAAAGGATGAAAATAACTAATGTTAGGCTTTTTATTTTTGAAAATTTCATATGGAGTTTTCTTTAAAATTGGCCTAATCATTACTCGATTTACAACATAACAAGCGGTATTTGTGGCTTTCGCCCAAAAATATTTTGGCAAATTATTTTCACAAAGCATGGTTCTAGCCATTTCTTCTAAAGTTCGATTTTTCCTCTCAACAACTCCATTTTGTTGAGGGGTTCTAGGTGCTGAAAAATTATGGCTAATACCGTTAGAGTTACAAAATTCAGTAAATCCAAGATTTTCAAATTCAGTTCCATGATCACTCCTAACACTAGTTATAGAGTAACCTTTTTCATTTTGGATTACTTTTGAAAATGTGATGAATTTTTCTAATGCTTCATCTTTAGTATTTAAAAATAGAACCCAGGTATATCTAGAATAGTCATCTACCAAGACAAATGCTAGTTGGCCCAAAAAGATCTAAATGGATCAATTTAAACTCTATTAGTTGATACATCATTAATGGATTTAAAAGAAACTCGCTTTTGTTTTCCTTTAGCACAAGCATCACAGATTTTATCATTATCAAATTTAAGCTTAGGCAACCCTCTTACTAGGTCTCCTTGAATTAACCGTTGCAAAACACTCATACTAGCATGTCCTAGTCTCCTATGCCATAACCAACTATCATGTTCATCCTTAGCAACTAGGCATAAATTAGTCATATCAAAAGAATCTAAATGCACCATGTATATGTTCTCTATTCTATGACCAACAAGCATAATCCGATTAGATGCAATGTCAATGACTTTACAACCATTAATTTCAAATAAGACATTGAATCCTTTATCGCATAATTAACTAATACTCAATAGATTATGCTTTAATCCATTCACATATAAAACATTTTTAATTTGTATGGAAGAGGTATTACCTATTGTACCAATACCTTCAATGTGACCTTTTGAATTGTCTCCAAAAGTCGCTTCTCCTCCATTTTTGGCGTTAAGCTCAATGAATCGGCTTTTGTCTCCGGTCATGTGTCTTGAGAATCCACTATCAAGGTACCATGAATTTCAATTTGTTTCCCGTGCCTTGTAGCAATGCTCCTTTCCCTACAAACATAGATTAATTTTTGATTTTTGGTACCCAAATTCTTTTGGGTCCATATTCATTAGTTTCCAAAATCCTAGTCCCCTTAGGTATCCATTTGTGTAGGATATTTTTATCTTTAGTAGTAATGAGTTCTTTAGGAACCCACATACTTCTAACGATTTTTCCATTAGAGGTTCTTTGGGGACCTCTATGATTGTAGTTTCTAAAACTTTTTCTAACAAAGTTGGATTTTGAATTTCCACCTTTTTCAAAATGTTTTGTTCCAACTTTATCAAAAGAAGTTTTAAGATCATCAATTTTTCTTTTGATGATCATCATTGATCTTTGAAAGTAAATTTTGCAAATCTAAATTTTTCTTTTCAGACTCTTCTAGTTTGATTTGCAAATCTTTGATTTTACTTTCAAGATCGTTGTTGGTTTTGGATATGAGTTTGTTTTCATTTTTCAATTTTGAAACATCATTTTTATATTTTAAAAATAATTTCTCATAATCCGAAGCCAACCCATTATATTCCTCTAATAACTCATCATAGGATAAATCATCAAAATCGGATGAGTTAGAGGTTACCTTAGAATCTTCCCCAAATGTCATCAAGCACAAGTTAGCTACTTTTTGTTCCTCTTCATCGAAACTTTCTTCATCGCTCCATGTAGCCACATGAGCCTTGTGCTTATTCTTTGATTGACCCTTTTTCTTCAATTGTGGGCAATCATATTTAACATGCCCTTGCTTTTTGCAATCGTAGCAAATGATTGGGTCATTCTCTTTCGGTTCATTTTTTAGGCCTTCATTTCGTTTGAATTTTCTTCCTCGATAAGGTCTCATCATTTTTTTGAACCGTTTGGCAAACAATGCCATTTTCTCGTCATCGTTATTCGAATCACTCTCATCTTTTGTGGATTTGAGAGCAACTCCAATATTTTTATTCTTCTCATTCTCCTTTGGTGTCTCGTCAATCTTGTCGAGGTCCACCTCATCTTCGAGCATCATTTCATGAGTGAGGAGTGACCCAATTAGCTCTTCAAGAGTTAAGGACGTTAAGTTCTTAGACTCGATGATTGCTGTCTTCTTTGATTGCCACGATTTTGGGAGGGAGTAGACTAACTTCCTCACAAGCTTTTCATTTGAAATGCTCTCTCCATATGATTTGAGACCATTAACAATCGTTGAAAATCTACCCGTCATAGCTTTGATATCTTCATTTGGTTTCATCCTGAAATTTTCATAGCTATGCGTTAGAATAATAATTTTAGATTTATTTACCTCATCGGTACCTTCATGAGTGACTTGAAGTTTGTCCCATATTTCTTTGGCGGTTGTACACGATGAAACTCTTCCGTATTCATCTGGTCCAAGAGCACAAAAAATGATATGGATGGCTTTGGAGTTGAGCTGGAACATTCTTGTCTCTCCTTCACTCCACAACCTTGGATGAGTGAGAGGTTTGATGTATCCTTCTTCTACAGCATTCCATGCTCCCATGTCACTTGCTTGAATGAAGTACATCATTCTATTCTTCCAATAGGCATAGTTAGCTCCATTGAAGAAAGGAGGCTTGTTGACGGGCATCGAGTCGAGACCGGAGTCGAAGTTTGAAGCGGAGGCCATTGATGACTTTGATTATCGATATAACTCTTCCCGAATCGAATCAAGAGGCGATTAAACCTTCAAATGAGTTAGGCTCTGATGCCAATTGTTGAGTTAATTGATTGACGAATATGGCCAAGAGGGGGGTGAATTGGCAATTAAAAATTTGGTGGAAGCTTTTGTAGAAAATTGAAAGAAATTGCACAGCGATTTAGAGTGGTTCGACTTTATCAACCAAAGTCTACGTCCACTACCTTAGCTATCCACACTAAGGATTTTCCAACAAATTCACTAATTTGTTCTTTCTTTTGAGGCCAAAGAGATAATCTTACAACTCCCTCAAGAATATACCCCAATTCTTGAGAACACTCTTTTCTCAAAAAGAAATACAAATTTGCAAACTTACAAGAAAAACCTCACAAGGCAAATATGTTTTCACAATTCTAGAACAAAGAAAGAACACTCAAGAATAAATAAAATTGAGCACAATAAGTGTTCTTGAAAGCAAAATGAATATTGAATGAAAAATAGGCTTGAAATGCTCAAACTTGAAGTTTGATGCTTTCTCTTTGATTCTCTCTTGATTCTAATTGCTTGATGTTTCTTGTTCTTGATCAATGGCTTTTAAGCTTGCTTAAATACACCTTGAATCACTTCTGAATGTTGGGGATAATTAGAGAAAATAATATAGCTGTTTTAGTGTGAAAACAATTAATAAAACAATTTGGAGCGTGGGGGGAATCAGTACCCCCTATGGGGAATCGGTTCCCTAAGTGTAAAATTCAAATATTTCGACCGTTATACAAGGGGGAATCGGTACCCCCTGGGGGGGAATCGGTTCCCTCCGAGCATACTGGAATTCTCGGAGCCAAACCATTCAAGGGGGAATCGGTACCCCCTTAGGGGGAAATCGGTTCCCTCTGAGCAATCTGGAATTTTTGGCTTTGAAATGGTTCGAAATACTTTGTAAAATTATTTTGAAATTGTTTTAAGATTAAAACTTAATTTTACACTTTGATTAAGGATTAAAAATGATCTTTGAAAGATTTGGAGTAATGTTTTGATATTCGAATAATTCTATTGAATATACTTAGAAAATCATTTGGAAAATCTTAAAATTCATTTAACTTAATTTGTTATATCGAAATATCAAAATGTTTTCAACAGTATGTTTAGACTAATTTTGAGGGGTTGGAGTTTTTGGAATTTATGATTTTTTTTCAAGGTAAAAAGGTAGTTGAGTTTTTTGTACTTAAAAAAATCAATGTGGTTCTTGAACAATTTTTGCATTTAAGGTGGATCTCAAACTTAGAAAATAAATTCAATGTGTCTCTTTGACCAACGATTTCTGTCGTTAACCGTTACGATACTAACATAGCTATTTACGATGCTGATGTGATAGTCCATGGTGGCTGGTGACATGTCATATGAGCTAAATTGTAACCCTCTAAACCCGATTAGGCTGCCAAGGTATCCACTGAAATTTAGAACCTTTTTTCATTTTCATTTAAAAACAACAAAAGTCCATTAAAAGACATTTATAACCATTATAAAATACTTTTACAAATTGGAGCTCTGTGACATAATTTAAACCAAAATAATACAATATCAGAGTTTACAATCTCGAATGCAATAATAATGGTCCTATGAATACACATGGCCACTAAAATTTATAGTACAATACTCTGCAAGGAATGTTGGAAGTCATGTTGTGATAGTGCTCTTCGAAGAGCTCAAGCAACTTACTTGCGAATGGAAATATAAAAACGCTAGTATAATCGCTAATCTAGAGCAACATTATGAATCTCATAAACATAAGCATGCTAAAGACATGGTAATAAGCAGTAGGTACATGCATGATCATGATCAAGTGCTATCTACTTAAGGTTCAACAATTCAATCACTATAGTATGAGTCTCATGCTTCCCTTATTCTTCTGTTAAGGGTCTCGCCATAAGTATGCATATATTAGGTCTCTAACCATAATATCATACATCCGTATCATCATATGCAATACACAATCATCACACACACAATGATAAAACCTAGTACCACAAAGCCGTTAAGTACTAATCACAATCAGGTGAGATCATCCCCTCACTTGCTACTATCTTGCGCGTTCTCTCATCTTGAACGTTAAGTAAGAATTTATTAGTCTTTTACCTTTATTAGTTCATCAGACCATTATATTTTAGTCATTTAACACCCAAGGGTTTTTTGGTCATTTTTAACTCTAAAGGTGTCTCTAGAGTTTTATGCTCTTACGACAATTACTATTACCGCCACTCACTTAATGTATTATTTGTTAAACAGTACTCAAGTCAAAGTTCATTAATCGTAGCGACTCTCTAGTCATTCTCATCTCACATTTGTGTGGTATATCCTCTCACTTACAAACACAATCTTCACAACGATCCTTCCTTCGCGATTGTTCAATACGTGTCCGATTAGGGGTACTTTGAAGTATTCTACCCACTAAGGGTATTTTGGATATCAACCACTCCCAAGAGTGTTTTCTAGTCACTTATAACCATTTAAGCCTCCTACATGCTAAATTCCATTACTACGGGTTGTTATGCGCTCTTACGTGGCTTAAAGAAGTTGGATTTGGCCACCTAGAAAAGTTAGTATCGATACCATGCGTGTAATATCGATACTGCCTCGACAAGTATCAATACTTACTTTAGTATTAGTACAAAAAATAAATTCAAAGTTGTAAAAAATCCTTTAATATCATTGCATGTACGCCCCAATATCGATATCATAGGAGTAGTATCAATACTATCCCTTACAATATTGAAACTACCCTATAAAAATGCCCAGAAATCATCCCAATTCAACCAGCATCAATACTCAAAACCATAAATATATATATATTTTAAGTTCAAAAACACTTAAAAATCCTCCCAAACACCCTAATTTATCTCAAATCAAGTCAAAGTTTAGGGAAGTCATTTGGGGTCATCTAGTACCATAAAACATTAACAATTCAACAAAAACGTCATCTAGGGCATAAATCAAGCAAGAACTCAAACATGCTTAAATACCTAAATCATGATTATGGAAGTCATAACACCACAAATGATTAGAAATACACTACTTCTTATCAAAATCTTGAAATGAAACTCCTTTATGAAGTCAACATTCTGTTTCAGCTTTCTTCTTGCAAAAAAAGACACCCTCCAAACTTGCCACTTCTAAAATGGAGATATGGAGCTTAAGATAAAGCTCTAATGATACTAGAAAACACTTTTGTCTCTCCAAGTCTCAGGTGGAAGCTTGTTCCAAAAAGATGGCTCTTTTAAGCTATAAGAGTTGAAGAAGTACAGAAGAAAAAGATAAATGAAAGAGAATACAAGGGTATGTTTTCACCCAAACTCACGCCAATTTAAGCCAAAATCCCCAATAAATTAGCCTCATTTTTATCAATGGACTAATTGCACTTTTGATCATTCCTTATTTGATTACTATGTCAAAATACTCTTTTTTGACTAATTGGACCCAATTTACATCCAATAGAGCCCACATTTGACCCAACAAATTTAATTGCAAACTCTACACGGTCCACATAACTCTCAGGTCAGCCCTCACACGTTGACTTTGAAAATCAGGATGTTATATAATTTGGTTATTTTTGTCGAGGTCGAGGGTCAAATTAGTTTCTTTGACAGTTCACGGGCTTATTTGATTTTTTAAGAAAAAATAAAAATATTCTAAATTTAAAATATAAAAATTTCAAAAATATTAAATATAAATAATACTAAAAATAAAATTTAAATTTAAATTACTAAAAAATTAAAAATGTATTATTGTTTTTTATCTCAAATTTAACTTGAGTTTTATTTATATAAATATCAACTCATTCATGTTGTACAAAATTTATTTTATATATTTACCTCTAATTATTTTAAACTCTAAACATGTTTCTAATTTGATTTCACTAATATTTTATAAAATTGAATTAAATAAATATTATAAAATCTTATAAAAATAAAATTTAAAAGTTATAAATTAAAACTAAAACTAAAATTTATGTATAAATTATCATGAAACTATTTATTAAAAATATAAAAAAAATAAGTATACAATTAAGAAGAGCATTTTAATGAATATAACATGATAAAAGGAAGTAAACTTCATCTAAACGTGATCAAAAATATTAATAGGAAAATTATCGTATCATATCAATTTATGTTATATACAACTCTATAAAGTCAAGCTAAATATGGAGTCAACGTGTTTGAGATTTTATAATTCTTAATATTTAATTTTTAATTTTTGTCAAGGAATAACAAATTTGTCTCTATAAAATAAAAATAAAATAAAACTCTTATTAGAATTGATATGCACGAACATAACAAAATAATTATACTTCTAAATAAAATAAAATTCTTATCAAATAAATAAATAAAATTCACATTATAATTCGTCTCTAAATTCAATGAATCATTTAATAATAATGTTTTCAATCCTGGTTAATATATATATATATATATATATATTGTAACACCTCCAACTCGTACCCGACCCGGATACGAGTCCGAGATGTCACATTGACTTTTTAAAACAATATTCTTACAAAATAATAGAACATTTGGACTTATATTAAGAAAATACAATAATATACGGTTGATTTATGTTCATTATAACAAATTTAAGGAAATAAACATTTTTTGAATAGTACTATACTATATGAATAGTATTGATACTGTGCATATAGTTTCATAAACAGTAATGAACAGTACCATGAACAGTGTATCAATTCACTACTATAGTGCCGTGAACAGTGTATCGAATTTAAATTATGTATCGATGTACTGCTACAGTGTATCGATGCACTGCTACAGTGATTTCAGCAAAACATATATAAAACTCATAAAAACTTAACTTTTCATCAATATAAAGTTACCATTTAAGTAAATACGTTTAAACTATTACAAAACTCAATTATATGATTTTACAAAACCGATTAGAGCATATCGGATTGAAATCCTTATTTACATACTGACCACAACTAGTATTATCAAAATACAAACTATTCAATTATTTTCTGATATGATCTTTGGAAAGGAGAAACTGACCTGTCTTGCATAACTTTTATCAATCTTCCTCTTCTCGGAACCTACGTGTGAAACAATCACACGCTAAGTCGTGGACTTAGTGAGGCATATAAAACATATAATAGAAATAATACATCTCATATACTTATGGACATGTAATCTAATTATTCTATCATGTCACAGATAATTCATTGTAAATGATAATATCATGATAACATGTAATAATGTAAACACTTTTAATACCTTTTGTAAGCCCATTAATATGCTTCTCAGTACTTATATTACTATCACGAATTTCTTTTTATCATATAAGCATATACTGAACATTTCTATACATATCATGGAACACATATATCATTTCACAACAGAGCACACATAGTATCATATCAATTGATTTATTTACTCTCTTTAAAGCTCATGTACAGTTCTGAGAACTGAATGTATGTGAGTACATTGAGGCTGTACACAATTTTGTCGTCACCACAGTATAAATGTCCTGAAGGACCAGTCCATAGATTCCGAAGAACCTAGGTAAACAGTTCATATGTCCCGAATAACATAGGTAAACAATTCATATGTCCCGAAGAACATAGGTAAACAATCCATATATCCCGAAGAACATAGGTAATCAGTCCATATGTCTCGAAGAACATAGGTAACCCTCGACTCTTGGCATGCCAACTATACCACTAGCTCTCATATCACATAACATGGGCATTATCATTTATAACAATTCATATCACTTGTATTATTCTTATATGATCTTATAGATCATTGTATAACATTCTTGTATTCATATCGTTTCTTTTATAATCACATGTTCCTTCTCTTCTGTCACATACCACATGTATGTGTAAACATCTATCTCATTTCATATAACATATGTATCATGTATATATAATCACATAGATCGTATCATATAGCTTATATCATTTCTCAAGTGTTCATGTAAACACGTATGTCATATCTTGTTCACATATGTTCATATATACATCACATAACACATAGAATAACATATAATCTTATAAATGTATTCATGTACATACTTTCATATAATCCGTATATCAATGCTATATAATTTATCTCACAGTTTTACATAATCACTTATATCATATTAATGATATATTATTTCCATGTATTTACTTATATTGGATTCACGTATATTATATTACATATTCCTAATCACTTATGTCAATACCACATAGCTTGTACTATAATTTCATATATTCATATAGTTCAGTGTCACATATTGCATATACATGTAATCATGTAGATCATGTCATATATAATAACATATGACACATATACCCATGCACACATAAGAATTCCATCAATCATAAATCAAATAATATTTTAGGAGTCACTTATTACCATAGTAACTCCATCACTGGCTCATCGCAAGCCAATGTTTGTTCAATAACATAAGTAAAAATTAAATTGAACTCACCTATATTTCATTGCCTTTCCCTCGATCAATCTTACTTGTCACTTGCTCCGGAACTCGTTTAGGCTCAATATCTACATAAACATAATTTTCGAGACGATTATCAGAAGTCTAAACCTTATAACTTGGTATTAATAACTTAGGCTAATTTAATAAACCAAACTTCAACTTTTCCTTTAGGAGTGTACCGATGCACTATGGGTGCATCGCTACACAATTTAGGTTCAAAATTCCCATGCATCGATGCACCCCTTAATGTATTGATGCACCTTTAAAATTTGTCTTAGTGTATCGGTACCATTCATAGTGTACCGATGCACCCTGCACATAACATACTTTTTCACCCGAAAATTCATCAACTCTTCACTAAATTTCCTCATATAAAACTCCTTTCATACCACTAAACTCATCTACAACCATTTTAATTAACTTCTATCATCTCAACATCTTATTATCTCCCATATCTCATCCAAATTCTTAAAACCAAGAATCTTACTAAATTTTCCATGTAATCAAAACTTTGATTTAACACTAATAATTTCTTATTCATACCTATGACAAATCAATTTTAGTTTCAAATTCAACTTATCAACTCTTTTCCAGAAATTTATTTAGAAACCCATTCCCTTTAATCTCTCATAACTTTTTCATCTTTTGATTATAAGACAACTTAAGCTTTCCTTAAGCTTAGTTATCATCTAATGATCAAAACCCAAACTTAAAATCAACAAATAATCAACTAATCAGAAAACTTATCTTTGCTTAGGTGCTTCACGTTGGAGAAGAAGAAATAAGATGAAGAAGAAGTGGAGAAAATATATCCTTATCCTTATCCTTATCCCCATACATATATATCATTATCTTATCATTTCTAAGTCAAATGACCATTTTGCCCTTTATTTCCTTTGATAATTACTAACAACTTGCAAGAAATATTTTCAAATAAATTCTTGAACTATTTAAATATTTTATTTTAATCACCAAATTCTAAAGTTTTACAATTTAGTCACTAACCCGGTATTGAGGATGTTATATATATATATATATATATATATAATTTTTAAGTAATTTATTTTTAATTTTTTGTATTTTTGTATAGTTTAAAATTAAAAAATTCTAAAAAAAATAAGCCCTTGAACTTTCAAAAAATCAATTTTTCCCTCGAACTCGACAAAAAAAAACTAATTTAGCCCATCTACCATATCATCAGCCATATCACCAGCCACCGTAGATCACCCTATCAACATCGTAGATTATCACATCAACACCGTAACGATCAACGACGAAAACCATTGGTCAGAGGCCACATTGAATTTGTTTTCTAAGTTTGAGAATCATATTAACTACAAAAATAATTTGAGGACCACATTAATTTTTTGGGAAAAAAAAGGTACAAGGGCGTCATGTACATTATTGTCTTTTTAATTTATGTTTTTAAGTAATTTATACTCATTTAACTAATGTCGTGATTAAGTTGATTGTGATAATTAAGTAATGTATTAAAGATACATCAAACTAATTAACTTGTTTGTTTTGTGTTTAATCTTATCTTAATCATCACCTACTCTTAAGTTATGAATCAATAGCATAATTATTTATAATCCATTTCTTTAATAGTTTCGGATTTGGAATCATTTTACTCATATAGTATTAGTTACCATATGCTTACATTATTACTATTATGTTTTCCTTTCAAATATCCATTATGTTTTTTTAAAAAACAATAATTATGCATTTCATAAGGGTGATTTGGACTATAACATTTTCATCAATGCTTCACTAACATTAGAACGTGAGTGATTATTTATGTGTTTTAATCGATTTTATATATACACACACATGCACCAAATAAAATCATAACAAAAAAAAGATTACATGTATATTTTGTGATTCGAACCTTAGATTTATTATAAAAGTTTGAAATATAATAAATTAACTCTATAAAATTAAAGTTAATTTCAATTAATTTTTCAATTGTAATTAATTCAATAGAGCAAAATAAAGCGGTGTATTGCATTATTTTGAGTACATTAATACAAAAGAATGACATAATGGGTTCTCTCTTTTCCTTTCCCCCTCATTTTAATGTCACATTATATTCTCCACATGTTTAGTGGTCAAACTTAATTAATTTGGTTTATATAATATTTTTTTGAAAATTTCAAATTTTACACCTTTATTCTTCTATTTTTCTTAATATAAATTTTATATGCATTTAAAAGGAAAAAGATTGTGTGATGTGTATGTACAAGATTTTTGTCCCTTTTCCATATCTCACTATAATAATGTTTATATTATTTCCCGTTCAATATATGCATATAGGTATATAAATATATGAAAAATATTAAAATAAAATAAAGAGAGAAAAACAAAACAATCAAGTTTGGTTGTATAGCCAGTATATATGTCAGAAGGGAAGTTGAATGGTGGGGTCCAAGTGCATATTGCACATGGGCATGATGCACTATCTACCTTGTCCCTAAAATTTGTTAAAATAAAAACATTCTATAATTTGTCCATTGAATTAACCCATTTTCTTTAGTTTTTTTATTCCACATGCATATTTTTGAAACTATCTCAAATTAACCCATTTTCTTTAATATTTTTTAGATTCGTCAAAATTAGATATGTGATCCGAATCGATCCAAATTAATAAGGGCAAAACCTAAGAAATCAGAAGGGCAATAAAAAAACAGTTAATCACATAAAGGACTTAAAATTGGTTAACTCAAATCCCACAAGATGTTTTATATTTCTTCCGAGCCATAGAAATTTGATTCTATAGAGAGTATTTGTCATGTGTCCAAGCTTCATTACAGTTCATTTTGGTGGAAAATAAATCAAAGGGTTGTAAGAATCTGGACTTGGGTTTATAAAAAAGAATTAGCTTCTAAGGTGCCAACATGGTTGTGATAATTAGGCGTGATTAAATGTTATTTAATGAGATTGAAATTGGGAATATGGGGGTTAAATAATCTTACCCTTTACCATTAATGATTCGTGTAATCATGGAGTAATAAAGCCAGATGATGATACAAAAAGACCGGTGGATGAATTTGGTGTGTGGGTGAGAGAGAACGAAATAAAAGAAAGATGGGCCCATTTTTAATACAATGATCTTCCTCAACCTCCAAAACTATGGCTAACAATTAATCTGCTCTCATTTTTTTACTTAAAATATGATTCGAATCCCTCTACTCTTCATCCATTTGCAATCTAGTCCTCCAGTGGCTGATAATTACAATTGTTGTTTGTGGCTGCTGTGAAAACATCAATGACAATTGGGTTGACAAAGCTTACAGATCGTGCTTTCGTGTTTGGTTTTGTTTCTATTTGATTTTCCTAGTAACTTAACGTATGGTGAGAAATTAATTAATTGAGTTCGGATCGTCTAACTAATATTACTCCATTTCTGGAAATAGTTGTCATATCAGATTGGTTACGTTCAAGAAAACATGACAGAGTCTGGTGTTTTCAAAAACAAAAACATTTGATTTCGTAACAAATTCCATTCGACAGCCTCGAAACAAGGAACCTATGTCC
Source organism: Hibiscus syriacus (assembly GCF_006381635.1). Classification (NCBI taxonomy): domain Eukaryota; kingdom Viridiplantae; phylum Streptophyta; class Magnoliopsida; order Malvales; family Malvaceae; genus Hibiscus; species Hibiscus syriacus. The sequence continues at coordinate 974,315 of NW_024062338.1, read as the reverse complement.
TCGCCCATCCCTTCTTTTGTTTGTTTATTAAGAAAATTTTGTTGTCATACTCTCTGTGAGAAAGAAAAAGAAAAAACAAATCCTTATGAAAATATTTAATGAATCTAAATTCAAAATTTGCCACAAAGTCGAGCTTTATAGTTTAACCTTAATCCAATGGAGAACTTTTAATAGGGTTAAGTCCCATACACTAACTTGTACATTTTCATTTAATTAAATGATGATATTATTGGGGATATTGCCAGTTTATAAATAAATTAAAATACTACAGTTTCTGAATTTAAAAAAATATCTATTATTAATTAATGTACCTGATAATAAAGTTATTAAATATGAGATATTCTTTATTAGTTTTGGAATTGCCCTTAATTCTTTGTTGGGGAATTTCAGAAGTAAAATCTTAGTGAGTGAGGGCCAACCCGGTAAACATTTTGGCAAGCCCATACTCGAAAATGACCCGTTCTCAGTTGAAACCCATGTTTGTTCATCAGCCTAAAAATTATTTAAAAGATAAATCAATTTTTTTTTTAATGGGAACGATGAATTAAATATAATGAGTGTTATCTTGCATAATCTTACATCTTGAGCAGAGCTCTCCTGAGCCGAAATTTATGAAATTTATTTCACTGAACTCGTAAATTTTGTACTAATATAAAAGCAACAAATTCATTAAGTGAACCCAACGATTAAAGGGTGTTTCTCTCTCTTAAAGTCTTGGTTCAAATAAATTTATTCATAGGATGTGCATGTTTTGTCAATAATTGATAAAAAAAAATATAAACAAGTAATACCTCTGGTATTCCCTCTAGCCATTTGGACCTTATTCATGAGGTGACTGGGTTCAAGTTGGGGAAACTGCATGTTAGATACCTTGGGGTACCTCTAACATCTTGAAAGTTGACCGAGATAGATTGTGGCAGTCTGGTAGAGAAGATTAAGGTCAAATTGGGCCAATAGTCTAATAGATGACTAAGCTATACTGGTAGGCTTCAACTAATCAGGACAGTGTTGTTTAATGTGGCAAACTTCTGGTGCAGACAGTTGTTTCTGCCTTCTGATGTAGTGAAAAGAGTGGAGCAATTGTGCTCTAGATTTTTTAGGAAGGGGAATGATATCCCTGCCAAAGGTGATAGAGTGAGCTGGGACAACAGGTGTGCTCCTAAATCTGAGGGTGGGCTGAGGATTAAAAGTTTGCATTGTTCAAATAAGGCTTGTATGAATTCCTTAATAAAGCATATACTAACTGGCAATGGCTCGCTTTGGTTTACTTGTGTTCGAGTGTATGCCCTTAAGGGGATTGACTTTTGGCAAGCAAAATGCAAGTATGCTTTCAGTTAGGGGTTAAGGAAAATCACAAAAATGAGGAGTGTTGCTCGGCCATTGCTTACAGTTGCTAATCGGGGGATGATCCAGCCGAAACGGATCTGGGATGAGATAGGGGTTAGGAAGGATAAGGTTGATTTGCATAGACTGCTATGGTTTTCTATGAATATTCCTAAGCATTCAATCATTACCTGGAGTGGTAATTTTTGATCGGTTACCTACTACTGACAGGCTGATCAGAATGGAAATCTCTATGGATGGCCTTTCCAGGATCTGTGGGTGTGCGCAAGAGTCAAGGGACCGTATTTTCTTTGAATACATGTTTGCAATGAATATCTGGGATGTCATTTTCAGGTTGTGCAGGGTTCATCGAAGGGTGAGGAGGTGGGATGGGGAGCTTGGTTGGGTAGTGTCAGTTCTAAAGGGCAAGTCTCTGATTATGTACATCCTCAAAGTGGCTTGGTGTGCTTACATTTATTACATATGGGAGGAAAGAAACTATAGACAGTTTTGGGGAGGCACGACGGGTGCTGGTGATATTGTTATTTGTATTAAAGTTGTTATGATTAAAATGTATAGAAAACTTACTAGGAGGGATCCTGTGAATTTGATCCTTCGTGAGGCTTGGGGGATTCAAAATCCCCGACTGGTTTGATTGGTTGTTTGTTCTTTGTAGCAGCAAATTGGCTACTTCTTGGGTAATAAAAAAATTTATCAAATTTTTTTTAGTAAAACACGAAAAATAAAATTAATAATGATCCATAAAAAAGAATTTATTATTCGCGGCGGGAATTATATAATAGTATAATAGTTAAAAACTTGGAAGTAATGGCATTTCTATCATTTTAATAAAAAAATGCTACTATTGGGTAATAATCTTTTCTGTGAACCAAATAATACAATTTTGAAAAATATTATTTTTTTTTATAATTATTTTTTTCGCGAACCAATATGTCCATTTATGTTTCATTGTTCGTGTTTGATATATTTGACTATCTTTTTCTAACAAGTTCGTATTCTAGATTCAAACCTAGGTTGTATCATTGAAAATACAATTATATTATCATTATAATCAAACATTTAATCAATACTAATTATCAGTTTATATACTTTTATATTTTAAGGTTACTATATTTAACAATATACATTGAAAATGATAAATAAATTTGTTAAATATTATACTCAATATAACGTTATTATTTTAATCAATCAATTGATTAATTTTTTAAAAAAAAAGTCAAAACAAATTAATAATACTCTTTTACAAAATCTCATATAAAAAATAAAAAATTGTTCATAGTTTAACATTAGTGATAAAAAAAAATTTGTTGTTACTTAAAATCTCTTATTTGAACATCACAAATACTAAAAGTATTATCTTATGCTTAATGGCCGATAACATCATTGCTGACGGGTTATGTCTATTTATTTATACAAGTAGATTAGTTATATAAACAAGTGAAAATATAAAGAGTCAAAGGAACGCATTAAAACTTACCGAAACCAATTATTTATATTATTATATAGGATTATTAGAAAGAATAAAAATGTAACTTTTTATAATATTTTTTTATTAAGTTAAAATTAATTACAAAATAATATATGTTCTAAGTATTTTAATTATTTGGTAATGAATGTTTAATATCCTTACAATAGTTAATGATCGAAAATATAACCTCTAAAAATAACAACGATTTTTTAATGGTAAGTTGTCAACAATGCTATATATATATATATATATATCCCGTAAATTAACCAAAGGAGAAAAGTAAAGAGAAGTTGGTCCATGATCAAGGAGACAGAGTACAAAAATAAAAATAAAATCTAAATAAAAAATATTTATATGGCTTTTTGACTTTTTCTTTTTGAACATCTTTATGTTTTGTCAAATTTAAATAAATAAATAAAGTAATACTCAGGTCTCAATAAAATACCAACACCTAGAAAAGTGGCCAAAAAATTAGATTGCAATAAAACTTTTGAAAGTTGAAGACATTATTTTCACAAATCACAATAAAAAAAAGAGGTCCATTTAATATCTTAACCACTTTATTTGTTTTCCCTACCTCAAGTGCTTCATGAATCTGATTAATCAATTTACTTTTCTCTTTAACTCTAATCTAGGACTAATGATAAAATGTGAATAGAAAAATTTAATCATAGGTGTTAGAATATTTTTGTAGTGAAATTGACCAACATTAAATTTTAATCTAAGAACAGTGAATATTTTGTCATGTTGTTGAAAATATTATATTATATTATTTAGTTTGTTTAATACGAATATAAGATTACAATGTTTCGTTAGAATAATATAAAATTACATGGAAATAAATTATATCAATTTATCATTATGATACATTTTCTTTTTAGCAAGTTAGTTTTTTTATGTAAATAAAAATCGTTAGTTTTATTAAAAAAAGGAGATAAAATCCAACATTACAATGAACATATAATTATAACATATCCTTATAACCATTAACATAAAAAATAAGCCACTTGCGATCATATAAAGATACAGAGAAAAGGTTAAAAATCCATATAAAAAACTTGAACAAAAGATAGATACGAACATATCTGACTGCATCGACAAACGAACCACAACAAGGGATTAAACTATTGAAAGACCAACGATAATCGCAACTTAGAGTCAAACGTCTTGAGAAAATTATCTTTGACAGTAAACCACGTATTCAAATTTAATCCAATGTGTTAAAGAGAAAGAAAATATAATGGAATATGCATCAACTTTTGCATTTCAATCATAGTGTTAATATACAAGAAATGGTATATATTTAAATAGCTAAACATGAGCTCGCTAAACCATTAATGAGTTGTTGCAACAATATAATCAGCTGGGAGGACACGTGTAAAGAACTACCACATATCAATAACTGCCTAACCAGATATACTTTAACATTCACACCACTTCTTGCAAATTTCTCTAAATTCAAAAACACACAGTTTGCTCCTAAACAATTCGAACTTGGTCAAGGCAAAAGGTTTTGTTAAGACATCTGCAACCTGACTGTCAGTTGGAACATAGTTGACTTGGACTTCATGTGATGCAACCTTTTCTCACAGAAAGTGTAAATCTAGCTCGATATGTTTGCTCTTTGCATGTAAAATAGGGTTTGTAGCCATAACAACCACATTGGTGTTATCACACCAAACTTTAGGTGCTTCAGGCAAAACAACTTCCATTTCGTGTAGAACAACCTTTACCCATACAACCTCAGATGTAACATCAGCAAGGCTCCTGTACTCATCTTCTGCAGTGGATCTAGATATTGTCTGCTATTTTTTCAAACTTCATGCAAGCAGATGACTTTTATTGTATACATAGTTGATCTTCTGTGATTAGTATCTCCACCCCAATCAGAATCTGAGAAGGCATTAAGTACCATCATTCTTTGCACTTGAGCCAAAAACCAAAGACCAATCTCTAACGTTTCTCATAGATAACATAAAATTCGCTTGACAGTTAGCCAATGTACCTCAGTGGGCTCTTGTAAAAATTGTGCAACTTTGTTAACTGCAAATGAGATGTCTAGTCTAGTATGGAAAATATATTGGAGTGCCCCCACTACACTTTGGTACTGTCGTGGATCACTTAACACTTCCCCATCATTCTTGCTAAGCTTAGTTGTTGTTGCCATAGGAGTAGAAGCAAGATTCACATCAAGTATTCAGGTTTTTTTGCAGCAATTTAGTGATAAATTTCTTTTGACAAAGAAACAAGTCGATGCCTGATCTATGCACCTCTATGCCAAGAAAAAACTTAAGTTGTCCAAGATCTTTTAAGGAGAACTTTTCATGCAGCTCATGGATTACTTGGTTGATCTCCAGTTGAGATCTCTCAATGATGAGAATATCATCTACGTATACTACCTCATATATTACTTAACTTTTATTCTTGCGAATAAACAACAGAGAGTTCGCCCTTGAAGACTTGAACCCTAAGCTAAGCACAAATTCTTATAACTTAAGAAACCAGTTCCTTGGTGCTTGTCTCAACCCATACAATGCATTTTTTTAATTTGCACACCAAGACAACTCCATCAATTGAATGTTCTTCAAAATCGGGAATTTGTTGCATGTAGACATCCTTACTCAAGTCACCTTTTAAGAAGACGTTGTTTACATCCACCTGCCTTATTTGCCATTTGTATGTAACAACTAATGAAATCAAAATATTCATTATAAAGAACCGAACCACATGACTAAAGGTATCCGTGAAATCATGCCCACGTATCTGAGATACCCTAGGCAACATGACGAGATTTCAATCTTTCTATAGATCCATCAATATTTTTTTCACCTTGAAAAGCCATTTGCAACCAATGGTTTTTCTCCCAACCGGTAATTCCACAATATCCCATGTGTTATTACTTAGAAGAGTATTGTATTCAGCCAAAACAGTTACCCTTCAGTCATCATTTTTTGGAGCAGCTTGAATGTCTCCAGATACATCTTTGTACTGAATGAAAAAGACTTTTGGTTTAAAGATGTCATGCTTGCTTCGAGTGATCATAGCATGAGTATTATTTGTTCTTGTATCCTGAACACTTTCTTCATTCTGATCTTGTTCACAGGGTACATCTTGTTCAAAATCAAGAGAAAGAGAAACATCACCCATTTGTTCTACAGACTGCACATTTGTCTCATTCCTTGTAGCTTCAGATTGAACAACATTAGTTGCATCTAAGATCTGGTCATCATTGGAACTTGATCCTTGAACAGTTGTATGATGAGGACTGATATGTCCTTGTTGATTAAGAAACATAATATTGTCAATCTTATTATAAACAACCGGTAAGGATCTCGATCAAAACATCACATTAGCACCTTTGCTGCAATATAATGCTTTGTGAGCAAAAGAAAAAACATTTTCGTTAAATACCACACTTCGGATACATATATTCTTCCATTTTTATCCTTGCATTGGTAATCATGGTGCATTAGAGAATAACCCAAGAAAACACATGCCTTGTTAAACGCCCTGAGATGAAGAAAGCAATGACAACCAAAGATTTTGAAAAGAAAAAAACTATAGTCAGGAGCCTTGCCATATACCTTTCGATGAGGTGAAATATTATAAAGAAGCTTAGAGGGCATCCTGTTAATAAGGTAGACCGCATTGAGGACTGCATGAGACTAGTATGTCAGAGGCATTGATTCTTGTGCCAATAATGCTAGAGCATTTTCAACTATGTCTCTGTGATTTCTTTCCACTACCCCGTTTTCTTGTGAGGTATGGGGACACAACCTTCTAAGTTTAACACCAAGATGATGTAAGATAACCTCTAGGAATCAAAACTCTCCTCCACTATCTGTTTGTAACACTAAAATGGTTAAATTAAATTAATTTGAAACCACAGCAGCAAACATTTCAAAGACAACAACAAATTCACTTTTGTTTCTTAAAAGATATACCCAGTTATTCCTTGAGTACATATCCATAAAGCTTACAAAATATCGAAAACTACAAGAAGCAATAGGGGCAGTACCCCATACATCAATTTCAATCAACTTAAAAGGGTTGATTATACACTGTTTGTGATACAGGAAATGGCAAAACTCAACTTTTTTCCATCTAACAGGCTGTATAAACTTCAATTTTTATACATTTAGTTGTTTATTAAGCATTGACTTCATCACCTCAGCTACAAGATGTCCTAGTCTTTTATGCCACAATCAATACTCATTGGTATCTTTAACGGTTGTGTTATGAACATCTGTTGTTTCTCCTAGAATTTGACAATCAAAACTATATAATCAATCATCATGTCTTCCCTCCATCAGCACGACTCTTGTGCTTTTATCCTTAACATAGCAAACATTGACATGAAACTCAAAGTAGACTGAATACTTTAGTAAACTTTGAAACTGAAAAAAGATTCTTGGTTATTTTTTGAACATATAGCGCCTGATTAAGCAAAAGATCTCTAGAAGAAGTTTGAAAACATTTCGACCAATACGAGTAATTGCAACAGTTGAAACATCCCTTAAATGAACCTTACCACTACGAGTGTTTGCTTGTTTGCTTATGATAGTAGAGGAAGTACCAGCCACGTGATGCATGGATCCTAAATCAGGGAACCAGTTAGCATAGTTCAAAGGATCATCAGCCATCAAAGCATTGACTTGAACATTTTCAACTGGCTCCAACTCAGAAGAGCCTCCATCTCCTGCATTTGCACTTACAAAAGGAGTGTAATAACAATTAGACGCATGAGTAAAACATGAAAAAAAATTGGCCTGTGCCTCAGAAGTTGAAGAATTTTGTTGAGCATATACTCCCTTAAAATTCTGATAAAACCTATGCCAACACTTGTCAACAAGGTGAACTAGTTTCCGCATAGTTGGCATTGCTACTTGGGCCTACCCTTGTATTTTGTTTCCAGTATTTGTTTCCAATAGGTTTAGAAACCTATTGGAAAACAACGAACACACAACGAAACCGTTTCAAGATCTGATAACAAATGATACCATGTTAAAGAGAAAAAAATATACTGGAATATGCATCAATTTTTGTATTTCAATCATAGTGTTAATATACAAGAAATGGTAGCTATTTAAAGAGCTAAACATGATCTTGATAAACCACCAATGAGTTGTTGCAACAGCATAACCAACTGGGAGGACACATGTAAAGAACTACAACATGTCATTAACTGTCTAACCATATATACTTTAACACAAGGATCCAAAGCAGGAAAGATTAATAAGATAACAAATAAGCATCATCTTGATCAGTCGAGGTGTCATCAAATCTAACCATGAGAGAATTAAACGAAAAAATGGCCAAATGATCGAAAACATGCTAAAAGATAAAAAAATATGTCATAAAGACAGACGAAAGCGTGTCAAAGAGATAAAATTATTGACAATAAAAAAACAAAATGCAATATGAAAAAAAGGAAATACACACGATCGACGATTAACACTAAAATTAGTGTCGCCTGTTAAAAAAAGAACAATAAGAAAATGGCTCAAGACAATGATCACTCTTAACAAGTTAACTTTAATATTAATTTAAGATATTTATATAAAAAATTATAAAGTTATTTTTGTTACATTATTTAAAATTTACAAAAAATATATTTAACATAATTATATTAAATAATATTTTAAAAATAAAATTACATACTTAAAAATTTTACATTTATTTTTATCGTAGTATATAATATAATAGTAAGCTGATTTCATAATGAATAAAAATAATTGTTTAAGATGATGATCAAGTTTTTCAGGAAGTGCAAATAACAATATACTTTTCTTAGCTCTCGGAGAATTTAGATTCACCACCAAATTGAACCTTCCTTACAATATCCAAAAATAACATGATAGCTCATCGAAATTGAATTCACTTCCAATGCTAGAAAAGAAACAAACTTGAAATCTTTGAAGGCGTTTTCGATTAATATTGTTAATATAATTAATACTTTTAAAATTTTCAAATTCATTTGTGGTATCAAACATAAAATTATACAAATATGGATTGGATCCTTTATATAGATTCTGACAGGAGAGAGTAGAGATGAGAACTGAGATTTTTAGGTGCAACAAAAGGCAAAAGCAAACATTTATTACAGCTTGATGCCCACAATAATAAACCCACCACCAACTTTGGGTTTCCACTTTTAACCTCGTTTTGACCCATTTCCAGCTCTGTCTCTTCCTTATCTTCTTCTTCACCCTTCGAATCCCTTTCTTCTTCTTCTTCATCATCATCTTCTTATCGGTGGCGGCTTTTCGCTTTAGAAAAGTAAACCCAAGTCTTCTTTTGTTTCTTTGCTGCTGGGATGTCACCCTTGTAAGTTTAAGTGCAATTTTTATCCGACTCTTTGTTTTTTTTGGAAGGTTTTGTCTGGTTTAATTGTTGCATTGTGTGTTTCTTCACTTTCAAATTCTGGGTTTAGTTTGTATTTTTGGGATTTGGGGTATCTTTGAAGTGAATATGTTAGTTATTTGTTGAGCTGCTATTTGTCATAAAGATTCAAACTTGGCGAATTACCCTAGTTTGTCAAATATGCTGAATTGGGTTGTTTAGTGGTATATAATTGAAGAGATATTAGAGAACTATTTAAACCTTTGCTCTTTTTCAATATTTTTTATGGGGATGATTTGCTTGATGGAGCTCATTAATTTCTTCCTTTTTATGTTCTCGGTGCTTGAAATGGCCTTAAGAAGTGAGAAAATGATAAAATTTAGAATATGGATTTCATATTTTTGGTGTTTTTTTAATGTACAATAGAAGGATATGCTCATGTATACTTGAGTTCTGTGATGGACAACTGGTCTGACCTGTGCATTTTATGGTCCAATTCAGGGATTGTGAGATGTTTTGTGGATGTTTGACTAGTTCTTAGTCTGTAGCTTTTCGGATTATGGGACGCGAGATGGTGGAGTCGTGGTTTGGCAGTTCATGGTGGAATCTGAGGAAGAGTGCTTCTGAGAGTACCGACAAGGTGGTGCTTGGAATTTTGGCTTTTGAAGTCGCGGCCTTTATGTCCAAGGTGGTGAATTTATGGCATTCTTTGGATGATAGGGAGATCTTGAGGTTGAGGGAAGATATTGAAGACTCAATTGGAATTCAAAGGCTTGTATCTGATGATGAGAATTACCTTATGGATCTTGCACTGAATGAGGTAATGGAGAATTTTGGACATCTGGCAATGTTTGTGGCCAGGCTCGGGAAGAAGTGCACTGACCCTGTATATCACCGTTTTGAAGCCTTCATAAATGATCCGCTTTTGAACAATCTCGAGTGGTTTGGGTGGGAATATCGGTGGAAGAAGATGGACAAGAAAGTGAAGAAAATGGAGAGATTTGTTGGAGTTACGATGCAGTTGGCTCAAGAGTTGGAAGTGTTAGCAGAACTTGAGCAAACCCTTAGGAGGATGCAGAGAAATCCCGAGTCTGATCGGGTGAAATTACTTGAGTTCCAACAGAAAGTAATATTGCAGCGTCAGGAAGTAAAAAGTCTACGCAAGATGTCTCCATGGGTTAGAACTTATGATTACATCGTGCGGTTTCTCTTGAGAACACTTTTAACAGTACTTGAGAGGATAAAACATGTGTTCGGGACCAACCAAATGGCATCCGTAGATGCAAGTGATGATTTTGAATCTATAAATAGCGATTGTCTTTCACGTAGCCATTCCTTTTCCACCATAATACCATCTTCAGTGTATCCTTCTGATCATAATCTGTGCGGGTTCTCGTCTGGACCTCTGGGCAGGTCATTTTCAAAGACTATGAAGCATCGAACTAACAGCAAGCATCTAAAATCTCACTATCACTCTACTGCTTTACATGGAAAGCTGCTGCATTCGAGAACCAAACGGGCTGGTCATGTTGCATTTGGACCTTTTAAAGGATGCATGTCAGCTGGAAGCGTTTCTCCTGTTTTAGAGAGCTGCAAGCCAATTGGCAGTGCATCTATGAGGTTCAGTGGTGCTTACACCAAAAATATCGACAAAATAAACAATTCAAAGATGGAGACATTGTCCAGAAGCAATAATATATACTCTAAACTATACATTTTCAATACTAAGCGATTGTTGAATGCTCCTACATCAACACTTTGTGCTGCTGCATTATCTCTCCGATATGCAAACTTGATTATCTTGATAGAGAAACTAGTTTTGTCACCTCACTTGATCAGTGTCGATGCAAGAGACGATCTATACAGTATGTTACCTACAACTATGAGAAATGCTCTGCGCATTAAACTGAAGCCATATGTAAAGACTTTGGCTTCATCCATCTATGATGCTTCCCTTGCAGCAGAGTGGAGCCTTGCACTGGTGGGGATACTGGAATGGCTGGCGCCACTCGCTCACAACATGATCAGGTGGCAGTCCGAGCATAATTTTGAGGAACAGCAATTGGTTTCCAGGTCAAATGTACTTTTGGTACAGACGCTGCACTTTGCTGATCAAGAAAAAACCGAAGCAGCTATTACCGAGCTTCTCGTGGGCCTTAATTATGTCTATAGGATTGGTAAAGCACACAATGAAAAGGCTTTACCGGAATCTGCCGACAGTGGCTGTACCCTATATCCGCTCAAAGGGGATGATGACACTAGATAACACTTCCTGAGGCATCATCCAATGCCACCATGAGGCCTGTCTTAACGTCTAAGAACAAAGAAGAAATCCATCCCATTTTCAAGGTACTTAGTTGAGCCTTATCTGAAATTCAGTGTCTCTTGTTTTGAAGCAAGCCTTTGTTGATATACATATTCATTTACAGTAACATGTGTATGTTCAGCAATTTCATTGCTGTTAGTTAAATGCTATGATTTCGAACACTCTGCTGCTTCATAACCGCGAGTAACCATTCTTTCGAAATCGAAAAAGACAGGGTCACGTCGATTTTGTATCGTCGATATGTCGATGTTTCTTCCATGAATAAACAGACTGCAGGCTTTTCTCAGGTGCCATGTTAAAAAAAGGGTATGAATGGTGAAAGCGTGAGATTTGTCAGCCTTTTGCTTCTGTTCCTGTATATATGCAGCATGTATTTGAAGATCAACACGTTGAGTCATTAACTCGTTATATATCATTCATTGCATTTTGATTTTCAATTATTATGGCTATTAAATTCAGGTTGAGGAGGACCATTAAAGAAATAATTTTTTAAATAAATTTTATATAAATATATTAAAAAATATTGACACCATTTAAAAATTAATTCACACCCTAAAACTGACACTAATTATTTGATGCTCAAAAAAGTCCAAACTCTCTTATTAAATATAAAGTTCAAACTCAATTTAATGTTACATTATCTCAATCAAATTTGTATTATGAATTACTTACGAAAATTTTAAAAAGAAAAGATTTTTGATTCATAAAAAAAGGTTTGTGAGTTTTTACTCGCACACACGATATACTTGCTTTTGCATAACATGAACTCTTTATCTGAGTTATGCTCGTCTTAAATGAAAGTAAAACATTATACCTTTATGAGTAAACAGTTTTTAGAATGCATATGTCACATGTCTTTATAAAACATTTGTGCCTGTATAAGGAAATGTATATTTCCAAATTAAACTCGGTCCATATAAATATATAATGAATGAGAATTATAGGTCTTATCAACCTTAACAGGTGATGGTAAAGACAATTAAAATATATTCCTTGAAGTTGAACCTCTCGCACAATGAATCATAATAACCTACCCTAATCAGAACCACGACAAACCATTAGTGGATTACTAATATAAACACACAGGGAAAAGGCTTTTAACATTCGTTTACCTTTATTTGTCTTTATATTCACTATGTAAATTAAACATGATAGACTTTCCTCTTTTGACACAATGATATGTGGGTAGGATTCAAGTGCTTGGAAGAGGCATGGAGGATTAATAAAAATATAAAAGAAAAATAAACACTTTTTGGTGCGGGACAGGAGCTAGTTTTGGGACATTATCTGGTTTGGAGTAAAATGAAAGGAAATCAAAATTCAGACGTCAATCCCGCCTTTAATCTCTCCTTCCTTTACCTCCCTTTAATCATGTTTTCTTTATATATATATATATAACTATTTGAATTATAACATTAATTTGAGTTTGAACTTTATGTCTTAAGTTAAAAGAACACTATTTTTTTATATATAAACAATTATTAGCATTATAATAATTAGGTTACATTCAATTTAAAATATTATATATTTTTAATATTAAATTTTAGATTTTACAGCACAACAACCAAAAGTGTCAGTTTCCGTCTCTTTTTAAGGGTATTTATCACTGTCTTTGTTGTCCCCCATCATGTGCATTTTCATTTTTTTACCACCAATTATACATGTCTTTTTCTATCATCGTTCTTTTTACTAACTGCTCTGTTTTTTTTTCTTCTTCAATGCAAACCATAATCAAATTTAATATATTTTTATCATGTTTGTTTTACTTTATTGCTTCATTTTATATTCTACAATATATACTCTGTAATTGAATGAAGTGTTTCCCCCCCCTGAAATATTTGATTACGAATTAAATCTGGAATGCACCAAAAAGTTAGCAAATGATCTCAAATCACTGGTGAAACTTCCTTTGCCGAGAATGTATGACCACTTTCTTTGTGCTTTCCATGCATCAAAAGAACCGATTTCTATGCCTTTTATCACTAGATTTAAGCAATTCATACCGTTTTAAACCCAGTTAAATAAGAGTGTCCGATATAAATATATGTTTATACGTTATAAAATGAGTCCGTTCGTTACAGGGACGGAGGTACATTCCCCCCCCCCCCAAACAAATTTTTTTATCATTATTTTTTGGGAAAATTATCTATTTAGGCTTCAAATTTTAATCTATTTTGATTTTGCCCCCTGTTTCTATTGTTAATTATACTTTGCCCTCTTGAACTAAAAATCCCGACACTTTGCCCCCTTTGAACTAAAATTCTGGCTCCGTCCTTGGTTCGTTACTTCTGAATAATGGCGAATTTAGAAATTTAAAAATGAGGTCTAAAAATTTTAATAGTTTTTTCCCAATAATTAAATTAAGCGGGCTACCCACGGAGCTTGCGTGTATACCCATTAAACCCACGGATTTAACGGTCCGAACTAATAAGCCCGTAATTTAAACGAGCTTTATTTTTTGAGGCCTGAAGTCCACACGGACCGCGGGTTATACGGGTAGCCCGCGGGCCTTAGCCCATATACCCGGCTCTACAAGGGACCACCATTAATTAAACCTAATTAAACTCTCATCTTCCTCTATTTTTCTTTTAATAATAAGCATCCAAAAGTTATTAATAAGAATCAAATATAATGTTATATTTCTTAAAAAAAATGAATTCAAACAATTACGTCAAGGAATGTACATGTTATTAATGATTAAAAAAGATTTAAAAGTACTATATTATAATCATCGAGTTTAAAAATTTATCCATAAAAACAATAAATAGACCAATATTAAATATTTTGTTTCAATTATTGTAGATTTAAATAAATATGAATTTAGTGATGATCCCTATGGTCATAGTATTAGAATCCCAACCATGCAATCTGAATTTGTAAGCTATTTTACTCATTCCATTCCTCAGGAGTGGAGAACAACAATCATTAGCACAACAACCACCCTAATTCACTTTTTCTCTTTTCTTTTTTACCTTTAATCATATCATATATAGCACAACATCTCAATACAAATTTCTTTCATTCATATGAACCAAATAATAATAATAATAAAAATAAAAATAACCTTTCTCATTCATAGAGAGGTAAAATGCATTTCGTGGTGTAGTGTTTTATTTATTTATTTATTTTTTAAAAAACAGTCTTCCCTTCTCTCTTCCCGCTCAGAGAAACCAAACAATGAATTCCCCTTCCTTCTTCCTTCTTTCCACCCTTTTCCTTTCTCTTCTCCCTCTTTCCTTCTCCTCCAACGACACCGATGCCCTCACTCTCTTCCGCCGCCAAGCCGACACCCACGGCACCCTCATCTCCAACTGGACCGGCCGCGATGCCTGTTCCTCCGCGTGGCGTGGCGTTCTTTGCTCTTCCACGGGTCGGGTCACCGCCCTCTCCCTCCCTTCCCTCTCCCTCCGTGGCCCCATCACCGCCCTTTCCCTCCTTGACCAGCTTCGAATCCTTGACCTCCAAAACAACCGCTTGAACGGCACCGTTTCACCCTTAACTAACTGTTCCAACCTTAAACTCGTTTATCTTTCAAACAATGATTTATCCGGCGACATCCCCCCGCAAATATCGCTTCTCAAACGGCTGCTTCGACTAGATTTATCCAACAACAACATACGTGGCAACATTCCTCAAGAAATCTCCGGTTTGAAACGCCTCATCACTCTCCGGCTCCAAAACAATGCATTGACAGGCCAAATCCCAAATTTTTCTTCTTCTCTTCGAAACTTAGAAGAGCTTAATTTAACCAACAATGAGTTTTACGGGAGGGTGCCTGGAAATTTACTGAACAAGTTCAGTGAAAAAAGCTTTATGGGAAATGAAGGGCTTTGTGGGCCAAATCCATTTCCAGTTTGTTCCTTTACAGGGTCTCGACCGGTGGATTCATCGACCCAGGCCGTTACATCGAACCCGAGTTCAATGCCGAGGACACCCATCATCGAACAAGACAAGAATAAGACACATAAAGGGTTAAGCCCCGGTGCTATAGTTGCAATTGTAGTGGCAACCTGTGTGGTGTTTCTGGTGGTAGTTTCTTTTACAGTGGCTTATTTCTGTGGGAGAAACAGTGGAGAGATCGTTTGGAAAGCCGGTAGTGATGGTGGGAAAAGGAGCAGAAGTAGCTATGGAAGTGAAAAGAAAGTTTATGCAAATGGGGGAGCCGAGCCTGACAGCGATGGAACGGACGGAACAGATAAGAGTAAGCTTGTGTTTTTTGAGAGAAGGAAACAGTTTGTGTTGGAGGATTTGTTGAGAGCTTCAGCAGAAATGCTCGGAAAAGGGAGCTTGGGAACAGTCTACAAAGCAGTGCTCGATGATGGGTGCACCGTAGCCGTCAAGAGGCTTAAAGATGCGAATCCATGTCCGAGGAAAGAGTTTGAACAGTACATGGATGTGATTGGGAAAGTTCAGCACCCAAATGTTGTGAAGCTGAGGGCTTACTATTATGCTAAAGAAGAGAAGCTTCTTGTTTATGATTATCTCCCTAATGGGAGCTTGCATTCACTTCTCCATGGTAATGAATTTCAGTTTTTGTTGACTTTGGGAGTGTAAATGTGTGATTATTTTCGTTTTTTAATCTTTTCAAACAGGAAACAGAGGACCAGGGAGGATTCCATTGGATTGGACGACAAGGATCAGCCTAGTGTTAGGGGCAGCTCGAGGATTAGCAAAGATTCATCAAGAGTTCAGTGCACCAAAAATACCACATGGAAACGTGAAATCATCCAATGTGCTTCTTGACAAAAATGGGGTTGCTTCGATTTCTGATTTTGGGTTGGCTTTGCTTTTAAACCCTGCTCATGCTATAGCAAGATTGGGTGGATACAGGTCTCCCGAGCAAGCTGAAGTAAAGAGACTGTCTCAAATGGCTGATGTTTATAGCTTTGGGGTCTTGTTGTTGGAAGTGCTTACAGGGAGAGCTCCATCACAGTATCCGTCACCAACTCTTCCTCGAGTCGAGGGCGAAGAACTGGCAGTTGATCTTCCGAAATGGGTTCGATCCGTTGTTAAAGAAGAGTGGACAGCCGAAGTGTTTGATCAAGAGCTTTTGAGGTACAAAAACATTGAGGAGGAACTTGTTTCAATGCTTCATGTGGGGTTGGCCTGTGTGTTTCCTCAGCCTGAAAAGCGGCCTTCCATGGCGGAAGTGGCTAAAATGATTGAGGATATCAGAGTGGAACAGTCACCTTTAGGGGAATATTACGATGAATCGCGCAATTCGGTTTCGCCTTCCATTGCCACCACTGAAGATGGACTTGCTGGTTACTGATATTTTCATTTCCAAATGGTAAATTAATTTCTTCCTTTTTATCTGCATGATCTCTTGCTTCAAATTTATCAGTCTTTTATGGTTCTTTCTTAGACCCTATTTGCTTTCTTCATATTTCTTTGTAATATTTGTAAGTCTCTGTGTGCTTGTTGTTGCTGATTAGAAGATCACTGTTGATCTATAATGTACTATGTTTTCATCAAAAAAAGTAATTATTTACGTATAAAAGTGCTTTAAATTCGGTTAAACTACTTGTTCATTCTTAGCTTATGAGTAAATTATTCTGTGGATTTGAAGTAAATAAAGATTAATTGTTAAAAAGTATTGATTGACGTATCATGTTTTAATTTAATGTTTAAAAATGCTATATTTTTTAAGAAAGCAACTATATCAATGTCTCATACATAATAGTGTATAGGAATTCCTAAAAGTTTACTATTGTCTTTGTGTTATTTAAAAAAATGTATTAGAACTATATAATGTATTAGAAAGTTCATGCATGTGGATTTGAATTTGATTGGATTTAAGCTAATATTTGGGCTTAAATGACATAATTAGGACAAATTAAAGTATAAGATTTGAATCTCAAATTTAAGCATATAATAGAGAAATTAAAATATTCCTTAAAAGTTTATCCAACAAAAAATATTCGATAAATGGAAGTTTAATATAAAAACCAGTATCCAAATTATATTGTTTTTCCAAAGCAGTGGCTAAACTTTTTTTCAATTAATACAGGTGTCTAACGTTACAAACGTTATCACTTTAGGTGCTTCAGTAGTAACGGTCGTTAAAATACCCGTTAAGTGACACGTGTCATATTTATATAATTTTTATTTTTTTAAGAAAACTTACAAATATTATTATATTTTTAAAAACCCTAATTTTTTTAAAATTAAAAAATTACAAAAAAGTCCCAAATCCCTAAAAATTCTTAAAATCAACCCTAAATCCTTAACCCTAATCCTAGTTTATTGTAACACCCCCAACCCGTACCCGACCTGGATACGAGTCTGAGGCGTCACATTGACTTTTCAAACTTTGACTCTTAAAGAAAACCAAAGAAATTTTAAACATTCATTAAAATAAAAATTGTTACTTCACATGAGTTGACCAAAACAAAACAAAATCAATCAGAGCATTCGTAACTAACATATTTCTTACATGCCAACACACTATACATAACAAAATATATACTTTATCAGTTACTTCTGATATGATATTCTAGTAGTGACGCTATCCTTGCCACTCCTATTTATGCTCTTCTTGTTTCTTGGTACCTACGTGTAAATCACTTACACGCTAAGTCATATACTTAGTGAGGCATAATAATAAATACATAGCAATAATATCATGAACATGTACTACTATCAGTCCATTATGACATTGCACATGTAGATACCATATATAAATATGATGTGCATGAATGAACATCTATGTCTCATAAGAGTTTTCCTTTAATTTATCTTTGGATGCCCATGTACATTATTGAGAACATGAGGTATGTGAGTACATTGAGATTGTGCACGAATGTTGTCACCACAGCTCGAATAAATTCCCACTAGGGGCACTAAATATTTGTCCCGAAGGACCACTGATAATCCCTCTACTCTTGGCATGTCAATTATACCTACAGCTCTCATATTAAATAACATGGGCTTAAATATAAATACATTTCTCATTTTTATATCTCTTTTATCAATGTCCATGTAAACACATAAGTCACTTCATATGCACATATATGATCACTTCCATTATTTCACATACTTGGGTTGATTCTCTTATAATGTCATTTATTCATATTGTATCATGTTAAAGCATGAATGAATTATGCATGAGATCACTATAACATTAATACATATATATAGGTATGCATGTGCATGAATATGAAATTATAAGTTCAACTATAAGAGATAGACTCGAAGCAAGTCTTATCTCGATACAATTCCATCTAGGATATGCAATCACCTTAGCCTTGCTTACTTTGAATTGATCCTAATTCTTTGATTGTTTCGGAATAGGATTACACTCTAAATCTACATAATAATACATTGATACATATAAGTATATTAATTGATATATTTTAATCTATCACTTCTTAGACTAAAAGAAAGGTTACTTTCATCTCTTAATTAAGGTAGGTATCGGTACACTCTATAGTGTATCGATGCATCCCTTAACGTATGTATAGATGCACTACCTATGCATCTATACACAAATTACATTCGATGTTTTCTTTTTAAGAGAGTGTATCGATACACTCCCTATGTATCGATGCACTTATTTCATTCGATGTTTTTATTTCGTTTGAGAGTGTATCGGTACCCATTGAATGTGTAACGATGCACACAACCCATAAATTACATTTTGAGCACGAAAATCACTTCATTTTCAGCTCAATACTTTATATTTCACCTTCTTTTATATTCCTAACTTTCATACACATACTTACACCCATTTCTACTCAATAATCACTTCTTTAAACTCAAAATCCTATCATTTATATGACATTCAAGAATCATACTCAAATATCAACATGTTCTAAATCTAATTCTAGCACTTCATATTCCTTATTTAGATTGATGACAAGTCAAATCCAACTTCCAATTCTAATTATGAACTTTTATTTCAAAATTTCATTCAAGAACTCCTAATCTTTAATCTCTCTTAACTCCATCATCCTTTGATTTTAAGATAATTTAAGCTTTCCCTAAGCTTAGTTATCATCTAATGATCATAACCCAACCTTAAAATCAACAATTAATTAACTAACCAGAAAACTCACCTTTGCTCTGGCTCACGTTGAGGAGAAAGAAGAAAGATGAAGAGAACTCTGGAACTCACTTGATTTCCTCCTCCCATCCACGTGGTTAATATATAACCAAACTTAATTATTTTCCTTGCAAATGACCATTTTATCCTTTTATTCCTCATTCTTTTCAATTTGATCCTACACTACATTTTTCATATAAGTCCTTGAACTATTCAATTATTCTACTTTAATCACCAAATTCCGTAACTTTATAGTTTAGTCACTAACCCGGTATTGAGGATGTTACAAATCTCCCCCTTAAGAAAATTCATCCTCGAATTTTTCATTGCGTAAAGAGGTGGGGGTACTGATTCCTCATATCCTCTTCACGTTCCCATGTTGCTTCCTCTATCTTGTGATTCCTCCACAAGACTTTGACTAATGGAATAGTCTTATTCCTTAGTTGATTAACCATGTGAGCTAAGATTTGAACCGGTTCTTCCTCTTACGTTAAATCCGGTTGGACCTTGATCTCTTCTTGTGTTACGATATGGGAGGGATCAGATCGATATTTCTGAAACATTGAAACATGAAAGACATCGTGAATCTTTTCCATTTCAGGTGGCAACGCCAATTGATATGCCACTGGTCCAACTCTCTTAACGATCTCATAAAGTCCGATGAATCTAGGACTAAGTTTTCCTTTACGTCTAAACCTCAAAACATTTTTTCCAATGAGATACTTTTAAAAACACTTGATCCCCGACTTGATATCCTATCTCTTTCCTCTTTAAATCTGTATATGACTTATGTCTATTAACTCTGAATCACTTGGACCTTTTCTTCCACCTTCTGAATCAACTCAGGACCGAGGATTTCTCTATCTTTAAGCTCAAACCAATTCAAGGGTATACGCCATCTTCTTCCATAAAGAGTTTCATAGGGCGCCATTTTGATACTTATTGATAACTATTGTTGTAAGCGAACTCAGCAAGTGGCAAATATCTTTCCCACGATCCCTTGAATTCTATTACACAAGCTCTTAACATATCCTCTAGAATTTGGATGGTTCGCTCAGACTGTCCATTTATCTGTAGATGAAATGTAGTGCTGAAGTTCAGTCGTGTGCCTTATGCCCCATTCAAGGTTTTCCAAAATCTCAAAGTAAAGCGAGGGTCTCGATCAGAAACTATGGAAATAGACACACCATGCAACCGAATAATATCCCTGATATATAACTCAACATACTTATCCATGGAGAAATCAGCTCGAACCGGAATAAAAGGGGCTGACTTAGTCAATCTATCTACGATTACCCAGATTGAATCTCTTTTGTTTGGAGTTAAAGGTAACCCGTTACAAAATCCATTGTTACGTTCTCTCATTTCCACTGAGGAATCGACATTGGTTGTAATAGTTTTGTCGGAACCTGATGCTCAGCTTTGACTTGCTGTCAAGTCAAACACTTAGATATGAATTCTGTAACGTCTTTCTTCATTCCAGGCCACCAATATCGACTCTTGGCATCCATATACATTTTGTTCCCTCCATAATGCATTGTCAATGGACTATAATGAGCTTCCAATAATAAATCTTTCTTCAATTAATCATTATCCATAATTACCAATCTCCCTCGATAAAACAAGTTCCTATCAGACTTGATCGCATAATCTTTTATCTCCTCGTTCTTTACTTGTTGCAGCTTCTTCAGACATTTTTCATCTTTACTTTGCAATTCCTTAATTCGATCTAGCCATGATGGCTTGATAGTTAAATCCGCACCTATTGCACCGTCTCCACTTAACGATAGTCTGGCATCCATAGCTCGTAAGGTTGCAAACGTCTTTCGGCTTAAGGCATTCGCTACCACATTTGCTTTCGCCGGATGGAAATCAATCACAACATCATAATCCTTGAGAAATTTCACCCATCTTCTATGTCTTAAATTTAACTCCTTCTGAGTCATCAAATATTTCAAACTCTTATGGTCCGTATACAAGTAGCATCGTTCAACATACAAGTAGTGACGCCAGATCTTAAGAGCGAACACTACTGCAACCATCTCCAGATTGTGCGTTGGATAATTCTTTTCATGCGGTTTTAATTTCCTCGATGCATACGTTATCACTTTACCCTATTGTATTAACACACATCTCAAGCCATTATGGGACGTATCACTATACACAACAAAGTTCTTGCCAGACTCAGGTTGAACTAACACTGGAGCTTATGTCAAAATATTCTTTAACTTTTCTAAACTTCCATGGCATTCCGGAGTCCAAGAAAATTTTTCCTCTTTCCTCAATAACTTAGTTAGGGGTAATGCTATTATCGAAATTTTTTTATCGAACCTTCGGTAATAACCAGCTAACCCTAGAAAACTTCGAACTTCTGACACATTCTTTGGAACTTCCCACTCTAAAATGGTTTTAATCTTTTAAGAATCGACTCGAATTCCTTCTGCAGAAATTACATGTCCAAGGAACGTCACTTCATTCAACCAGAATTCAAATTTAGCTAGTTTCGCATATAGCTTCTATTCTCTCAAAATCTGTAAAATTATATTCAAGTGTGAACTATGCTCTTCTTCTGACTTCGAATACACCAAAATATCGTCAATGAATGCCACTACAAACTGATCCAAATAGAGTTAGAATATTCTGTTCATCAAGTCCATGAAAGCAGCTAGTGCATTCGTAACTCCAAATGTCATTACGATAAACTCATAGTGACCATATCTCATTCTAAAGGCTGTCTTCGGAATATCTTTCTCCTGAATCTTTAATTGATGATAACCAGAACATAAGTCAATCTTCAAAAATACCGAAACTCTTTTTAACTGATCGAATAAATCATCAATTCGAGGAAGGGGATACTTGTTCTTGATTGTCACTTTATTGAGTTGCTTATAATCAATGCAAAGACGCATTGATCCATCATTCTTTTTGACGAACAAAACTGGAGCTCCCCATGGCGAGACACTCGGTCTTATAAACCCTTTGTCCAACAATTCTTGTAATTAAATCTTTAATTCTTGTAATTCTTTTGGAGCCATTCTGTATGGTGCCATTGCAATAGGCGTTGTTAATGGTATTATTTTAATATGAAATTCTACCTCTCTGTCGGGAGGCAAGCTCGGTAACTCTGCAGGAAATACGTCGAGAAACTCTCTGACTATAGGAATTTCTTTAATCCCCTTATCTTTAGCTCTAACATCCAGCACATTAGCAATAAACTCCAAACATCCTTGTAGTAGTAACTTCTTTGCCGACATCACTGAGATTACACTTGCCAATGGATTCCATCATTCACTAAATACAATAACTTCTACACCTTCTGAACTTTTCAACGTTACTCTTTTCAGTCTACAGTCAATATTAGCGTAGTAACGATATAACCAGTCCATTCTCAGAATCACCTCGAATTCATCAAAAGAAAATTCCATCAGATTAACAGGGAATTTAATTCCCTGAATTCGTATGGCACACCCTCGACACCATATTGACCCGAGCACTGTGCCCTAACGGATTCGTCACTATGACATCACTACTAATAGCTTCTAATTGAATGTTTAATTCTTGTACTAACTTACTGTTAATGTAAGAATATTTAGACCCCGAATCAATCAATACTAGATCACTCTTACCATATAATTGAAAAATACCTGCTATTATCTTCGGGTCATCTCGATCCTCATTGGTCTTGAGGTTATACACCCTAGCTGTGGAGCGTATCTCTTGTAGAGCCGAGGACTCTGACTAACTTCTACCTCTTCCCCTCTGAGCTACAGAAACAGACCTCTCTGGTTGTGCAGATTCACCGGCTATCATAGGACAATCCCGAACAAAATGTCTGGTGTCCCCACATTTAATGTAGGCTCAAAAAATCATTCTATATATCCCCGAGTGATTCCTTCCACAATGTGGGCATTGTCTGACTTGGCTCTGGTTAGATCTCCCAGCTCCAGATCTCATTGATTGAGTTTGTCTGCCCCTCAACGGATTTAATCCTCTAGCAGAGGATGCCACTGATTCTGATCTAGCTTGGGGTCAAAAACCAACATCTCTGCCCCTTTTTTTATGGTGCAACACTCGATGATGCACCCGCCCTTTTCGATGTCTAAGCTCTTGAATCTCCAAATCTTTCGTTCTGAGCCCTTACCAAAGTTTTGGCATGGTTCACTACTTCTTGAAATGACACAATTAACATCTCTTTCAATCTTGGTCATAAACCTTCCACAAACCAATCACAAGCATCTTTCTCTGTTGGAATGAGTTCGACAATAAAGTGACTAAGTTTGTTAAATTCACACTCGTATTCATATACTGTATGGTTCCATTGCTTCAAATTCATGAACTCTTGCTTCATATGTCTGATAAACTGATCTCCGATGTATTTATGCTTAAATTCTTCTAAAAATAAGGTCCAAGTTACTAGATCACCAGACATTCTCAATGTAACGTTGGTCTACCAAATCATTGTTTGCCCTCTAAGCAAGGAAATTACTCCATCAAGCTTCTCAGCATCGGAACAATGAAGTCCCTCTAACATGATTTTTACATCATTGAGCCAAAAGTCCGCAGCAACCGGACCTTCTTCGGCTTCACCTCTAAACTTTAGAGCTCCTAAACCCTTCAACTCCTTAGCAACATTCATTCTCGGAGTTGAAGTAGCAAGAGGTTGGAAACGATCCAAAACCGCGTCTAATGTCTTAAAGAACAAATCTTGATCACTTACAAACACTCCAGAGGGTGTCTGTTCTTCACTCTGCCCGGCCAGGGCAAGTTTTCACTTCTAGAATTACCATGTCCGGACATCTATAAAAACATAACCAAATCGTTCTATTAGAAAAACAATATACTTACTATTATACCATATCAAAAGTTTTCACTATTTTGTTGGCATATATACATTTTAAGACACTCAAGACTTCAGTTTATGCCAAGAATCGACTAAACCGTAGTTCTGATACCATTAAATGTAACACCCCCAACCCGTACCCGACCCGGATACGAGTCTGAGGCGTCACATTGACTTTTCAAACTTTGACTCTTAAAGAAAACCAAAGAAATTTTAAACTTTCATTAAAATAAAAATTGTTACTTTACATAAGTTGACCAAAACAAAACAAAATATGTCAGAGCATTTTTATCTAACACATTTCTTACATGCCAACACACTATACATAACAAAATATATACTTTATCAATTATTTCTGATTTGATCTTTTAGTAGTGACGATGTCCTTGCCACTCCTATTTCTACTCTTCTTGTTTCTTGGTACCTACGTGTAAATCACTTACACGTTAAGTCATAGACGTAGTGAGGCATAATAATAAACACATAGCAATAATATCATGAACATGTACTACTATCAATCCATTATGACATTGCAATGCACATGTAGATACCATATATAAATATGATGTGCATAAATGAACATTTATGTCTCATAAGAGTTTTCCTTTAATTTATCTTTGGATGCCCATGTACATTATTGAGAACAGGAGGTACGTGAGTACATTAAGGTTGTGCACGAATGCTGTCACCAAAGCTCGAATAAATTCCCACTAGGGGCACTGAATATTTGTCCCGAAGAACCACTATGTCCCGAAAGACCACTATTTCCTGAAGGACCACTGATAATCCCTCGACTCTTGGCATACCAATTATACCTACAACTCTCATATTAAATAACATGGGCTTAAATATAAATACATTTCTCATTTTTATATCTCTTTTATCACTGTCCATGTAAACACATAAGTCACTTCTTATGCACACATACGATCACTTCCATTATTTCATATACCTGGGTTGATTCTCTTATAATGACATTGTTGAAACATTTTGATATTTCGATATAACAAATTAAGTTAAATGGATTTTAAGATTTTCCAAATGATTTTCTAAGTATATTCGATATAACTATTCGAATATCAAAACATTACTCCAAATATTTCAAAAATCATTTTTAATCCTCACTTAAGTGTAAAATTAAGTTTTAATCATAAAACAATTTCAAAATAATTTTACAAAGTATTTCGAACCAATTCAAAGCCAAAAATTCCAGATTGCTCAGAGGGAACCGATTCCCCCCCATAGGAGGAACCGATTCCCCCTGAATGGTTTGGCTCCGAGATTCCAGAATGCTCGGAGGGAACCGATCCCCCCAAGGGGGTACCGATTCCCCCTTGTACAACGGTCGAAATATTTGAATTTTACACTTAGGAACCGATTCCCTTCAAGGGGGAACCGATTCCCCCACACACCAAGCTGTTTTATTAAATGTTTTCACACTAAAACGGCTATAATATCTTCTCTAATCATCCCCAACATTCAGAAGTGATCCAAGGTGTATTTAAGCAAGCTTAGAAGCCATTGATCAATAACAAGAAACATCAAGCAACTAAAATCAAGAGAGAATCAAAGAGAAAGCATAAAACCTCAAGTTTGACCATTTCAAGCCTATTTTCATTCAATATTCATTTTGCTTTCAATAACACTTTTTGTGCTCAATTGTATTCATCTTTGAGTGTTCTTTTCTTTATTCTAGAATTGTGCAAACATCTTACCTTGTGAGGTTTCTTGTAAGTTTGCAAATTTGTAATCTTCTCTTTGAGAAAAGAGTGTTCTCAAGAGTTGGGGTATACTCTTGAGGGAATTGTAAGGTTATCTCTTTGGCCTCAAAAGAAAGAACAAATTAGTGAATTTGTTGGAAAATCCTTAGTGTGGATAGCTAAGGTAGTGGACGTAGACTTTGTTTGAGAAAGTCGAACCACTGTAAATCGCTGTGCAATTACTTTCAATTTTCTGCAAAAGCTTCCACAAAATTTTTATTGCCAATTCACCCCCCTCTTGGCCAATTTCGTCATTCGATTAACTCAACAATTGGCATCAGAACCTAACTCATTTGAAGGTTTTATCGCCTCTTGAGTCGATTTGGGAAGAGTTATATCGATTATTAAAGTCATCAATGGCCTCCGCTTCAAACTTTGACTCCGGTCTCGATTCAATGCCCGTCAACAAGCCTCCTTTCTTCAATGGAGCTAACTACGCCTATTGGAAGAATAGAATGATGTACTTCATTCAAGCAAGTAACATGGGAGCATGGAATGCCGTAGAAGAAGGATACATTAAGCCTATCACTCATCCAAGGTTGTGGAGTGAAGAAGATACAAAAATGTTCCAGCTCAACTCCAAAGCCATCCATATTATCTTTTGTGCTCTTGGACCAGATGAATACGGAAGAGTTTCATCGTGTACAACCGCCAAAGAATATGGGACAAGCTTCAAGTCACACATGAAGGTACGATGAGGTAAAGAAATCAAAAATTAGTATTCTAACGCATAGCTATGAAAATTTCAGGATGAAACCAAATGAAGACATCAAAGCTATGACGGATAGATTTTTCAACGATTGTCAATGGTCTCAAATCATATGGAGAGATCATCTCAAATGAAAAGCTTGTGAGGAAGTTAGTCTATTCCCTCCCAAAATCATGGCAATCAAAGAAGACGGCAATCATCGAGTCTAAGGACCTATCGTCCTTAACTCTTGAAGAACTTATCGGTTCACTCCTCACTCATGAGATGATGCTTGAAGATGAGGTGGATCTTGATAAAGTTGAAGAGACACCAAAGGAGAAGGAGAAGAAGAAAAACATTGGAGTTGCTCTCAAATCCACAAAAGATGAGAGTGATTCTAATGATGATGATGATGACGAGGAAATGGCATTGTTTGCCAAACGGTTCAGAAAAATGATGAGACCTTACCGAGGAAGAAAATTCAAACGAAATGAAGGCCTCAAAGATGAACCAAAAGAGAAGGACCCGATCATTTGCTATGAATGCAAAAAGCCAGGGCAGTCAAATATGATTGCCCCAATTAAAGAAGAAGGGTCAATCAAAGAATAAGCACAAGGCTCATGTGGCTACATGGAGCGATGAAGAAGGTTCCGATGAAGAAGAACAAGAAGTAGCAAACTTGTGCTTAATGGCATTTGGGGAAGATTCTAAGGTAACCTCTAACTCATCTGATTTTGATGATTTATCTTATGATGAGCTATTAGAGGAATATAATGGGTTGGCTTCGGATTATGAAAATTATTTTTAAAATATAAAAATGATGTTTCAAAGTTGAAAAATGAAAATAAACTCATATCCAAAACCAACAATGATCTTGAAAGTAAAATCAAAGATTTGCAAATCAAACTAGAAGAGTTTGAAAAGAAAAATTTAGATTTGCAAAATTTACTTTCAAAGGTCAATGATGATCATCAAAAGAAAATTGATGATCTTAAAACTTCTTTTGATAAAGTTGGAACAAAAGTTTTGAAAAAGGAGAAAATTCAAGATCCAACTTGTTAGAAAAGATTTTAGAAACTACAATCATAGAAATCCTCAACGAACCTTAAATGGTAAAATTTAGAAGTATATGGGTTCCTAAAGGACTCATTACTACTAAAGATAAAGATATCCTACACAAATGGATACCTAAGGGAACTAGGATTTTGGAAACTAATGAATATGGACCCAAAGAATTTGGGTACCAAAAATCAAAAATTAATCTATGTTTGTAGGGAAAGGAGCATTGCTACAAGGCACGGGAAACAAATTCAAATTCATGGTACCTTGATAGTGGATGCTCAGACATGACCGGAGACAAGCCGGTTCATTGAGCTTAACGCCAAAAAAATGGAGGAGAAGTGACTTTTGGAGACAATTCAAAAGGTTCATTGAAGGTATTGGTACAATAGGTAATACCTCTTCCATACAAATTAAGAATGTTTTATATGTGAATGGATTAAGCATAATCTATTGAGTATTAGTCAATTATGCGATAAAGGATTCAATGTCTTATTTGAAATTAATGGTTGTAAAGTCATTGACATTGTATCTAATCGGATTATGCTTGTTGGTCATAAATGGAAACATTTACATGGTGCATTTAGATTCTATTGATATGACTAATTTATGCCTAGTTGCTAAGGATGACATGATAGTTGGTTATGGCATAGGAGACTAGGTCATGCTAGTATGAGTGTTTGCAACGGTTAATTCAAGGAGACTTAGTAGAGGGTTGCCTAAGCTTAAATTTGATAATGATACAATCTATGTGCTTGTGCTAAAGGAAAACAAAAACGATTTCTTTTAAATCTATTAATGATGTATCAACTAGTAGAGTATTACAATTGATCCATTTAGATCTTTTTGGGCCAACTAGAACTACTAGCTTGGGAGGAAAACAATATGCATTTGTCTGGTAGATGACTATTCTAGATATACTTGGGTTCTATTCTTAAGTACTAAAGATGAAGCATTAGAAAATTTCATCACATTTCAAAAATAATCCAAAATGAAAAAGGTTACTCTATCACTAGTGTTAGAAGTGATCATGGAACTGAATTTGAAAATCTGGATTTATTGAGTTTTGTAATTCTAATGGTATTAACCACAATTTTTCAGCACCTAACCCCTCAACAAAATGGAGTTGTTGAGAGGAAAATCGAACTTTAGAAGAAATGGCTAGAACCATGCTTTGTGAAAATAATTTGCCAAAATATTTTGGGCGGAAGCCACAAAATACCGCTTGTTATGTTATAAATCGAGTAATGATTAGGCCAATTTTAAAGAAAACTCCATATGAAATTCTCAAAATAAAAAGCCTAACATTAGCTATTTTCATCCTTTTGGATGTAAATGTTTTGTTTAAATAACGGTAAAGAAATCTTGGTAAATTTGATGCTAAAAGTGATTAAGGAATTTTTCTGGGTTATTCCTTAAATTCTAAAGCTTATCGTGTATTTAATAAAAGAACTTTAGTTGTAGAAGAGTCTATACATGTTGTTTTCGATGATAATCCCCTTCCGAGGAAGGATTCTTCTGTTAATGATGATGTAGGTATTGTACAAGCAAATGACGTTAGAAATGACGTTAGAGAATCATCATCAAAGGAAGAAACAAAAGATGAGGAAACTCATGATCCCCTCGAGAATCCAACCATTGAAGAAAGGGAAGTATCTTTTCCAAGAGAGTACAACTATGTCAAAGATGGTGAAATTATAGGTGATCCATCAAAAGGGGTAACTACTCGATCTTCTCTTAGAAATATCTGTAATTATGTTGCATTTATTTCATGCATAGAGCCTAAGAACATCAAAGAAGCATTAAAAGATGAACATTGGATTATGGCTATGCAAGAAGAATTAAATCAATTTGAGAGAAGTAAAGTATGAACATTAGTTGAAAGGCCTAGTAATAAATCTACTGTAGGTACTAGATGGGTTTTTAGAAATAAACTTGATGAAGTGGTAATATAGTGAGAAACAAGGCTAGACTTGTTGCTCAAGGGTATACTCAAGAAGAGGGCATAGACTATGATGAAAACATACGCTCCCGTAGCTAGGATGGAAGCAATTAGAATGTTATTAGCATTTGCATGTTTTCATGAATTTAAATTATATCAAATGGATGTTAAAAGTGCATTTTTAAATGGTTTTATAAAAAAAGAAGTGTATGTGGAACAACCTCCAGGTTTTGAAGATTCAATTTTTCCGAATTATGTTTTTAAATTGACAAAAGCTCTTTATGGTTTAAAACAAGCTCCTAGAGCTTGGTATGAAAGATTGTCAAACTTTTTAATTGAAAAAAGGTTTTCAAAAGGAAAGGTTGACACTACATTATTTTTAGCATAAAGGTAAAGATTTATTAGTAGTACAAATTTATGTTGATGATATAATATTTGGTTCTACTAATGATGTTCTTGCCAAGAATTTCTAAGCTAATGCAAAGTGAGTTCGAGATGAGCAGGATGGGGGAACTCTCATATTTTTGGGGCTCCAAATCAAGCAAAGAAAGATGGCATCTTCATCAATCAAGCTAAGTACGTCAAAGATATGCTCAAGAAATTTAGACTGGAAAATGGGAAACCTCATAACACTCCAATGAGCTCTTCAACAAAGCTTGACTTAGATGAAGGAGGTAAATGTGTAGATGTTAAATTATATAGGTCAATGATTGGCTCTTTGCTTTATCTAACTGCAAGTAGACCGGACATTATGTTTAGTGTTTGCTTATGTGCTAGATTTCAATCATGTCCTAAGGAATCACATTTACTAGCTGTTAAGAGAATCTTTAGATACCTTAAGGACACTCCTAGTTTAGGACTTGGTATCCTAGAGACTCTAGCTTTAGCTTGCATGCCTTTTCTGATGTGGATTATGGAGGATGTAAATTAGATAGGAAAAGCACCTCCGGTACTTGTCAATTCCTTGGAAATATGTTGATTTCTTGGTTTTCAAAGAAACAAAATTGTGTTGCATTATCTACCACTGAAGCGGAATACATTTCAGCCGGTAGTTGCTGTGCACAAGTTTTATGGATGAAACAACTACTTTTTGATTATGGAATTGAAGTAGGTACCATTCCTATCAAGTGTGACAATACTAGTGCTATTTGTCTCACTAAAAATCCCATCCACACTCTAGAACTAAGCACATTGAAATAAGACATCACTTCATTAGAGACCATGTCACTAAGGAAGATGTAGTTCTCGAATTTGTTGATACTTTGCACCAATTAGCGGATATCTTTACAAAACCCTTAGACAAGGAAAGATTTTGGACACTTAGGAGAGAATTAGGTTTGACCAACCTATCTTCACTTAGTGTTTAAAATAATTTTAGCACTTTAATAAATCTTAAAAATGCTTATAATAATAATTTTTGATTGCATCTTGCTATTAGTTAGGGGGAGTTGTGATTCTTAGTGAAAATTAATTTTATGCTCAAAAATCGATTAAAGATTAATTTAATTGTTTGAACATAATTAATTTTTGATATATGAGTTGCCAATACCACTAGAAAAGATTAATTTAGCATTTTATGCTTAAAAAAATCGGATTTTAGCATTTTGGTGCAGAGGGAATCGATCCCCCCTTGAGGGAACCGATTCCCCCTTTGAAGGGGAACCGATTCCCCCCACAGGGGATTCGATACCCCCCTGGGGTTCTGTTAAAATCGGGCAGAACACCCCCAAAACCCTCTTCTCTCCCTCTCTTCCGCCGTTCTTCACCTCCTACACCCTCATATCTCCATTCTTGCCTCAAATCATCGATATTAATCGGAATTCGCTTCAAATATTATCTTCTAAACCTGTTGGAATCATTAAAATCGTGCAAACAACATCTAAATCCCCTCAATCTTCATCTTTCAAGGTAAATTTTTCTAAACTCTCTATTTCATTGTTTTTGAACATAGGATTAGTTTCAATTAGTTCTAGGTTGAAATAGTGATCGGGCATTGCTTATTTAGGGATTAGAAACTAGATGTTACAACTAATTCATCAAAAACACAAGAATTTTTCAAAATTTTTAAATTTTCGAATAAAAAAAATTATTTTTCAAATTATTGTGTTTTGATTAATGTTGTTGTTATGAAAAACTATACATATATTGTTTCTCAAAACCATATTTTCAAAAGTTTTTCAAAACTTTGCCCATTAGGATTGATTTAGAGAATCTTGAAATATTGAGGACTCATTTGAGTTTTGGGATTAATTGAATTGCATACATTTGTTTTAAAATTGCAGGTTATTCTATCTATTCCGATTTCCTTCACCATGTCAAATCCTAAACGTCCTAGGTCTTCATCTAGTCGTTCTAGTCGTCAACCAAATCCTCCTCCTATCCTCAAAATCCTATTCCAAATCTTGATCCTAACTTGACTATCCAAAATTCTTTTTTCAATCAACCGGGTCCTAAAGATTATCGTTATTGGTTTTACCAATATTTTGACTCGTATAAGATCAGGGAAGAACATATCCCATCTCTTCAAACTATGGTTGACATTAACTTTAAATATCTCCCTATCTTGCACGAATGGAAATTTGATAAACTTTTCGAACTTGAACCCATTGTCTATCATCAACTTGTTCGTATCTTCTACTCTAATGCCGTTTGTATCAAAAATCGTGACAAAACCAAAACCATAGGAGTGCGTTCCTACCTCCTAGGTCAATATTTCCATCTTGATCCGGATTACATAGCCAATGCCTTAGGCTTGGACAATGAAGGTTTATCAAACGAAAAACAAGTTTTAGGTTCACGATATAAACGGAATGATAGTGCAAGTGTTTTAGATCTCCATGAGCGTTTCCTTCATCTCATGATCACTCGGTGGTTTCGACCATCCGGGGGTCGATATTCAACTCTTAGAGATTTAGATCTTTGGTGGTTGCACTGTTTTGAAAACAATATAAAAATAAACCTCTCTGAGATTATCTTTGCTGAAATTGTTGAAACCGTTAACCTAGTGCCAAATAAGAAACTCTGTTCTTCACTAGTTTACGGTTGTATTCTTAGTAATCTCTTTTCTAAAGCTGAACTCTGAGTTGGTCTAGATGCCTTATTTCCTCTTAAGAAACAAATCAATCTTCTTTCTTTAACAAGAGCGGGATGGGTCAAAAATAAGGAAATCGGTGCATAGGTTCGATCTTCTACTCATGGAGCTAGTTCTTCACAAGCTCCACCCGAAGCTGACGAAGATCCCGAGTTTGAACAATTAATGAGGGATATGATGAAGCTGAAGAAGAACCTGAACAACCGAGGAGCACGCACAACAATCGACTCAAATGCCTCCATATTTTCAATCCTTTATGGAGACATTTGATTTCCGTTATGCTACAATGGATTCGCGCTTTTCCTCTATAGAGTCTCATTTATCCACAATGGGAGCTCAACAATTAGAGATTCTTCAGGAGATGCGTGCAAACAATGAAGCAACCAATGCTCGTATTAATGAACTAACTCATGAAATGGCTGCTATGCGAGCCCGTTTTCCACCTACCGATCCGGATGCTTGATTTTGTGTTTAGCTTTACAACTTTGAACAAAATGAATATTGTTTCAACTTTTTGGATATTTTGGATTGTTTGATTTTGTGGATTGTTGGATTTTGGATTTATGAATAGTGTGAACTTATATGTTTTATTCATTTTACATCATCATTAGCAATATGACCAATTTTTCCATATCACATTATTTATGAATATTGATTTATGAAACTAATGGCTAACTCTCTTTTGATTGTGATCTTAGCAGCTTAAGCTTATAATTAATAAATCAATTGGCTAAATGATTCAAAACCTTGTTTTACAATGTCTTTTGATTTAAAAAAAGGGGGAGAAGAATAAGTGTTAAATGTTTTACTTGATAAATTGAAGAAGTGTTAAAGTAAGGGGGAGTAATTTCAAAACTTGATTTCAAAAATCTTAAAATTACTAAAATGTTTTGTTATATCAAAAAGGGAGAGATTGTTGAAACATTTTGATATTTCGATATAACAAATTAAGTTAAATGGATTTTAAGATTTTCCAAATGATTTTCTAAGTATATTCGATATAACTATTCGAATATCAAAACATTACTCCAAATATTTCAAAAATCATTTTTAATCCTTACTTAAGTGTAAAATAAAGTTTTAATCATAAAACAATTTCAAAATAATTTTACAAAGTATTTCGAACCAATTCAAAGCCAAAAATTCCAGATTGCTCAAAGGGAACCGATTCCCCCCATAGGAGGAACCGATTCCCCCCTGAATGGTTTGGCTCCGAGATTTCCAGAATGCTCGGAGGGAACCGATCCCCCCCCAAGGGGGTACCGATTCCCCCCTTGTACAACGGTCGAAATATTTGAATTTTACACTTAGGAACCGATTCCCTTCAAGGGGGAACCGATT
This sequence comes from Hibiscus syriacus, assembly GCF_006381635.1. NCBI lineage: Eukaryota > Viridiplantae > Streptophyta > Magnoliopsida > Malvales > Malvaceae > Hibiscus > Hibiscus syriacus. The sequence goes on along the minus strand of NW_024062338.1, from coordinate 940,070 downwards.
CCCCCCACACACCAAGCTGTTTTATTAAATGTTTTCACACTAAAACGGCTATAATATCTTCTCTAATCATCCCCAACGTTCAGAAGTGATCCAAGGTGTATTTAAGCAAGCTTAGAAGCCATTGATCAATAACAAGAAGCATCAAGCAACTAGAATCAAGAGAGAATCAAAGAGAAAGCATCAAACCTCAAGTTTGACCATTTCAAGCCTATTTTCATTCAATATTCATTTTGCTTTCAATAACACTTTTTGTGCTCAATTGTATTCATCTTTGAGTGTTCTTTTCTTTATTCTAGAATTGTGCAAACATCTTACCTTGTGAGGTTTTCTTGTAAGTTTGCAAATTTGTAATCTTCTCTTTGAGAAAAGAGTGTTCTCAAGAGTTGGGGTATACTCTTGAGGGAATTGTAAGGTTATCTCTTTGGCCTCAAAAGAAAGAACAAATTAGTGAATTTGTTGGAAAATCCTTAGTGTGGATAGCTAAGGTAGTGGACGTAGACTTTGTTTGAGAAAGTCGAACCACTGTAAATCGCTGTGCAATTACTTTCAATTTTCTGCAAAAGCTTCCACAAAATTTTTATTGCCAATTCACCCCCCTCCTGGCCAATTTCGTCATTCGATTAACTCAACAGACATTCATTCATTTAGTATCATGTTAAAGCATGGATGAATTATGCATGAGATCACTATAACATTAATACATATATATAGGTATGCATGTGCATGAATATGAAATCATAAGTTCAACTATAAGAGATAGACTCATTGCAAGTCTTATCTCGATACAATTCCATCTAGGATATGTACTCACCTTAGCCTTGCTTGCTTTGACTTGATCCTAATTCTTTGATTGTTTCGGAACAGGATTACGCTATAAATCTACATAATAATACATTGATACATATCAGTATACTAATTGATATATTCTAATCTATCACTTCTTAGACTAAAAGAAATGCTACTTTCATCTCTTAATTAAGGTAGGTATCGGTACACTCTACAGTGTATCGATGCATCCCTTAACGTGTAATACCCCAAAAATTTAGACAATGATCAAAATGAAAATTTTGAAAGTTTGATGCTCAAAGTCAAATTAATTTATATTTAGATTACGGATGTCTCTCGTATTTCGAAAACCATTTTCATTTCAAAACTCGATTTAGAATTTTAATTCCTTAATTGGTAATTGATATTTTAAAAATATCATATCATATAATTTATATTACGTTATAAACAAATTTAATTTAAAAGATTTTTTTTCTTTGCGTTTTGGGCGCAAAAATCTTTTTCCAAAGTGATACCTTAAGAAAAACTTTATCACCTTCATAAAACTCAATCTCTTTTCAATTCAAATCTACATAAGACTTTTTCCATCAAATATCATCTTGAGATTTTCTTTACTTTATCCTCAACCTATTTCAATAAAATTGGGCCAACAAGATTTCGATCTTTTAACTCGAACTTTCGGTATTTTCTCCCATATAAAGCTTCATACTGAGTCATATTATTACTCAATTGATAACTGTCATTGTAGAAAAATTCTACTAAAATCAAATACTTTTCTTTTCTCTGATTCCTTGGAATCAATCACACATGCAATCAGCATATCTTCTAATATCTGTGTAGTACTTTTTTTAACTTACCATATGTCTATGGATGAAAGATCGTACTGAAATTAAATCAAGTATCCAAAACTTTATGCAAATATTTCCAAAATCTTATAGTGAACCTTGGATCCATGTCTGATATAATTGACATTAATATTCCATGTAGCTGAACTATCTCTTTGATATTATAACTCTGTATATTTATCCAATGCATAGTCCATTTGCATCGAAATGAAATGTGTCGATTTAATTAACCGATCACTATCACCCAAATGGAATCCTTTTTATTTAATGTCCAAGGTAACCCTGTAACAAAATCCATAGTGACTCTTTTACCACTTCCACTCTGGAATAGAAATCAGTTGTAACAATTCCGAAATCAATTGATTCTCAGATTTTACTTGTTGACATGTCAAACATGTAACAACAACTCAATAATGTTTCTTTTCATACATGGCCACCAAAATGACTCTTTACATCCTGATACATTTTGTTCTCACTTGTATGCATAGTTAGTGGATAATAATGTGTCTGAGAAAGAATATCTTTCTTCAATTCATCATTATGTTGAATACGTGTTCTTCCTCGATAATCAGACATCCATCTAATTTGATTTCAACGTCTTTAGTCTCATTTTTTTCCACTAGTGAAATCTTTTCCAAGCATCTGCTATCTTTCTTTTGTAGCTCTATTATCCAATATAAAAACATCAACTTTATTTTTTTTATTCAACCATTAGTGCGTCATTTCTTTCAACAATAGTCGCACATCCATAGCTCTCAAAGCTGCAAAAGTTTTCCGACTAAGTGCATTTGCTACAACATTTGTCTTACCTGAATGATAATCAATGTTCAAATCATAGTCCTTTAAAAGTTCTATCCATCTTCGTTGTCTCAAATTGAGCTCTTTTTGAGTCAACCAATATTTCAAACTCCTATGATCCATTTAGATGTGGCATTTCTCACCATACAAATAATGACGCCAAATCTTTAGAGCAAATACAACCGTTGCTAACTCAAGATCATAAGTAGGATAATTCCTCTCATGCATCTTTAATTGTCGAAAAACATAGGCTACCACCTTACTTTCTTGCATAAGTACACAACCCAAACCATTATGGGATGTATCACTATACACCACATACTCTTTGTCCGATTTCGGTTGTACCAACACTAGTGCTTCCGCTAAAAATATTCTTTAAAGCTTTAAAACTCTCTTGACATTTATCAGTCCAAGCAAATGAAACATCCTTTCTCAAGAGCTTGGTCAAAGGAGAAGCAACCATCAAAAGTTTTTCACAATCCTTCGATAATAACCAACAAGTTCCAAAAACTTTGGACCTTTGAACATTCTTTGGAGGTTTCCACTCCAATATTACTTGAACTTTATTTGGATCAACTCTTATGCCTTATGCCGAGACAACATAACCAAGAAAAGCAACTTCTGTTAGCCAAAACTCACACTTTGACATTTTGGCATATAACTTTTTACCCTTAATTATCTCAACACAATACGAAGATGAACATAATGTTCTATCTTTGTATTTGAGTATACCTAAATGTCATCAATACAAACCACCTCAAATTAATCCAAGTAAAATTTAAATACTCGATTCATCAAAATGCATGAATGCTGCTAGAACATTTTTCAAACCAAACGGCATTACTACAAACTTGTAGTGTCTATACCGTTTTCTGAAAACTATCTTTGGAACATCTTCCTCTTTAATATTTAACTCGTAATATCCCATTCGAATATAAACTTTCAAAAAACATTGTTGCTCCTTTTAAGCTGATAAAACAAATCATCAATCCTCAAAATAGGATATTTATTCTTGATAGTTACTCTATTTAACTATCGAATTTATGCATAACCACACATATCCATTTTTTATATAAATAACACCAGTTCACCCCAATGTGAACTACTCGGTCTAAAACATCCTTAATCTCTTTATATTTAACTCGTAATATCCCATTCGAATATAAACTTTCAAAAAACATTGTTGCTCCTTTTAAGCTGATAAAACAAATCATCAATCCTCAAAATAGGATATTTATTCTTGATAGTTACTCTATTTAACTATCGATAATTTATGCATAACCACACATATCCATTTTTTTATATAAATAACACCAGTTCACCCCAATGTGAACTACTCGGTCTAAAACATCCTTAATCTATCAATTCTTGCAATTGGTTCTTAATTCTCTTAACTCAATCGCAACCATTCGATATGAACTCATAGATACAAGATCAATGCCTAGATAACCATTAATATTGAATTTCACCTCTCAATCTGGAGGTAACCGAATAATTAATTCTAAAAATACATAAGAAAATTTCCAAGTTATGGAAATACCATATTATCTTGCTTCAGATACTTGAGTATCTATCACCTTAGCTAGAAAAGCTATGCATCCTTTTTACATCATCTTAATCATAACCATTGTTAATATCACGTTAGTGATATTTCACTTTTTCATCAATCATTAAAATTCTTAACTTCTCTTTTTTTCTAAATTAATCGCTTCTTGTGACCATTAACCCAACCTTAATGCAAAGACAACCAACTCATGATCAAAATGATCTAAAACTCGTTAATGATAATCCCGTAGGATTCATGCTCCTGAATCTTTATCGAACATTCTAGTGGCATGTATACACTTTTTAACTCAAAACAACCTCGGTTTAGTCCTAGAATCGGCTAAACCTGTAGCTCTGATGCTAATAAATGTAACACCCAGAATCCGTATAATTATACCTATACAGATTACGGATGCCTCTCGTATTTCGAAAACCATTTTCATTTCAAAACTCGATTTAGAATTTTAATTCCTTAATTGGTAATTGATATTGTAAAAATATCATATCATATAATTTATATTATGTTATAAACAAATTTAATTTAAAAGATTTTTTATGAATAGTGAACAATACCCGCGAACAGTGTACAGTAGCGATGAACAGTAGGGGAATCGGTTCCCTGTTGGTGGGAATCGATACCCCAAAATCATTCTAGAAAATTTTGGTTAAAACTGTGGTTACTTCCGAAAATACATATAAGTTCATAAAAATTAACCTTTCATCACTATAAAAATTTCCAAAATTTATTCAACAAATAAATTGAACATTTTCAAATTACATTCCACTATCTAAAATTAAATTCCATCGTAGGGTGTATTACTGATATTGAAATTTACCTCTCGATGCTTGATGTCACTTTGAACTCTTTAATCCACTACTGGCTTTTTACCTACGCGTGAAAATCATCACACGCTAAGTATATACTTAGTGAGGCAATTAAAACATTTAACAGTGCAATACAATTCATGCATGATTTTCAATATCAAAAATCAAATTTCCATAAAATCATTTTACTAACATATCCAATATTTACCATGATCAAAATATAAAATCTCTTACCATTTATCCCATAAGCTCGTAAGCTTATTTTACCAAAATACTTACATTTAAATTCCATAAGTTCGTAAGCTTATTTTTCCAATATACTTGCCATTATTCCGTAAGCTCATAAGCTTATTTGCATGGTTACCATTTATTAACCAATAAAACATAATCCATAGCCAGTAGCCCAATATTAAACCTTAAGGGCCCTGGGTATTCGAGTAATATTTGCACCGTAGTGCTACACATAAAGTCGTGCCCACCATATACACCGAAGTGTATTACACATAGGGTCGTGCCCACCATATACACCGAAGTGTATTACACATAAGGTCGTGCCCACCATAAACACCGAAGTGTATTATAAACCTACAACTGCTATACTCTATGACATGCCAACTATACCCTATCCCTCAATGACTTATTTGGGCATATAATCTACTTTATTCGATCCATCCATGACAAAGTATATTATCAAATTTAACATTGGGCAGTTCATACCCGAAAACATTCATGGTAAAATATCACATTTTTCATGATCAATGCATTTTAATTTCATACTCTAACATATCAATGTCAATTTATACAAAATGATATAAAATCATGCCGATATAAACAAGGTCGACTTATCGCAAGTCTTCCTTATGATGTATAAACCATCCATGTATAATTTCATGCATGCATTGCACTCACCTTGACACTTTATAATTTTTCAAATATTTGTGCCTCACTATTGTCCACAATAAATCTTTCCTTTTTATACTTGAATCGCTTTGAACACCAAGTAAATCATGATCTGTACTATTTATGGCAAATTTTCAAAATTGATCAACATAATATGTTTTGCAGAATCTGCTGTCCAAATTTTCTGACCATTCCTTGGTTAAAAATTCATATCTTTTTGTATAGACCTTGAAATTGATCCACACTTGTTTTAAACGAAACTAGATCGATATATGAACACAAATATATAAAAATAACCTCGAAATTATTTTTATATAATTTCTTATGAATTTTCAAACCTACTGCTAGATTTAAAAATTTAAACTATTTTCTTTAACTTCATTCTTAGGTTCTTCATCATTTCTTACAACCAATTCTTTAAAATCACTTAACTCTTCAAAACCCATAAAACACAATAATCAACATCCTCTTCATCAACTCAAGATGAACTTGAACATGAACCCTAGTAATATTCATGTCAAAACGTAGAGAATTGAACGTAGAATATTTTTCCTAATCACACCTAAGTGTAATTCTCAACAAGATTGCTTCAAAATTCAAAACAAGAATACCTACCTTGCAAGCTTGGGGGTGTCGGTCTTGGATGAAGAAGAAGCTGAAATTGCTCTTCCATGATTGATATTTTATGATATAATAGATCTAACACATGGCAATATATATTATGATGGCATTTTTTTTATTCAATCCAATAGGAATTTCCATTTTTGCCATTAATGAATCTCTATAATCACCATAAAACCAAGCCATCTAATCCTTATCATATTACAAAGTCAAATATAAATTAAATTGACTTTGACCATCAAACTTTCAAAATTTTTTTTGATCATTGTCTAAATTTTTGGGGTATTACATAACGTGTGTATCGATGCACTGCCTATGCATCGGTACACAAATTATATTCGATGTTTTCATCTTAAGGGAGTGTATCGATACACTCCCTATGTATCGATGCACTTATTGTATTCGATCTTTTTATTTCATTTGAGAGTGTATCGGTACCCATTGAATGTGTACCGATGCACACAACCCATAAATTACATTTTGAGCACGAAAATCACTTCATTTTCAGCTCAACACTTCATATTCTACCTCATTTTATATTCCTAACTTTCATACACACACTTACACCCATTTCTACTCAATAATCACTTCTTTAACTCAAAATCATATCCTTTATATGGCATTCAAGAATCATACTCAAATATCAACATGTTCTAAATCTAATTCTAACACTTCATATTCCTTATTTAGATTGATGACAAGTCAAATCCAACTTCCAATTCTAATTATGAACTTTATTTCAAAATTTCATTCAAAACTCCTAATCTTTAATCTCTCGTAACTCCATCATCTTTTTATTTTAAGATAACTTAAGCTTTCCCTAAGCTCAGTTATCATCTAATGATCATAACCCAAACTTAAAATCAACAATTAATTAACTAACAAAAAAACTCACCTTTGCTCTGGCTCACGTTGAGGAGAAAGAAGAAAGATGAAGAGAACTCTGGAACTCACTTGATTTCCTCCTCCATTCCACGTGGTTAATATATAACCAAACTTAATTATTTTCCTTGCAAATGACCATTTTATCCTTCTATTCCTCATTCTTTTCAATTTGATCCTACACCACATTTTTCATATAAGTCCTTGAACTATTCAATTATTCTACTTTAATCACCAAATTTCGTAACTTTACAATTTAGTCACTAACCCGATATTGAAGATATTACATTTATACCTTGCCAACCACAACTGATGTCACTGATGTCGCCTAACTTTTTGACCGATGTCGTCCTTATCGTTACTTGTGTCGTCGAGTCTCGTGGAGTCGTGAAAATGTCATGATTTTTATTATATTTGTCGGATTTAAATCGCGATTGGAGTTCATCGGTGATTGTTCGTTGTGTGGATGGTCATCAGGTGGAGGCGCAGTCTAGAGTAAGTTCAGTTGATGGTAACGACGATGGTAAAAGGGTGATGGACGACGTGGATATAAGGATTAGATTTAAGATTTCAAAGTTTGTGTTTGTGTTTTTTTAAGATTTTCAAAAATTTTAAGCTTTTCTAAAAATAAAATTTTAAGTTTTATTAATAAAATTCTCAAAATTATCTAAAAGTGACACGTGATAATTAACGATGAAATTTAACGTCCGTTATGAATCAAACACCTAAAATAATAACATTTATAACATTAAATATCTAAATTGATTAAAAAAATTAAGCAACACTTTGAAAAGAAGGTATAATTGAAAAACTTATTTTCATGTCAAACCATTAAAGAACTTCCCCTACAAACATTATTCTCGGTCCTGTCCACCCAATCAAATCCAATCGTTTTTAACACGCGCGGCTAGTTTTGAGTGGGCAACGTGACAGCTCTTATCACCATTTGCCAAAAAAAACTGTGGGTGTACCAGGCTTTAGCAACCCTATCATAGCATCACGAGGCGTTAAAAAACCAACAGCTGATAATCACAAGGTGTACTAAAAATGAAGAAATAAGAATCTTCAAGGCTGAGCAAACCCATCCACAGCTGTCCGGTTATCCATTACCTATTTGGATCATTCGGATATTTTAATTTCTTTTCATCTTTATAAATTTTTTTTTCTGTTCACATTACTGACTTTTTCACTTAAATATTTATTTTTAAAATTATTTATTTATCAAAACAGTATTCTTCTATTAATTGAAAGTAGCACGTAGACTACATGTGTGTTTAATCTATATGTCTTATAAAATTATTTTAAATAAAATACACTTTTTAAAATAATAATATTTTATTGGAGTCATTAAGGCTTATATTATTTAAGTAATTACCGTCTTCAAAAGTTTACTCTGTTCCTCTCACTAAATTTTATCTCTTTTGATTTTAAAAATTATCATAATAAAAAATCAATAAATAATAATATTTATATATATTAGTTATCTTTATTTATCTCATTCTTTTATATATATCAAATTAAAATATGTTAAATTTATCAATAACTTTTTAGAAATAATTTTATTATTTCTCTCATTTTATATAATTAACACGTGGTTAAATTTATCTCATGAAATTATATGTTTAGTCAACATGAGACAAAAATTATGGGATAGATGGAGTTTTTAGGAAGACATTAAGTGACCTTAGTGATAAAAATGAAATATTATTCTCCCTAAAAATCATGGGTTCAAGTAGTTATGTTTGCAGGTTATGAGTGCGTTGTCAATTGATTAAAAAAATTTTGAACAAATACTACCATACTCTCCTATAAAAAAATTACTAAGAAAAATAACACACTTTTAGAAAATACACGTTTTGTAGGACACATCTTTGTACATATATAAGTTTTATATTTAATCACACAAAACAAGTGTATATTCAAAATATTATATTTAAATATTTAAAAATTTATATATAAATAATATATGTTTAAACACACTGTTTTAAATTCCAGAGATTCTAACTATTTCAGAAGACAACAACTATTTTTTACTATTATACTATCATTGGCTGATGAAGTTCAAGATCTATTTTTAACAATTCAAAATTAACAACTTTGACTATAAGGTTCTCAAATATCATATTATTTATATATAAATTATTTTAAATGTTTAAATATAACTTTTTAAATATATGCTTATTAAGTAATTTAAGACAAAATCTAAACATGCGTGTTATTATCGTTCAATTGACTCGCACTCTTACAAATACATATTAATATTATGTGCCCTACTTCTATTTGGAAAAAAAAATTCATATAATTTTTGAATATTTTGACTCATTATTAGATGGAAGGAGCGAGTAGCGACGGTTAATTCCACAATAACAAAGGGACTTTGGATTAGAAATTTAAAAAATTGAGATTTTTCTATGGAAAATTTGATATTTTAGGGAAATTTAGAAAATTGAGAGTTCTATTTTTAATTAAAAAAAATAAGAAATGAGATCACATATCATGTATTTATTAGATGATAAATTTTTTAATATAAGTTGACGATTTAACTTTAAAATAATAATAAAAGGAAATATTAATAGTTTATCCTAACTAAAAAATTATAAACATCGAAAAGGAAATATTAATAGTTTATCCTAACTAAAAAATTATAAACATCGATGTATCCAACTTATCAAATGGTTTCGAGGTAAAAGAGAATGTTATTCTCTCTAAAAATCATGAGTTTGAGCAATAAATCTACAAAATGTATGTTATCAATAGATACAAAATTTATGAGTATATACTATTTTATAATTATTTTCATACTATTTAAAAGAAATATAAACGATTAAAATAAAAAAAATAAAATATTTGAAAACTAAAAATATTAAAATTTGGGAACAGAAGTAAAATATTTCGGATCCAAAGTTGATTCGACCCGACCCAAATTGCAGAGAAAAAGTCGTATGGTTGCAAAGGAACCAGGTTTCATGTACTTCATTCATTCTACCAGAAAGCATAATCTTTGGTTTAAAGAAGTCCCTTCGTTCCGTGTACAAAAGCTCTTGATCAAACGATTCTCTGTCAAGAGAAAAGGAAAAAAAGAGAGGGAAATCGATTTATTTTTGTTTTAATTGGCGAAAAAATGCATTCGACTCATCTGCTTCTCGAGGAGCCAATCAGGATGGCTTCAATCTTGGAACCATCGAAGGCTGTAAGTTTTCACTTTCAATTTAAAGTCACTCTGTTTTTAGCTTTTGTTTTTGTGAGGAAGCTGATCGGATTCGAGTAGATTTGGATTTTGATTCGTTTGTGTTTTTATTTTCAGAGTTTTTTTCCTGCCATGACGAAGATAGTGGGAACTTTAGGTCCGAAATCTCGATCCGTGGAAGTTATTTCCGGTTGCCTGAAAGCTGGAATGTCTGGTACACTATTTCCTGCTTCAATGTTTATTATTATTACTGTATTATAATTGGAATTTGTTGCCTCCAACTTTAGTTTTACCGTTTTTTTTTTGTTTCTGGGCAGTGGCTAGGTTTGATTTCTCGTGGCATGACCCGGAGTATCATCAGGAAACTTTAGAAAATTTGAAGGCAGCTGTTAAGCTCACCAAGAAACTTTGTGCGGTATATTCTTCGTTTTTTGGTTTATTTTTGTTAGTTTTATAACTTTTGTTTGCTTCCTTGGATAAATCTCTGCCTTAATGTAAAATGTAAACTTTGTGCTCAGCAGGAAAAAGAAAATGCTTTCTCATGTTTTTCTTTTTAAAATGATTTTTTATTATTACTTTATTCGTGACATTTTTTTATGTGAATTGCTAGTAATATTGTGCCTTACTCCAGATGAAGGGAGTTGGGTGTTGCAGAATCTTGAGTGAGGCAAACAATGTGTTTTTTGTTTGTTACTGTGGTACAGATTGTGTCCTTTGATTGCTTTGATGCGGATCATGGAATTTAAGAAATAAGTGATTTTTTTCCAGGTTATGTTGGATACCGTAGGTGCTGAGATGCAGGTTGTTAATAAAAGCGAGAAAGCCATCTCACTTCAGGCAGATGCTATAGTTGTTTTGACACCGGATGCAGGGCAAGAGGCCTCTTCGGAATTATTGCCTATCAATTTTGATGGATTGTCAAAGGTACAAAGCTAGTCCGCTACGTCCCATTGCATTTTTTACATCCCATGTTATTTGCTCTGCAAAGGTATCTGCAAGCCTTGTTTTTGGTTATGAGGTTTTAAGCATTGTTTGCCTTGGATGTCTGATTCTTTTGCTTATTCAGTCTTTATAAACTGGTTTTCCTTAATTAGGGTTGGGAGGTATGAATTGGCCATTGCACAACGAATATGGGTTATTGATACAGGAATCTTAGCTTGCCAATTTTTTTCCCATTTCGCTCACAGTAATTCATACTTGCTGGTGGTTGTCCCGTTTCTTTGTGCAACCTTTATGATAAAGTCAACCGATCTGATTTTTGCAGGCAGTGAAGAAAGGAGACACTATTTTTATTGGTCAGTACCTGTTTACTGGGAGTGAAACTACATCTGTTTGGCTGGAGGTGAGTAAAGTCGAGCCAGCTATGAGTGCTTCTATCTCTCTGTATTTTTTTAAGATATTTTGCTGTTAGTTTACTTTTTGTAGTCTGATTAATTAGTGATTTGAACTTTATAATGAGAATTCTTATGCACCTATCATTGCCTAACATTTGTGACTGAAATTGTTCAGGTTAGTGAGGTAAAAGGAAACGATGTGGTTTGTGTAATAAAGAACTCTGCAACATTGGCTGGATCATTGTTCACTTTGCATGCTTCTCAAATTCATATTGATTTGCCTACCCTTACGGATCAAGACAAGGAGGTAAGTTTTCCCTTGATAAGTTTTAGATTGTTACCCTGTTTGTTACCTCTTCATAAGTTTTAGCTTGTTACCCTTACTGAGAAAGTAATCTCCCTTTTCTTAAGTTTTACCTTGTTACCCTGCTTTTTCCCATGGAGTTCCTTTTCTGAACTGGTAATACTTACTTCAGGTTATAAGTACATGGGGAGTTCAAAACAAAATTGATTTCCTCTCACTATCCTACACACGACATGCAGAAGATGTTCGCCAAGTAATATTTATCCTTATGATTCCCCCTCCCCTTTTAAAGTTTATGCATTTATCTGGTTGCATTCTCTTTGTAGGCTCGTGAGTTCCTTTCAAAGTTGGGTGACCTCTATCAGACACAAATATTTGCTAAGATTGAGAACACAGAGGTGCATTACCTGTATTTAAAGAGAGCAGCAAAATGCAGGTTTTTCTGGCACATGCTGCGAATTAGAATATGACACTAGTGTTTTTCATTTTTCAGGGATTAAACCATTTTGATGAGATTCTTCAAGAAGCAGATGGTATCATTCTTTCTCGTGGAAATTTGGGCATTGATCTCCCACCTGAGAAGGTTGGTTTTGTAACTTGAACCAGGGTTATTTTGCTGGTCTTAAAGTTTTTATTATAAAATATGTTAGTCATCTATAATAATACTAGAGATCCAATTTGCATTCGGCTATGAATATGTTTTTATTAGTTTTTCTGCAAATTTGGGTATGCATATGGTCTAATATGAAACACAGTCTGTTCCATAATGTATAGCCTTACTTTGTAAATTCTTATTAGTGGCCTTGGATTATTGGCCTAGTTTTAAATGTGTAAATTAGTTTGATACAGTGTATTGCCTAATGTTATTAGAGCTTGCTGTTAATTACTTCCCTTTCTTTTCAGGTGTTCTTATTTCAAAAGGCTGCCCTTTATAAGTGTAACATGGCTGGAAAGCCTGCAGTTGTTACTCGTGTTGTGGACAGTATGACTGACAACTTGAGGCCAACTCGTGCCGAGGCAACTGACGTTGCCAATGCTGTTCTTGATGGTATATTTTGATGCTTTATTGACTTTGGTCATTTATATATCTCTCAAATTATTTTATGTTTACATGCAATATATGATGAGATTCACTGATGTATGAAAAATTATTTTATTTTTTTCATTGAAGCTGGAATCTACACTGTTTCTAACAAATAAATAAATATTTTTCTATTATCCAGCGGTTACTGCCACCACCCAATACATGACTTAAAAACCTGTCTTTTAGTTATACCATTTTCTGATGTCTGTAGGAAGTGATGCTATTCTTCTTGGTGCCGAGACATTGCGTGGATTATACCCGGTTGAAACCATATCTACTGTTGGCAAAATTTGTTCCGAGGTAAATTCTCTTTTTGACTCGCAAAACACAATCATCTAGGCATTGTTTTTTCACTTCCTGGTAGTTGTTCGCGACTTGTGTAGCCATCTACACCTGGCTTATAAGAGGTAAAAACACCGCATTTTTTCTATTTTTCCCGTGGATGAGAAATGCGGACAAGTTACCACTTTTGGAACATGTTTTATCTTGGTAGTCTTTGATTGGTGATGACCTTTCTGCAGAAATTTGACTTTCTACCATATTAACCAGAACATATAATAATACAGTATCAAATTTTGGTTCAAAATTTAGATTATTTATTTTGTTGCACATTGAATTTGGTACCATCAACTGGCAGTGCTAGTCAATGGGATGGATCATTTAATGTTATGGTATTGTTAAAATAGCAAGTCATTAATATTTGTGTTCCATTTCTAAGCATTTTTGTCTGTGTTTTTATTTAATATAAATTTTACAGGCAGAGAAGGTATTCAACCAGGACATGTATTTTAAAAAGACGGTCAAATATGTTGGAGAGCCAATGACCCACTTGGAATCCATTGCTTCCTCTGCGGTATTTCTTATTTCCCTGTGCTGCTCGTCAAATTCATGTTTTTATCATTATACTAAACTAGCCTTTACCAACTTAAATGTTTGCTAAAACAATTGTGTATTTGCAAATGTGTGCTGATATGCTAAATTTCTTGTTTAGGTACGAGCAGCAATTAAGGTGAAGGCATCAGTTATTATATGCTTCACATCCTCAGGGAGGGCTGCAAGGTATACCATTGCTTCTTTTTTCTGATGAACTCTGTTCCCCTGTCAAAGTTGTATGTAGGGCAGTAGGGGTGTGCAAAAAACCAGTTAACTGATAAAACCTAATTGAACCAAGCCGATTTAATAAAGTAATTTTGTGTGATGGGTCTATTCGGTCGAAGGATTTGGTTTAGTTGGTCAATTTTGAATTTTCAAACCGAATAAACCAATATATTTTTTTAATTAAACTAAAAATAAATAAAATAAGAAAAGAAGCCCTAAAGGGGCAAATTAATCGCTTACATAAAATTAGCTTTGATGCTTTCTCTTAGTTTATTTTTTCCGCAAGACTGTTGAATACTACTTCCACTTAGGTTACCTAACAATATATGCTGTAGAACTGTGGAGTGTTAAATTAGTTTCTCATTCTATGTCTGCACTTGACTTTATTACGCTACAAAAGGTAATTTATCATTGAAATAAATGTATGTTTGTTACCAACTATCAGTTGGTCTAGCGTAATGAGGCGTTATATCCTTTAAACAAAGTCCAAGGTTTTAATCTCATCGTTGTGCATGGAGCAAGTTGGGTTAGGAGGGCTGCTCATATAATGGGCCTCTACAATACTCAATCCAGATTAGTCGGTATAATAGCTTATATATTGCATTGTAGACGCTAGAAGAAATCATCTTTGGTTATCATTTGAGATGCAATAGTTTATCAATTGCTTCCTCCTATATTTGGAAATGGAAATTTTCTATCACAATTTTTAATCAAGCAATTTCATGAAAAGATCAATATCAGAGGCAATTTTCCCCCTCTGTGAATGCGTACTCTTAATTTTATTAATTTCATTACTGTTACTAATATTCTACATTTTGTATTCCTTGATTCATTTATGTGGCATCTGAATTCCATGTATATACCAGATTGATTGCAAAGTACAGGCCAACAATGCCGGTTCTCTCAGTTGTCATCCCTCGCCTTAAAACAAATCAATTGAAGTGGAGCTTCAGTGGGGCCTTTGAGGTACGTCATTCATCCTGAATCCAGGATGTCCAAGTAACCACTTAAAAGTTGATTTTGTTTGTTTTATAATGCCTTGCAGTCATCATCTAAAAGAAGAATTTGTGGAATAATTCTGTCGCATGTTTTTATAGGTCGGAATAGTTCTATTTTTGGCTTTAGTTTGTGTTGCGGTTAATTTTTAGATCACTTCTTAGAAGGCTAAACTTTCGATATTTATTTTGGCTTGTACACTAATGTTCTTAATGGAACTCTCTTTTTGATGCCAATTCTTCAGGCAAGGCAGTCCCTCATTGTCAGAGGTCTTTTCCCTATGCTCGCTGATCCACGACATCCTGTAAGTACCGTATTCAAGACTGAAAGAAACTTCTATAACTATACATTTTAGATTGTACCTTAGAACTTATATCACTATGATTTGTTTCTGCAGGCGGAGTCCACAAGCGCATCAAACGAGTCAGTTTTGAGGGTTGCACTTGACTACGGGAAGGCTGCCGGAGTTATCAAGTCACATGATCGAGTTGTTGTTTGCCAGAAGGTTGGGGATGCTTCTGTTGTGAAAATTATCGAACTCGAAGATTAAACTACATCCTTTCGGTGAAAGGTATATTTCCAAAACTGATTTTTGGAAGGGATGGGGTTTTGGTGAAGGCTTGGATTTGAAATGTATTAGGAATGCATACACTTTTTACAATCTGGTAAAACTTATGAACATGAAAATATGGTCCATGATCCCATTGTGCTGAATAAAGATGATGGATCAATTTAAACACTGAAATGAATTGCAATGCATGATTTAAAGTTTTTATATTTAATTTCTCTTTCTTAGACTGCAATTTTTTAGAATCAGCCTTGAATTGGTTATAAATTATAAGAGTATTAAATTTAGCTTGGTGGTCGAAATAAGACCTGACAAATTTGACCCGTACCCGATTACTTGAATCAATTTACTTAATATAGGCCTGAATATGATGACCTAAAATTGATCTGAAATCCGAAATAACCTTGAATCAAATCGAAATCAACATAAAATTTAGTTGGATCGAAAGCAACTTGAACCAAAAGTAACTTCAATCGAAAGTAACTTGAATCGAAAGTAACTCGAATTGAAAGCAACCCGAACCGAAAGTAACTTGAATTTAGTTTACCCATATTTGATCCAAACCGAACTTCGACCCTATTTTAACTTGATAATTGAGTCTAAGTAAATGAATAATTTATTTATTTATTATTATTATTATCTATTTTTAGCATTGATAAATACTAAAATGATGTATATTTTATTCTCATTTAAAAGACCATCTCTACATCTGATGAAATAATTTCTAGTTATGAATATGGGCTATGACAATATATATTCACATAAAATTCTTGATTTATTAATTCGATTGATTAAAACTAAAATTGCTAACTCTAAATTTGGGATGTGATAATATATAATCACATAAAGTTCTTGAATTATGAGTAATAAAGAGCGGCACCGAAAGTTATGACGACAAAGAGTAACAATGGTTAACCTGAAAATCTAAAGGTTGACCCGAATTGAAACCAATCCGAAAATCTAATGGTTGACTGAAACATAAACAAACCGATCTGATATTAACTCGACCTGCAAACCAACCGGTCCGACCTGAATCAAATCTAAATTAAAGTAGTCTAAACCCGAAATAAATCGACCTGAACCTGATCTGAATGATGCGATTGCCACCTTAAAACTATTACTTTTTCACCATTAAAAAATATAACTTTTGAAACTGAAGTTAATTAGCACCTAACGATCGTGTGTTCGAGACTCACTAGGTGTGATTTCTTTTAACTAATTTCATTTTATTTATAAATATTTTCATTAATTTTGTATTCCGTTTAATCAAACGCTGAGCACCTGTGGCCTAATGGATAAGGCGTCTGACTTCTAATCAGGCGATTGTGGGTTCGAGCCCCATCAGGTGTGTTGTTTTCTAAGTTATTTTTATTTTAGTTAATTCATTCCACTTACATATAATACCTATAGTTTTTAATCTTTGTAAATTTAGTCCATCTCTGTAAATCTTAGTCCATTAATTAGCATGTGTAGCAAGGTACTTCACAAGTTTGTGGATTCATAAATCTTATCTCTATCATTAAAAAAGAGTTAATTGCATCATAAATCCCCAAATTATGACCCTCATTTTAAATTGGTCCTTAAACTTTTAAATATTCCAATTTTATCCGTAAACTAAGACTCTCATTCTAAATTAGTCCTTAAACGTTTGAACATTTCAATTTCATCCCAAACTATGACTCTCATTCTAAATTAGTCCTTAAACGTTTGAACATTTCAGTTTCATCCCAAACTATGACTCTTATACTAAATTGGTCCCCAAACTTTTGAATCTTCCGATTCACCCCTAAATTTATCCAAATATGTAATCAATTTTAGCCATAGTTTAATCTAAATTTAATTAATTCAAACATATAATAATATAACTTGGCCTAACAATTTTATTAACATGTGATGTAATTAGTATATACGTATACTTTGAGATGAAATCGAAATGTTTAAAAAGTTTATGATCCAATTTGGGATAAAGATCATAGTTTGGGGATGGAACTGAAATGTTAAAAAGTTTGAGGAATAATTTAGAATGATAGTCCTAGTTTAGGAATGAAATTGGAATTTTTTAAAATTTAAGGACTAATTTAGAATGAATGTTATAATTTAAGGACATGTGATGCAATTAACTCTTAAAAATATTTATGTAAACAATTTTATTTGTAAAAATCAAATTATCAAGTGTGAAAATTGAGATTCAACCTATTATAATTTTTCCATTCATTACCATGAAATACATTAGTCATTACCATACATATGTGTGGGATCCACTTGTAGATTATGAAGATCATGCTCATAAATAGAAATGAATGATGAATAAGTTCATCTTGGATACTAATGAAATAAAAAGTATTAAATGAGAGTTTCACCCTATAGGTGGATTGGTAAGAAAAACATTTATAAAGTAATGTGTTTTAATAATTTTATTTAAACATTTATAAAAATTAACAATCTTATAGTAATATATAAATACATTTTGTGAATAAGAATAATGGTTTTTTTTTATTAAATAGAGAGAGATTACATCTGCAAAGTAAATGAAGAGATTCAAATCCGAGATAATGTGAATATGACTAATTAATAGATCTCAAATAAGACTAATATTATAATTGCATAATTGAGTTGAAGATCAATAACCAATTATATTAAATTCAGTATGTAAATTAAATAATAGTATAGATATAGAAACCTTGTACGTTAAATCAACATAAGTGTAGTGATAAAGAACTTGGACGTTAGTTCATTAGTTTTTGAGTTCGATATTTAAGGAGTGATTTTTAATTATTTTAGTTAAATATTATATAAACACATATTTTTATAATAATTAATATAATATTTTTGAATAAATAGAATCTTATAATTTTAAAATTGAATTGGTGTCGAGTTAACTCGTGATACCAAACCAATCAATCACTTTAATATTGTTAGTGTTTATAATTTAATTTTAGTACATTTTGTTGATTTTATTAATTTTAATAAATTTTGGTATATTTGTATAAAAATGAATGATGATATTAGAAAATTTTAATTTTGGAAGAAATGACGAGTCAATTTGGCAATTTTAGTGATTTTAGAAGAATGATATTATAAAGTTTCTTTATTTTTATTTTTATAGAATATGTTAATTCTATTAAAAATAGAAAATATACAAATTACAATGAATATTTACAAACACAATTGTAACCTAAACATATAATAAAAGTATTTTTCTAAACAAAAAAAACCAAGCACTTAAGATCACAAAAGGAAAAAGTTAAAAAAAACCTAACCAAATAAACTCGAACAAGAGATAAATAAGAATAGATCTGTCTGCACTGGTAAACGAACAAAAAAGGAATAAAACTATTGAAAGACCACCGACATACTGTAAATCAGAATCGAATGGTGTAAAAATAATATCCACGAATGCAAATCGCATATCCAAATTCAATACGAGAATCTCAAGCAGGGAAATCATCATGATAACAAATAAGCGCAATCTTGATCAGTCGTGACGATGTCAAATCCAACCTTAAAAAAATGAAAGCAACATCCAAATAACCGAAAACGTATCATAGAGGTAGAGAAAAATATGTTATAAAGACAGAAAATACGTGTCAAAAAGATAGAATTATTAAGAATAAAAAATAAAAAAATAAAGATACACTATAATAAAATAAAAAATAATAATGAATACCTATGATCGGCCACCATTACCGAGGCTAGTGCCTTCATCGATCACAAAGATAAAAAAAAAAACCAACTGTGACTGTAATAAAAGAGAAGAAATGTAAAAAAAAGAAGGAAGAGAACAAACCGTAGTTATTTATATTATAAAAGTTTCAAAGTACATTAATTTTTAAATATGTATATAAATTATGTTTTATGATTTTCTATATTTTATTGAAGTATTATTGAACCGTCTCAAAGTTCTTCCATGATTGAAAATGAAAACCCATAATTCACATGTAGGAAATAACTCAATTTCATAAACAAAATTTCGAAGAACTGAAGCAGAACAAGCTGTCTTTTTTTCATACAAAAAAACAGTAATTATATGTAACATTTTCAACCGTTGATGCTTGATGGATCTCCCCTTCTGTTAGAAGAATGCTGGTGTGGCTGATTATAGTGTTGAAAATCCACCATCTCCGACAGCTCCAACTCCTTCTGCTTTACCATCAGCGCCATTCTCTCGTTCTCGATCCGCCTTCGTTGGTTTTCCAGCTTCTCTTTCTCCATTTCCCTTTCTTTCTTCCCGCTGAATCTCACCCACTTGAGCCTCTGCTTCTCCAGCTCCAATGCTTGGCATTGGTACCTCACTTGTTGCTCTTCCAATTGCATTGCCCTCATCTTCATCCAATGCTTCTTCTCCCAACCACTCTTTGATCCATCTTCTATCACCTTCACCACTTCGCTGCTCAATTGTTCCATCAATGGAGACATCAATGGCGACAATGACGTCTCACCACCTCCATTTCTCGGTCGTTTACTTGACGATTTTTCATTGTTTTCTTCATCCGTTGCTTCTTCATCATCGTCATCTTCATCGCCATCAAAATCGTCATCGTCATCGTCATCGTCGTCATCATCATCATCCTCTTCTTCACTGCATACTACTTTAGCCAACTTCGACTCCGAATCGCCACCGATTCGAGCATTATCCGACGAATGGAGGAAACTCTGTTGTTGAGGTTTCTGGTGCTGGCTTTGGGATGTCTCCTCTGGTGAATGATTAACATTTGAAGAATGGGGACAGCTATTATGGTAAGCACACATTTCTCTGAAGAACAAGTGCTTAGAATTCAACAATTTCCTAACTTCTTCCTTCATTGTGGGCGACAAATCCATAGAATCGAGCAAGCTTTGATTCTCCACTACCTTACAAGCAGTCCCTCTACCAAGTATATCATTAACCCTCTTGTACCTCTTATTCAAATCATTGAACTTATCTTCACATTGTTGAGGTGAAACATAGAACCCTTTCTCTATCATCGCCCTCGAAACCGATCTCCATTTCCCTTTCTTCTGCAACAATCCACCACCAACACCCTTTTTCTTTCCACTAGGATTAGTGCAACCCTCCGGTCCAGCTTCATCACCGATGTAATAAACCGCCATTATCAGTAGCCTCACCATGCCATCGGTCCATTTCATTCTTTGCCATGGGGAACCTTTTCTCTTACTACCACCACCGTTATCAAGAGTGAAACCAGTCTCATCATCATCACTAAGAGTGGATGTCTGTCCGGTTTTGGAACCAAAAGGTAACCTTGTTTAAGCTGTTGTGACTGTGAGTTGTCGTTTTCATGGTGAGAAGAATAAGCAACCATTTGTGGGTGTTGATGAAAACCATGTGGGTTTTGAACACTTTGGGGATTCTGAGGTTGTTTTCGAGGGTATAACGGCGTTTCAAGGCCTAAAATTCCTGAACCAGTCCCAGAAAACGCCCCACCAGGTAAACCAGAAGTTTCCATTCATAAACAATAATAACAGAAAAAAACAGCTCTTCTTCTTCTTCAAACACCCATTTGCTACAACTTTTTCACAACTGTTAGAACGACAAAGAAAGAAATACCCATTAAAGAAGTGAGTGCCATGGAGACGTAACAATCACCAGGAACCTGCAAAACCTCTTCTTCTTCTTGAGGCAGAAACAAAAGGCAGTGAGCAGTGTGAGGTGGTGTTTGAGAATCTTAAGGATGTAACAGAGGAAACACAAACATGAAGAGAGTTAATAGAGCAATTGATTGAGAGATAGCAGATATAGAGACAAAGATAGAAGTAGACAATAGATATTTAGATACAGAGAGCGGAGCTGCCAGTTTTTGTTAGGCAAAAAGGCTTCTGTTTCCTTTGTGCTGAGGCTGAAAATTGCCCATGGTTTTAGTTCTTGGTTTCGCTTTTGACCGGCCTTAAAAAGGTTTAAATATATATTTAATACTTGAATTTAGTACTTTATTTCAAGTTGATCCTTAAAAAAAATTATATCAGAGTAGATATTTTAACTTTAATGTATTGTTTTATTAATAATATTGACTTTTAATGATATGATAATACAATGTTATATTATATATTGTAATGATATTATCATTCATATTTTTAAAAGTTTTCAGAAATTATAAGAATAATTAATTTTTAGAATAAAAATAAAAATATATTTATAAATTAATCCACTATTTTTATTTATTTCTCCCTAATTAATTATTTTTATTTATTTACTTGTACTTGTACTTGAATATTCAATGTATTCGTATTTTAGAATGAGGTAAAAAATTGTTAGTTTGTTTCTGAATAAAAATTATAGTATTTTATTATCCTTTTATATTTTCTTCTATTTTTCTTTATCTTTATCTGATTTGAGTAGAACTTTTCTTAAACAAACTTTTCAATTGATGTAGCATCTTTGATGACTTTACTTTATTATAATAACCGTTTATGACGAAATTTTAACTTTAAACTCGTATTTCTATTTTAGATTTTTAAGATTCATACAAAGAATAAAATTTTAAGTGTTTTATACATTAATTCAGGGAAATTGAGAATTTTTAAATTATTTTTTAAATTAAAAATTAATTTTTAATTTTTAAAATTAAAAAAAATCTATTATGTAACCTCAATGATTAACGGAAGTATTATTTTTCTTAGAGGTTATGGATTCGAACAACTGCGTCTACAGGGTATGTATGCGGTGTCTATTATGTAACCTCAATGATTAAACGAAGTATTATTTTTCTTAGAGGTTATGGATTCGAACAACTGCTTCTACAGGGTATGTATGCGGTGTCAATGATTAACAAAGATTCTGAACAAATACTACCTTGTAACCACTCTAAACTATTCAATGAAAATAAAATTTTAAAAGATTTTTATATGAAAAATATATATGATAACATTATCATTAACATACGATAAAATTTCATACTGTTAGTAAAATTATTAAAATAATATATAAAATTAAAATTTCGATATTAATTTTAGAGTCCGAATTCTTTAAGTTCTAATTTGAAATAAATATATAATTTATGTACCAAATGTATATTTAAGCCAATACTAAATAAATAGTTTGTAAACCCACTGGATTCTGCGAAACTAGGTGAGGTGAAAAACTTTAAAATCTCCACGTTCCTCCATAGACCGATAAAATCTAAATTATTATTTTATTCCATTTTTCTTGCCAACTTTAAAGCATGATCCGAGTATATTTTCTATTTCATGTTTCTTTAATCATACAGGTAAAAAAAATTGTAGTAAATATATATTTAATAATAATTTAATATATAGTTCAAGCATGCTTAATATCGAAAGTTAAATAAGATAATTCAACATCCATCTCTAGTATCACTGTTTTTTCATACTACATGCATTGTTTCCAAGTCTCATAGATGCTTATGAAATGAACGTAAGTACACAAAAATTTAACATATGACTCAATCACATATGGTTATTTTTTTAGTTTCATTTTTATGAGTACAATCTTTAACATATTCAAATAACATGCTTTCGTAATCAGATTGATGCACTAATGAGTGACTCGTCATATTTTTCGAAGTTCATATCAATATTTATCACATCAGTGTGCATCAGAATAGTGATCTAGTTCTACGCCTAATCTTAGTACCCTAATAAATTTTTAATGTCACTTAACGGCAGTTTTTAACGACTATTATGATGTAAGTACCTAAAAATAAATCGTCGGAAACATTATGCATCTAAAAGTGTAATGGAAAAAATGTTAGACACATATTTTTAACGAAAAATTCTTTTATCACATATTTTTTACGAAAAAATTTTTGGGCACTTAAAATTAACTTTAAGTATAGTTGGGACGCTTATTTTTATATTAAACTTAAGATTATCTCATAATATAAAATCCTACGTCTATTCCTGTTGACATATAATCTTATATCATCGGCTTAGGTTAACTAGTTTTGGCAAGATTTAGATAGATGTAGTGGTATTCACTGTTCAATTTGAAGACTTTGTTGGAGAACTGACCTAAATCATCAATATAAAATATTTAAAAAAATTACTTAAATTATTTTAAAATTTTGGTGCAACGCATCCCTCGATCCGATCCTTGGGCCTCTTTATCTGAAGTTCATGGTAACTGGACCACCAGGAAGAGTTTCAGTTCGGGTCGTAAAACATGGTTCTCAACGAGGGACCAAACCAGGTGCTTGAAGCTTCTACTTACGAAATGATATATACTTTATTCACCCTGTTTCTACTTAAGCTGATTCTTGAACCAGCAGCTGTAACAATTTTCCACATTCAAAATAATAGTTCATCGACAAGTTTACCCCTTCCAAGTTCCCATTTTCTCCCTTGAGATAATTATGGTTGTTTTAATGTAGCTTAGCATTTAGGCATCGGTCCACAATCGGCGTTGCCGTCCTAAAGTTGTTGTGATTTCTCGAACCATGGCCCATTTATTAGTTCCCGTAGGTTCAAAGAGTAGCTTCTAACACTCCGGGATCCAAATGTCTACAAAATTGCCCTACATTTTGAACCGCTGCCATTCTCTCAGCTTTGTGTAACCTATGCACCCCCTCCCTTGGAACTTACGCAACCTAATTCCCAACATTAACTGTTTATTATGCTCTTACTTTAAATATTGTATTTGAATTTTTCAGAAGATTATTATAATTCTGTGACAAGTGGAATCAGAATAACTATTTAATTGTCTAATTTCACGTCGGGTGTCATAGTAGGCGGGGTAGGCAAAAAGGATAACCATGACGTAATCTGTTAGGAGAACGTCATAGGATTGTGCAGGATAGAATCTCACATCTTGGAGAGGGGGAGACTATTAATCTTACATCGGAAAAAAAAAGTCCTGAACTGTTGACGAAAACGGGTAAAGAAAAACAAAAGAACACGAGAATTTTACGAGGTTCGGCAATGTGCTTACGTCCTCGATGCCTAGGCGGCGCTAGAAGTTTTATTCAATGATATTTTAGGTCTAGGTTACATCTCTATTTATAATAGAAAACCCTGGTACATAATTACAAAATCAACCCTGTACCGTACCGCAAGGCCTGCGCCCCCGCACCCCCAACCCACATAATTCGTAACCCTACAACGAGACTTTCTTTGTAAGGACAATTGATGTTCGCTTCGCTCACTCCGCTCCATCTCCTGTCCTCTTTATTGGTATATTTATGAGCCATACCTAACAAATCTCCACCTTGGCGAATATCCTGCCCCTTGGAAACTTCAATGTGGGTTGGTTACCTTGCTTCTTTAACAACTCGAAACATTCAACAAGTCCAAGCAATGCTTGAACTTGTCTGTCGTAACTGGCTTGGTGAACATATCAGCGGCATTCTTATCAGTATGTACCTTCTGAAACAAAACCTCTCCAGATGCAACCAACTCTCTGATCTTGTGGAACCTTACATCAATATGTTTAGTTCTAGCACAATACACCTGATTCTTAGCCAAGTGAATAGCACTTTGATTATCACAAAGCAACTGAACTCCACCTTGTTGAACACCCAACTCCTTCACTAAACCAGTAAGCCATAAAGCTTCTTTTGCAGCTTCAGCCGCTGCCATGTACTCAGCTTCAGTTGTAGATAGAGCCACAACAGATTGAACAGTAGACTTCCAACAAATAGTCCCTCTACCAAGAGTAAAGACATACCCTGTCGTAGATCTTCTATTATCCAAGTCACCTGCATAGTCTGAATCCACATATCCTACAACCAAAGGATTATCCCGCTGACTCCCAAAAACAATTCCATGTCCCACAGTACCCTTTAAGTACCGAAAGATCCACTTGACTGCTTCCCAATGTTGCTTACCAGGTTTAGACATGTACTTACAAACTTGACTAACAGCATGAGCTAAATCAGGACGAGTACATACCATCGCATACATCAAGCAGCCAACAGCATTAGAATACGGAACCTTTGCCATATCTTCAGCTTCATTATCTGTCTTAGGGCACTGTTCTGATGAGAGCTTAAAGTGATTCGCCAATGGAGTGCTAACTGGTTTCGCGCTGCTCATCGCAAACCTTTCTAGCATTTTCTCAACATAACCCCGTTGAGATAGCCGCAGTTTCCTTGAGTCTCTGTCCCTGCAAATTTCCATTCCAAGAATTTTCTTTGCAGGACCTAAATCTTTCATATCAAATTCCTGACTCAATAAAGTTTTCAAACCGATAACATCATCCATGTTCTTCGCAGCAATCAACATATCATCAACATACAGTAATAGAAAAATAAGAGAACCATCATCAAGGCTCTTAACAGAGACACAACAATCATACTCACATCGGTTGTAGCCAATCTTGATCATATAGGAGTCAAACCGTTTATACCACTGTCTCGGAGACTGTTTCAACCCGTACAAAGATTTCTTCAATCTGCAAACTAAATGCTCGTTTCCAGGTTGAGTGAAACCTTCAGGTTGCCGCATATAGATCTGCTCCTCTAAATCACCATGCAAAAAAGCAGTTTTAACATCCATCTGCTCTAAATGCAAATCCCAACTAGCCACCAATACAAGTACTGCTCGGATTGAAGTGTGCCTGACCACAGGAGAAAAGATTTCATCATAATCAACTCCTTTCTGCTGTGAAAAACCCTTCGCTACCAAACGAGCCTTGAACTTCTCCCCTTCTTTTTCTGTTACTGCTGGTTTCTTCTTATACCCATTTGCAACCAATCGGCTTCTTACCCTCAGAAGGGGAACTAACTCCCATGTGCGATTGTGATTCAAAGACTCCATCTCCTCAACCATGGCTACCATCCACTTGTCGTTTTCCTGACTAGTAACGGCATCATGAAAAGTAACCGGATCATCACTGCTAACAATAAGTGCAAAAGATACCAAGTCTTCAAAACCCAATCTGTTCGGAGGCTTTATATTCGTCCGTCTCACCCTGTCTCTGGCGAGACTATAATCCTGCAAATCATCCGTAGTGGAACCACCAGAAGTCGGTTGAGAAGTTTCTGGTTTCTCAACTGGAAACTGCTCGAAATCCACCACTGTCGTGTCTTGCTTCTGCTGCAACATGGACTGTTCATCAAAAACGACATCTCTACTAATCACAACTTTCTTCGCAACTGGATCCCAGAACTTGAATCCTTTGACACCTTTCTTGTAACCCAAAAAAATGCACTCCTTCGATTTTGCATCAAGTTTGGATCTCTCATCACAGGTACATGCACATAAGCAGGACAACCAAAAATCCGTAAGTTATCAAAACTAACATCATGACCAGTCCATACCTCTTCTGCAACTTTCCCAGCCAGCGATGCCCTTGGTGATCTGTTGATAAGGTAACACGCCATGTTAACAGCCTCAGCCCAGAAGTGTTTGGGAAGCCCCGCATTCAACCGCAAACATATGGCTCTTTTATTCAATGACCTGTTCATTCGTTCCGCAACACCATTCTGTTGTGGTGTCTTGCGCACTGTAAAATGCCTCTGAATCCCATGCTCCTTACAGAATTGTAGGAACTGTGAATCTGTGTACTCTGTACCATTGTCAGACCGCAAACACTTGATTTTTCGTCATGTTTGGTTTTCTACCTCAGCTTTCCACAGCTTGAACTTCTCAAAAACTTCAGATTTCTGTTTCAAAAAATACACCCAAACTTTCCGTGAAAAATCACCAATAAAAGTAACATAGTACCTAGATCCACCCAAAGACGATGTCGTGGAAGGCCCCCATACATCAGAATGCACATAATCAAGAATCCCTTGAGTTGTGTGCTTCGCAGTCTTAAAACGGACTTTAGTCTGTTTACCAAGAACACAATACTTGCAAAAATCGAGCTTACAGCTTTTGACACCATGCAACAAGTTTCTCTTGTGTAATTCTGCCATACCACATTCACTAAGATGAGCAAGGCGCATATGCCACAATTTTGTCGTATCATCACAGGACTCAACAGAGTGAACTCCACCTGCAACGGTACTCCCTAACAATCTGTAGATATTCCCTGCAGTCATCTTACCTTTCATCACAGTCAATGCTCCTTTAACAATCCGAATGGTTTCCCTATCCTCGTCAGCCTTAGGGATAAAACCATTCTTGTGCAAAGTGCCCAAGGAAATCAAATTCTTCTTCAAGTCTGGGATATGTCGAACACCACTCAACGTCCGAACGGAGCCATCGTGCATCATAATTCTGACATCACCAATACCAACAATATTGCAACATCGATCATCACCCAAATAAACCGAACCAGAATTAACCGGCCTGTATGTCGAAAGCCATTCCCTATTTGGCGTGATGTGATAAGAACATCCAGAATCAAGAATCCAAGCTTCCGTCAATTGTGTCGTTGAAATAGAAAGCATATCACCCTCACTGCAATCAGAATTATCATCCTCGACCACGTTCACAGACTTCGATGAGCCATCACGCTTCTCATTAGTCTGCTTTTTCAACTTCGGACAGTCTCGCTTCATATGTCCCACCTCCTTGCACTTGTAACGGTGAATCGTCTTCTTATCCCTGGATTTGGATCTGGAATTCCGCTTCCCGGACCATGCCTTCTCTGGCTTCCGTCCACGATCTCGATTACCCTTGACATATAAGCTATCGGCTTGAGAGCTTTCCCCTGCATTCTGCTTTCACTGGTTGTGAGCCAACAAGGCTGCAGCAATCTCTTCAACGTTGATAGTCTCTTTCCCATATGTAAGAGTAGTCACCATGTGTTCGTAAGAGGGAGGTAACGAACACAACAGAATCATCGCTCTGTCTTCATCCTCAATTTTCACATCAAGCCGAGCCAGATCAGAAACGATTTGATTGAATACATTCACGTGTTGCGCCAAATCGTGATCGTCCTGCATCTTCAGCCCATACAACCGCTGCTTCAGATACAGTTTTGTCGTTAAGGATTTGGACATAAACTGACTTTCCAACTTTTTCCAAATTTCGTCTGGAGACGATAGATGCATGACGTGATACATGACCTCGTCCGCCAAACATAATCGTATGGTTCCTGCCGCTCGCTGCTGCAATTCTTCCCAATCTTCCTCATCCATCGACGCCGGCTTTGAAGATCGCAAAGCCTTCAAGATCCCTTGCTGCGCCAATAGATCCTTCACCCTCGTTTGCCACGAATTTTGCTCCTGACATCTGATACCAATTGTTGACAAAAACGGGTAAAGAAAAACAAAAGAACACGAGAATTTTACGAGGTTCGGCAATGTGCTTACGTCCTTGGTGCCTAGGTGGCGCTAGAAGTTTTTTCAATGATATTTTAGGTCTAGGTTACATCTCTATTTATAATAGAAAACCCTGGTACATAATTACATGAACTTATAAGCAATGGTGTATCTTATTAGATATATCTTTTGAAAACAGGATAATAATTGGTGATAAAATATGACCAAACTTTAGATTAATAATTTGTGTTATTTGAAGTGTTATAATCGTGTTTAAATTATTACATGTCAGTGATTTTGATTTAATGAATCTTTTGCATGTTGCGTATTGTTGATAAATCGGGCAAAGTAAACGAAAGAACACAAGAATTTTAACGAGGTTCGGCAATGTGTTTACGTCCTCGGTGCCTAGGCGGCGCTAGAAAATTTTTATTCAATGATAATAGGTTTAGGTTACATCTCTAATTACAAAATTAACCCTGTACCGTACCGCGGGACGCACCCCCCGCACCCCCAACCCACATAATCGTAACCCCCTCTACAAGACTTTCTTTGTAAGGACAGTTGATGTTCGCTTCGCTCACTCCGCTCCATCCCCTGTCCTCTTTACCGGTATATTTATGAGCCATATCTTACACGTATTTTTTAGTCATATTTGTATTGTTTTTGTTTATATATGATTTTTTCTCTCCATAGACTAAATTTTTGCATGAAATACAAAAACTATTAATGACTACCATTATTAAATCCATCATTTGTTAGCTTGGGAAATCATCAATTTGACGTCTAAGTTTACGGCTAGAAATTAAATTAGGTCTACTTAGGTTTTGATACAACGTTATCCCAAGGAAAAATATTTATGCTCTTTGTAATTAATGTTTGTGAGCTATTTCAACTAATATCTTGGAGAATAGATTCATCAATGAAGAGCTCTTTTGGTACAAAAAGTATCCATATCTCATAGGATTCTATGTACTTTCCTTGCTATTATCATTTCTCTTTCAAAAGTCCAGTTGTTCTCATCAAGTGTTTTGGTATTCGTTTTTGTATTTGATTTGTACTTTTGTAATATCAATTTGGGTGAATGATAAATGTGTAATTTAAATGAATATATTTATATTTTTAAAAATTAATTGTATTATATATCTCTGAATTATAACCCTCGTTTCAAATTAATCCTTAAACTTTTATGTACTCCAATTTCTTCCCCAAACTATGACACTCATTTTAAATTAGTCCTTAAAATTTTGAATATTCTAATTCCATCCCTAAACTATGACTCTCTTTCTAAATTAATCCCAAACTTTCAAATATTCCAATTTCATCCCCAAATTTATCCAATTATCTAATTAGTTTCAACCATAGTTTATTTTTTTCTCAAACATATAATAATATAATTTGGCCTAACGATTTTATTAACAAGAGATTTGATTAGTATATGCGTATAGTTTGTGATGCAATTAGAATGTTCAAAAGTTTGGAACCAGTTTAAAATGGTTATAGTTTGGGATGAAATTAAAATGTTCAAAAGTTTGCGGACTAATTTAGAATGATAGTTATAGTTTAGGGATGAAATTGAAATATTTAAAAGTTTAGGGACAATTTAAAATAGGGATCATACATTGAAGACATGTGATGCAATTAACTCTATTTTTAAAGTGTTTGTCAAGAATATATTTTGAATTTAAATTAAACATAAGAATTTGAATTATTTGATAGAATTAGGACAGTAAACAAGTCGTGTTGAGTTCAAGTATTCTTGAAAGAGATTAAATTTAAAAAATCTAAAACTAAGTTCAACTCTACTAGAAGATTTACGAGTTTAAAATTGTTAAGCTCGACTAGAATTAAAAATGAAAAATTGAAGTTCGACTCGAGCTTGAAAAAATTTAAACTCGAAACATTGTTAGACTTAGTTCGATTAAAACTTGAACTCGAGCTCGTTTCAAACTCGAACTTGAACATTAAGTACATGAAAATATTATATTGCGTTTTCAATAAAAATACATATAAATATTAATATTATTAATTAAAAACTTAAAAAAATCAAGTTGCTCGCGAGCTTTTTAAGTGGGTTACTAAGTAGTTCGCTTTAACTTGTTAAGAACTCGAGTTAAGTTTGACCTTAAGTAAAGTCCATTTGAATCAAGTGTTAATTGAGCTTTGACCCAATTGAATTCGAATAGTTTACGATCTGTCTTGTCTCATTTACACCCTAGAAAGAATAGGAGGATTGTGACCCTAAATTGCTTTTTTATATATAATTGGTCAATTGAACACAGTAGAGGATGAATGTTTGGGCTTCAAAAATATGTGAAAAATATCTGTATAATTTGAATGAGTTTATGTCAGTAAAAAAAAAGAAGAAAAAAGGATGAAGGGAAATCACCAGTTTCAGACTGAGATGTTTGCAGAAGTTTGATAACGAAATGAGGAAAAAGAAGCGAGCAATGTTGATGATCTGGTGGATGATAAAAGCTTGGAGGAAGCTGCAATGCTTTTAATTGTATGTACCCTCTAAAGTTAAAACCTTTTTGAGCCTATTCCCCCATTAGCTTCCTGCCATCTTTCCTGTTTATGTAAGAAAATCACCCCACTTTACTTTGTGGTTAAAACCTTAACTTTCACTTCCAATTATCACAAGGATTACACCCTCAAATTACTAAAAACCCAAAACAATGTGGACCAAATTAAAATTAAAATCTTTACTAACGTAGGATTTCAGTCTTGTGTGTGTTAATTAATTAAATAAATATTTAACCAATAATAATAGTAATCTAGGGTTTAGGGTTTGAGTTAGGATATAGGGAATAGGATTGTAGGGTTGGGTTGGAGTTGGAGTAAAGATTTAAGATTAGGGTTAAGGGTTTAAGATTGAGGTTGGAATTTTGTGTTTTGATTAGGGTATTTATGAATGTCTAATATTATTGATGACGCCCGTAGCATAGTTTTATTGGATTTTTCTTTTAATATCAACCTAAAAATATAAACTTTTGTGAAAAAAGAAGCAAAGGGTGTGGGCCAAAATGAAATAAAAGATATTTATGCTGAATCAAATCTTTAACAACCTAAAATTTCAATTCTGTCTGTGCATTGGTGCACATCTTTACTGTATATATTTCCTAATTCAATTCCAATTTGTTTGCTTCCTTGCTTGCAAAAGCCATTTAATTCACAATGCTGATGAGAATTGAGTTCGTCTTTAATGTTCGAAAACTCTTCAATAATGTTCCTTTGATTCACATGTGTAATCCAAAACCTCAAAAACGTGTTTCTAAATGGTTTTATCCAACAGATAAACAACAAAACCCAGAAATCTCTCCTGTATACTCAAGTTCAAAGCTTCATTTCATTGGAAGATCAAAGAATGAATTACCAGGAAAGTTCAAAGAGACACTGGCATGGCATTTTGGGAGAAGATAAAACTGTACAAGTTCATTAGGGGGAACTGCAAGTTTCTTGCCATTTAAACAAGCAAAAAGGACAGAACATGACAATGTAAAGCACCAATCCACACAGGTCAACTATACTCATGTTTTGTGTAATTAATTTATTTATTTTTAATGATGTTAAACCAAATCTTTTTTTTCTGTTTAGGGTTGTTACTTTGAGTATGAGGCGTTGTCACCTTGTTAGGATAAAAGTAAAATATATATTTACTTTACATGGTAATTAATAGAGAAGAAGAAGAAAGGAACACAGGCAGTAACTTCTGCCTACTGTCTCATCTCTTTCAGTATTCTGGGCTCAATATATATATAATATATCTGTTATATGTTCTTACCGTTAGCTTCCTTCTTCACGTTTGCTGTTTTGTCAAAAAGATACTTTCTGTGCAATCTGCATGAACTGATGATAGCTATACGAATTCAACCAAATCCATCCGTACATGACCAGTAGAATGCCAGATTTCTATAATCATTTTTCAATTTTAATATTTGTAATAGAAAAAGTGGTATAGGGGAGGTGAAAAACAATAGGATGGGGCTCAGTTTTTTTCGTTTAAGAGACTTGTGTACTGGTTTTACGCCACCTCCTCTATCTCGAGGTCGCTTCCTATGGTGCAATGTGGCCTCACCTATGCCTCATTTCTTCACTTTTTCAGTATTTTTCCTCTCCTTTTTCTAACGGGATAATGTGATGAGATTGATATTCTATGAATTTTAATTTTTATCATAATCAAGGATTTAAATAGCAGTCATCATATATAATGATAACGTTATCGCCAAAACCGTTATTGTATGATTATGATGCTAGTAATAATCACAATAGCATCTATTATATCTACAATGGCGATAAATATAACGCGACTGCAACCTTAATTTGAATTGGTGTCATAATATTTATTGTGTGGGGGTTGTAGAGAGGGTGAGTCTGGCGAGGTAAGGACGAGACGTGAGAAATGCCTTGTTTTGATGGAGGCAGGTTTACGGGACCAGATGGCGACCTATCCTATGATTCTACATTTCCATTTCTCTCCATTTTATTTTACTTCTTCTAAATAGCCGACAACAATCCAGCTATTCCCCCCTTTAAATTCACACATTAACAACATTGTAATGCATGCACCCCAAAAGTGAAGTAAACCCAACCTTCTTTCGTGTTCTTCTCTAGGCAATACACTTTGTTGCACCCAAAAAGATAGTTTTTAGAAACACCCTTTGCTAACTCTCGTTTTCCTGGCTTCTTTTGGTCTCCTCTGGGACCAAGTAAAGTACTGATAAATTTGGTTCGATTTGAAGGGGAAAGGAGACAAAGCAAAAGAGCAGAAATGGATTGGAATAGCACCTTTCGACCCTTTGTTTCTCGACCCGAACCTTCTCTTAACTTCCTCTATAACTACAATTACGATCAGTATCCAGGTAATATATCTTTATCTGGACAAAACAAGTACTGAGTTCAATCTACTATATGCCTTTATTTGTTGATCATCCTCTTTTTTTGTAAGGTATGGAGATGAAGCATCAAGGATTTGTTGCAGAGGTGGGGAATGGAGTGGTTCCAGGTTTGAAGAACAGCTTTAGCATCGGCAGCAATCAAGATAAGAAGAAGCGTTTAACGAGTGATCAGTTGGATCCGTTGGAGAGGAGTTTCCAGCAAGAGATTAAGTTGGATCCCGACAGGAAAATGAAGCTTTCCAGGGAACTTGGACTTCAACCCAGACAAATTGCTGTTTGGTTCCAAAACAGGCGTGCCAGATGGAAATCTAAGCAGCTTGAGCGATTATATGATACGCTTAAACAAGAGTACGATGTTGTCTACAGGGAGAAACAGAAGCTTCAAGATGAGGTTACCATATACATATATGTATATATATATCTTTTTATAAACGAATATAGTATTTTTTCTCTCTATTTTGTGGCCTAACCCTAACCAATACTTGTCAATTCAAAATGAGTTGATATTTGATGAGCTGAGGAAGCAATGAAATTTTGAATCCTTTATGCAGGTGATGAAACTGAAAGGTATGCTAACGGAACAGGCGACGAGAAACCAAGTGTCCACAGGGTACACGGAAATCTCCGGAGAAGAAACGGTGGAAAGCACCTCAATCCGCAGCTCAAACAAGCCGAGGATGGCCGGAAACCACCAGCATCAGATGGCTGAATGCAACTACCTTTTCAATCTGGAGGAGTATAACCCAGTTTCATCTCCCTACTGGGGTGTTCAACTGCCTTCTTATCCCTAATAAACTACGTAATCTTAGAGTGCTTAAATTTAGCTTAGATATTCAGCTTAGATCTTTTAGTTTGTAGTAAGATTCAGAAAGATGTAGTGATGTTCTGGTTGAAGAAGCCACTGTTGAGGAATATTGACATGACGTTAGTGATTAATATATATATATATATGTTTAAGAAGTGATAGGGTGCATTAATGAGTATTGGATCAAGAGCTTGAAAAACTTTTTGCATGAATATGGCTGAGTTTTCTTTCCTCGTTTCTGGTGCAATTGTTGGAAATCTGAATGAATGCTTTAGAGCCACTTCAAATGACAATTTTAATGGAGTACGTTTAGAAGGATGAAGCTGGTTTAGGACACCCCCCAAAAAGAGAGAGAAAACTTTAGGGTATATGAAACCTGAAAATCAGTTGGGAAAATTTTAACATTATGTTTGCTCAAATTCAATTTGAGCCTAAAATGAGTTTATTTATATATCCAACAGTAAACAAAGTTCATTAAAGATGGATATGTAGGATGATAACGGTAACAAACCCATCCTTTTAATCACAAAACGAACAATAATTAGATTCCAAGTTATTGGGTGCTTACTAATTCGACAATACATATTAAAATTCATTAACTGTTTTAAATTGACCTACCAAGTAGTTAGAGTTTCAAACAACTCCATCTCTATTATCTCTCTTTAGGGAAAATTCTAGTATGGATGTCATTTGAGGTATAAATTTAATTATCAGTGTTTATTAAACCAAGCAGTCAAGGAATAAATGGTTTCAAATACGTTTGAAAGGACTAAAATTGAGATTTTATCCATTAATTTTATAAAGAATGATCAAATTCTTCATTTTTCCATGGCTTTTAAGTGTTATTTAACCAAAATGCATACTGGAAACATGCATTCTCAACTTGATCAAATTCCGAGCATGTAGGTTGATGAAAACAAAAACGAAATCAAAATCCATAAAATTACTTCATCACTCAAATTCAACAGTCATAGCATACCAAAATCATAAATGCAAAAACAACATGGCCACCAATGCCATTAAATCCATAAAATGACTTGGAAATTAACATAGTACTAACCCTACTTCTCTGGCCAGGTAAAAACAGATAGTAACTTAGCAACTCAACGCTTTCCACCACCACCACCGAGCTTGGGACCTTTTGGTGCGCCACCCTTGGGAACATTACCCTTGCCCTGTGTCTTCTGTTGCTTTGACGCTACTTCAGCTTTCTTTGCCTTCTTTTCATCCTTAGTTTTCTTGATTCTTTCCTTGATTTCTCTGCAGGATTAAGATTAACACAAAGTATTCCCCATAAATACAAAATTTTAATACATGAAAACCAACAATGACAATGATTAACGAAGCTTATATGTCAAACGACAAAACACACCTGAGTGCAGCTTCCCTGGCAGCATCACGGACTTCAGGTTTCTCACTCCTCTTCTTCTGATAACTTCTAAAGTGGCACCAACAATGGATCGGGAGTAAGGCTTCTTGGTGGTACGTCTCCTCTTCTTAACAGCCTCTTGGGCGATGTCCTAAATGCATGTAAACAACTTGGAAATAAACCACTGGGCTTAGAAATAACAAAAAATAGAAGGCAGTCAGCTCTAAACATGTACTATAAATCATGCACTCTAGTTCCAACTTTTATCAGATTGATAAAAGAACAAAAAAGAGAAGCCTAAAATTGTTCACTTTTTATTCATTTTATACCAAACCTTAATATGCAGTCATAAAATCGTCTTACTAAACAAACAAGATAGTTGCTCACACGTCACAGCCTAGATATAATTACTTCAGATGCTGCAACTTGATGTATAGATACGTGCTGTTGGTACGCACCTTCTTATGTTGCTTCCTATACATGGCTGTCCATGTAAGTTTTGATGGCTTCAGACGGTTGTGGAAGTATCTCTTGCATTTTGAATTGGAAAAGAGGAAGACCTAAATGAATCAATGAAGACAATTGTTCATTTTAAATGTAACTATATAAGATTAACTACTTGAGATCACAACTCAAAGAAAATTTACCTGAGAATCAGAGCGGACGAATCTGATGCCTTTCCCGGGGTATATCTTGGCACCACTAAATCGACAAAGCTCAGTCCTAACATGCCAACATCACAAGTTCAGTATGAGATTTGGGATATTAAAAATACAAAATCATTATGCATAATGCAAGAACATCTATAGATAATAACAATTTCCACATGGTAATTTTACACCAAATATAATATATACCAATATACGAGCCTAATCATTCACTCCAACTTTCATGTCATTAACCATATTTAACAATTATCACCATTAGAAAGAAGATTCAATTTGCAATTGAAACGAACACTAGAACCTTCAAATGACATTAGCTGCCAAAATCTCGATGCCAGAACTAAAATAACATTCCATTTCCATTCACATAGCTAAGAACTAATTATATTTCTTTTACGTGTAACTTTAGCAGCCAATATATTTTACATTTTTTTTTTACTTTTCTGCAAAATAAAATAAATTCAAAACATTCAGCTACGATCTCATGCCAAAATGAACCGATTAAATATTAAATATTTAATACATCAAAAACTAAAATAACAATTTCTTTTTCCAAAAATGAAAGTTTTTTCAAGATCAAACCATTAAATTTCGATTAAGGGGCAATTTCAAAGAA
Organism: Hibiscus syriacus; assembly: GCF_006381635.1. Taxonomy (NCBI): domain Eukaryota; kingdom Viridiplantae; phylum Streptophyta; class Magnoliopsida; order Malvales; family Malvaceae; genus Hibiscus; species Hibiscus syriacus. The sequence goes on along the minus strand of NW_024062338.1, from coordinate 902,838 downwards.
AAAAAAATGGAAATGTAGGGAACGTACTTGAGAACCATGGCTGCCGCCGCTGTTGCTCCGTTCCTTTGATTTGGAAACCCTAGCGGGCGTTGCTATGTATTGAAGGGAGTTGAATGAAGGGCCCTTATATTGTTTTAGAATTACGGATTACCCTGAACGGGCTGCGAATGGATGGATAGCTGGATATGGACCAAGCCCAGTATCTAAAAAAAGGTATTTTTAAGAATCTAAATTATTAATTATTTTACCAAACATATGGAGTATATGGTTTTGGGAAGATGCACTCAACCAAAATCCCATCATTACACACAATCCAAATTCCCTTATTAAAGAATGGGTAAATTATATTAGATACCACTAAATTTTGTCTACTCACTCGCTTGCACTATTAATTTTTTAATTTCTTCAATTATAATACTGAATTTTGATTTTATATTCAATTATATCACTATGTTGTTAAGTTAATAACGGCCACGAAAATATGAACATTGCTTATTATGAAAGTAACAACGTAGACCGTTTAATAATATTATTTCAACTAAATATGATTCGTGTAGGTTTTTTACCCTTTCTATTTCATATAAACACCTCTAATTTTTAGAATCCTAAATTCCTAATTCATTTTACTGCAATCCTAAATAGAAAATTCAAGGTGACTAACTTTTGAAACTCATACTCGATGAACCAACAATATTAAATTTCAAGGTCACTCAAAGCAATCTTGAGTGAACTCGTCAACTTCTTAATTTACTTTTTTCATTAGAAGATAATCACTCAAATAAACTTATTTGAGCAATTTTAATAATTTTTTAGTAGAATAATCTACATCTAATTCATGAATTTAACTCTTAAACCATAGGAATAACTTGCCAAATTCTATATTTTTACAAGCCTTTTCACAAAGATTTTTTTTAAGTGATGAAGCAACATACATCTGCGGGATTCCCAACCAGCTCGACTGCTACTGCAACAGCTTTTACATATTTACCACCATCAACAAGTTTACTAACTTCTGACAGTGCATTTGAGGACGTTTTTCAATAAATCATCGATTATCGGTATATTTATCGATCTAACACCGGTCAGATTATATTTTTTGATCTAACACCCGTAGCAGTAAAGCGCGCCCCTGAACCGTGTATACGTTGATTTGGCGTCACGTGGGTATAGCGCGCCCCCTGCCCGGCGATATACGATGATTTGGCTCACGTGGGTATAGCGCCCCCTGATCCGCGCTATACCTAGGTATCTGACACGTGGGGTATAGCACGGTGCAGGGGTGCGCTATACCCCTAAATACCCGTCCCTCTACACACCAACCCTCCCTATAAATACCCTCATCCTCAATCACTTTTATCACACCAAATTTTCTCAAATTCTTTAAATTTCTCTCAAATACTCTCCCTTTTTAAGGTATATTTTATAATATTTTTACTATTATGTATATAATTTATTTAAGTATTTTACTTTATTTAATATTTTACTAATATAATTCTTTTGCAGATATATAATGGAAGGTAGTCTATTTCGCTCGGATGGAAATCATATATCTCTACAGTTTGCTGATACGATAACATTTTAACGTTTTAATTTAATTTAAATTATTAGTAATATTTAGTTGATTTATGTAATGCATGAATATTAGATTAAGAATTAAATATCTCGACACTTTACTGATACGGTAACATTTTAACGTTTTAATTTAATTTAAATTATTAGTAATAATTAGTTGATTTATTTAATGCATGATTATTAGATTAAGAATTAAATATCCACTTTGCTGATACGTAACATTTTAACGTTTTAATTTAATTTAAATTATTAGTAATAATTAGTTGATTTATTTAATGCATGATTATTAGATTAAGAATTAATTTTTGTAATTATTTATTTTTAGGAGAAGGACCGTGTATTAGATCCTTTTATTAGGAATATTAAGTTAGTGATACCCAGTTGTGTCTTGCCGTATTTAGTAGAGGCTGGATTCGGTTACATAAGTAGATATCAGAGTCATTGTAAGATAGAGCCAAACCTGATTTTTGCCTTAGTAGAGCGGTGGAGGCCGGAGACCCACACATTCCATCTTCCGTGCGGAGAGTGCACGATCACGCTTGAGGATGTTTATATGCACCTAGGGCTTTTAGTGGATGGAGATATGATATCGGGGATAGCTTCCGGTTCTTGGACTACTTTGTGTCGGGATAGTCTAGGACGTGTCCTGGAAAATTTTATCGGAGGTAGGATACCGTTAAATTTGTTAGATGCCAATTTTCGGGAGTTGAGCACAGACGCCTCTGAGGATGAGGTTAAGATGTATGCACATGCATGCATACTGCAGCTGATAGGAGGGTTGCTGATGCCGGACAAATCGCGCAACCTAGTTCACTGTATGTGGTTGCGATATCTTAGCGACTTTCGTCTCGTCGGATCATTAGTTGGGGCTCGAGTTTTGGCTTTGCTATACAGGGAGATGTGTAAAGCCACTGACTACAGGCGTAATGCTATCGGCGGATGTCTCCTGCTGCTGCAGTCTTGGGCATGGTATCGATTGCCCTTTTTATGTCCCGTTGTGAAGAACCCATTTGTATTTCCACTACTTCTGAGGTAATTATAAAACTGATTTTGTATATTAATAATTTTATACAGCGTATAAAATTTTTTATCAGGAGCTACCTGATGATTAGAAAAAATTAGGGTACTAATCGATCAGAAGGCTGGCACACAGGTATGAATTTTAATGTTTAAAAATCGATTTTAGATTATAGTTATATAATTAGATTATTATTTTGATAAAAATTATATATTATTTGTTTTAGTTTGAATGGGTGTCATATTCTACTGATGATGTGAGGGCGGTGATCCCACCTGAATTGAGGGGTCCATCAGATGTTTGGATGGCGATGGTCCCTCTGATCTGTTATGCAACCATCGAGTGGCATTCCACTGATCGCGTGCTCCGACAGTTTGGTTGTTTTCAACCAATTCCGGAAGCACCTCGCAATATGGACGAGTTGCATAGCTTAGATAGACGCGACAAGACAGATAGAGATTGGCTGGTGAGGCATCATGAGTGGGTCGTGTTGTGGGAGGATCGACATCGGCGTCTTCCCTGTAGAGAGCCAATTTTTTATGACATTTTGATGTATGCTGAGGATTATTATGAGTGGTTCAACAGTAACGGGAAACTGTTTCTACTTCCCGAGGATGCACGAGGGCAGACCTTTCCACGACGTTGACAGAGACATTCACCGACACAGCACCATCGTCCCCCGACTCGTGGATGGAGAGCAGGTGCTTCCGGTTCATCCTCAGCTGCACCAGCAGGACCTTCCCAGCAGCCACCGCAGCCATATATGATGATGTCATCACCTTTCCATTACCAGATACCGCCTCCTTCACATGGTTTTATGACCCCGCCACCGTCACAGATGGCCCCTCCTGGAGGCTATTATGAGTCTATGTTTGCATATCCGACTTGGGGTTTATATGCTGGATATTTGGCAAATTCAGCCTCATTACCCATGGCCGCAGCACAGACACCTCTTGTACAGTTTTCACACTCAGCGATGTCTGTTTTCCCAGTTTTTCCAGTTTCGCAGGCCGGTTGGATAGTAAGTCATACACCTCCAGGTCTTATTCTATGGGGGCACTTCATTGTCATCAGCTCTTCATCAACCTAATGTACCTGCTCAGGACGACGACGACGACGACGACGATGATGACGACGACGACGACGATGACAGTGAGGAGTCAGAACAAGTGATACGAAGAAATCCTCCTCGAGACCGATAGCCACTGCCCTGCGGAACACATTCGCGACGCATGCATCGATAGATTTTTTTATTATATTTGTATTTACTTTATTTTGTTTAATTTATTTTTTATTATTTCTCATTAATACTTACTTTATTTTGTTAAATTTGTTGGACTTTTTTAAATATTTCAGTTAATTTTGTTTATTACCATTTAATTTTGTTAAATTGTTATTAGTTTGATAAAATTTAATGATTGTGTTCATTTTTTTAATCTTCATCAGCTATTATCGAATGACATTAACTTGAAGTAAATGCAAATTAAAATACAAGAATTATTATTTGATAAACAAATACACATGAGAGCAATGAAGTGGACATGTTTTTCTAGTGTGTCCTGGGTTTCTACAATGGCCACATCTTCTGTCTTGTCTAGATCTTTCTCGAATATCCATATCGCAATGAATTCATTGGATTTTGGACGACCACGCTCCCTCAATAAACTCAGATTTGGTACAATCGAAAGCCAATCTTGAACCTCATCAGGGTCTTTGTCATTACCTATGGGGGAAACTCAAATTCGTATACCTTAAAAACTTTAGATAGTAAGTATACGGGATCCACAAAATGGTTATAGTCTTGACGTGTATGCGAGCAAGCTGCTATCACATGAGAGCATAGATACTTCAGAGCTTGAAAAAACCCGCAGTCGCACGTTCTGTCCCTTAGATGTACTCTTAACGACACAGCTTCAATCCCTTGAAGAGGTCGCGACAGCTCTGTGACACGAAACATTTCATGCCTTCTAGAGAAGCTTGTTACAGACATTCCATTTGATACAACAATTTTTTTATGTAGATCTGCAACTAATCTAGGGTGATAGACATGAACGCCATGCATCCAGGTTTGAGCTTGTCCCCCGAGCTTCGCAAAAAACACCCCCAAATAAAAATATGTAGTTTTTACCAAAGCCGCTACAGGTAAGTGACATGCACCCTTTAAGGTTGAATTGATTGCCTCAGCCAAGTTGGTCGTCATGTGTTCATATCGATATCCACCATCATATGCGTTCGTCCACATTTCTTTATCGATGAGGCTGATGTAATCGTATCCTTCCTCGTCCTTCGCCCGCAAATCTTGAAGCATTGATTCAAACGTTCGAGGAAGTAGTTCGTAACCTGATCAAAAAATGTATAACTTACAAACTTGTTTTCTTTGCAAAATTAAAATGATCAAAAAAATGTATAACTTACTAACTTGCTTTCACTTACCCATGTGCACAATTAATTGACGCTCATCATTCTTCTTGTACCTTCAATGATAGTTCGCAGCAATGTGTCGAAGACAATACCTTGGACAAAGGGTGATTGCCACATTGGACCCAAATACTTCATTGCTGCTTTGATCCCAGCTCCGCGATCTGAAATGACACAGATTTTTTCCCTCGTGATAACATGTGCACGTAAATTTCGGAGGAAAAAAGCCCAAGAATCTGTATCTTCTCCTTCGACAAGAGCAAAAGCAACTGGAAGAATGTTGCGATTGCCATCTTGGATAACTGCCAATAATAAAACTTGCTTGTATTTTCCATACAAGAAAGTCCCGTCGATCTGGACCACAGCTTGCAGTATTTGGCTGCATTAACGCACTGTGGGTAACTCTAAAAAACTCGGTAGAATTGGCATCGATCGCGAAGAACTCGATCATTATGGTATGTATAGGAGGTTTCGAAGTCCACAATTATCCCAGGATTCAATATCTGCAGCAGCCTAAACCAACCTGGAAGTTCGTTGTAAGATGCATCCCATTCGCCATGAAGTTTGACAATGGCATTTTGTTTTGCCAACCAAACTTTTTTATAGGAGATAGTGTACCCATACTGCGATTGTATAGCTGAAATCAACACTGCAATAGCTATATGAGAGCTTGCTTTTACCATGGGCATAATGGCTTGACATATCACTTCAGAGTCCAAGTTGGGATGATCTTGGTTGACCCCTCCAGCACAACATGTGTGAGGACCGTTGTATACTATTAGTTCCCATATGTTGTTTTTCCTCTTCATTTTCGATACACGAACCATCCAATTGCATCCGTTTTCACGTCGGGCACAGTAGCATACATATTTTTCGGTCGATGATCGGTTGATTCTGGACTGAACAGAATTACAGATATTGTAATTTTTTATAGCCATCATTGCTTCTTCTTTTTGCTTGAAATACTCACCAATCACCGTAAAGTACATGTCAGCAGGAGGGTCAGTTTGTGCCACATTTCCTGGAACTTCATCATCATCGGAGTTGAATTGCGGTGATTCTGGGTGAATGAATAGTCCAGTCTCAGCACCATCCGCACCAGGCTCACGAAGCGATTCTTCTGGTGAAGATGATGGTTCCTCCATGCTCTCCACATTTAGGTCGAAGAACCTACTACTTGCATGCCTTCCCCTTGAACTGGAAGACATATCGACATTCAGATCGAAAAAGCTCGCAGTCGAATGCCTCCCACTGGAGCTTTAAGCCATCGTGTCAAATGGAAACTGCACAGATGGTTGCGTCGATGGCATCTCCATTTGGTCAAAGAAATTTGCAGATGAATGCCTTCCCCTTGAACTGGACGCGGTGTTGCCATACGGATTGTTCGTGGACCCACCTCGGTACATATCATAAGGAGTTGCGGATGAATGTCTCCCCATTTTGGCATTAAAATCATTACACATTACTGTAGTCGGGCTGTCAACTTGATCAACTTGTTCAGCCAGCCCATAGTGTGAGCTTAAAGATTGACCCCAAACAGCACGCACTTGAACAAAATGTGCATACATCTCAATAGTGGCGTCTGAATAATTACTTTGAGCTTCAACCATCATTTGAACATCATTATTGTTCGAAAGTTCGAACGCTGTATAAGTTAATGGCAACAATGATGTTGGAAATCTGTACTACAACGACGACATTCTTCTACTACTTCCAACATGAATCTTCCTCGAAATCTTCGTTATCAGCTCCTCAAAAGTTATGTTTCTCTTGAATGATATTTTAACACGCTCATTTGATACGAAAACAACGCCGGTTTCATCTTCTCAAATTTCACCATCATAATAAACAATAGCTGAAAGTCGCGCCATTCTTTGAGTTTAAAAGTACAACAATATTATATATGCAAAAAAAATAACTGAAACAAACCTGATTAAATAAATTATATATGAACGAAAATATAACACAAAATTTTTTTTACACATCAACGTAAATAATTTAAATAATATAATTTTATATTATTACATGCACCGCAAAACTATTTTGACGTATGCTCCCTCTTTTCAATTTTACAAACATAAAAATTAATTAAAATAATTAGTATAATATTTTTTCAAATAATGATAATAAACAATAAGTATAATTAAAAAATTATAACAAAATTACCTTATAACGAAAAATCGCACGAATTTCTAAATCAAATATGAGAAGATTGTCAGAATTATTACTCGTTGACGGAATTGTTGTATTAATTTATAAGAGAGGAGAGATGCAAGGAGATGTGAGAACCGGAGGAGTGTATTTATATAAACATATAAGGCGCGGTACCTGCACCGCGTTATATGTAATTATTATATAGCGCGGACCAGAGACCGCGTTAAATATAGTTTTTGTTCGGCGTATAGCGCCCCCTGATCCGCGCTATACCCCACGTGTAACCCAGTCAGCGTATTGCGCGGTACAGGGGGCGCGCTATACTCCACGTGGCCCAAATCAACATATAGCGCGGTTCAGGGGGCGCGCTTTACTGCTACGGTTGTTAGATCGGGAAATATAATTTGACCGGTATTAATCGGTAAATATACCAATCACCGGTGATTTTTCAAGAAAAACACCGCATTTGAGGCATTGCAATTTGCATAGTCTTCAAGATCCCCAGTCTAAAGTGTGTCCTCCACAAATTATTCATAATATGCAATCATTTTATATTAATGTTTCTCACAATTCTAAGATAGAGACAGATATTGCACCATCGTGTAATGCATACACTTTTTAAAGATCTTATCATTCATTTGATCATTTTCTTATGCTTGGTGCCAGGAGTATAAAATGGTTATGAGAAACTTGAACAACTTTTTTAACAGAACTTCACAAAAAGAAAATGAAAATGTAGTTCCAGTCCACCGTTGAGCTAGATGAGTTCGGAAGCGATGTTGCCCCAATTCATGGTCAGTCCAGTAGTTTGCGGGTTCGCTGAAGATGACTTTCAGTGGTCTTGAAATTTAACACCATGAGTCCATTGAGCAAGAGTTCCAGAGGTATGCCAGTGCCACCGCGAGTTTCCTATTTGAGATTTAGGGTAAAATGAATTAGGGATTACAGGTTTTAAATTGACTGAGTTTTGTATGAATTAAAAAATATAAAAAAACTTGCATAGATCCTATTTGGATGAAATAATATTATTAAATGATATATGTCGTCACTGTCACGACAAGCAACGTCTATATCATTGTGCTGTTAAAGACTTAACGGTCAAGTGATATAATTGAATATAAAATTAAAGTTTAGTATTATAATTAGAGAAATTAAAAGTTTAGTTATATAAATGATTTAATAGAAAAAGTTTGGTGGTATCTTACTGAATTTACCCTAAAATAATTAATAAAAAGGAAAAGAAAAGAAACCCGTTTCAAAGTACCTCCCGTCGCTCCCGACATAGACATAACACAGCCCACACAAAAAACAACAGCGTCTTTTTCTTTTCTTCTTTATTTTTTTCCCTTCATTCCAAATAGAAAAAGGAAATTCCCTCTCTCTTTCTTAACAGTAGCTGCAACATGTACTTATCCAGCTCAATCTCATCGACAAACTGTTGATTTTTTTTTTAATTTTTGTAAAAGAAATAGTTTTTAGTTTATTTTTTTAGATTTGAAAGAGGAGGGAATGGGAGACAAGGAGGAAGAAGAGTGGAGCGGAAGTGAGAGCGACGATCACACGTCGGAAGACGAAGGGGCGGAAGATTACCGGCGAGGCGGTTATCACGCCGTTAGAATCGACGACACTTTCAAGAACGGACGTTACGTTGTCCAAAGCAAGCTCGGTTGGGGCCATTTTTCCACCGTTTGGCTCGCTTGGGACACTCAGCTCTCTGTACATCCCTTTCTCTTCGTGATCAGCTTAATCTATCTACTTTAATCTACAAGTTAGCTTTGTCTTCTTAGCTGTAGTTCTTTTGTTTCTTTTAGTAATATCTGGTTATTGTGCTTTCCGATTCTGTAATTGAATAAATTTATCCCCCAAAAAAAACTATTTTTCTTTTTTTTGTGAGTAATATTTTGATTGACTTGTTGTTTAGAAATTATAGAAGAGAGAATATGCAGGGTTAAAAGAACCAATTAAAAGGCTTTATCTGAGCTGAGTAAAAAGAAGAAGCTTTTATCTGAATTCTCAGATAATGCATTTGTTTGCTTCTTCAGTTTTGACAATGAAACAGCAAAAATCTCTAGAAAATATGATTTATTCTTTTTCAAAACTTAGGTAAACTGCTTTTCTTTATGTTGGGCTTTAATATATATTTTTTTAACTACAGCGTTATGTAGCTTTGAAAGTACAAAAAAGTGCTCAGCATTATACTGAGGCGGCAATGGATGAGATAACGATCTTACAACAGATTGCAGATGGGGATAAAGAGGATAAAAAATGTGTAGTGAAGCTTTTAGATCATTTTAAGCATTCAGGTCCAAACGGACAGCATGTTTGTATGGTGTTTGAATACCTGGGAGATAATCTCTTGACGCTCATCAAGTACTCGGATTATCGTGGCATGCCTGTTCATATGGTCAAGGAGATATGTGTTCATATTCTAGTAGGCTTGGATTACTTGCATAGGGAGCTTTCCATTATACACACTGATCTGAAGCCTGAAAATATATTACTCTTGTCAATGATCGATCCGTCTAAAGATCCAAGAAAGTCAGGAACTCCTCTCATCCTTCCCGGTAGCAAGGACAAGATTTTGCTGGACTCTTTGAAGTCTATGAATGGGGACTTGAGTAGATATCAAAAGAAAAAGATTCGGAGAAAGGCTAAGCGAGCAGCTCAAGGGTGTGTGGCGAAGGAAGTTTCTGCAGGAGCCGGTATGGACCCTGAAACATCTGGTGCAGCTGAGTCATCTACGAGTGAAAACCCAAATGTGAGCTCTGTTGAAGATCGTCCCACTAGTTCTAGCATTGCCAATAGATTGTCTGATGCTGATGGTACAAAGGATACTGGTCAAGCAAGTCAAGGTAATAAGAGAGGAAGCCGCTCCACAAGGCGGAAACTGTTGGCATCAGTTGACTTAAAATGCAAATTAGTTGACTTCGGGAATGCATGTTGGACATATAAACAGTTTACTAATGATATCCAGACGCGACAGTATAGATGTCCTGAGGTGATCCTGGGATCTAAGTATTCTACGTCAGCAGACCTTTGGTCATTTGCTTGCATTTGTTTTGAGCTTGCAACGGGTGATGTACTCTTTGACCCTCATAGCAGCGAGAACTTCGACAGAGATGAGGTATTTTATTTACAATGCTCTTATCCTTTTATCTTTGTTTTTGCATCACATGTGATGTTTGTGTATCATTTTAAGGTTCTCAGCCTCTTTAATGAACGTACATTCAAAATGTGACATTAATCTTTAAAGGCTGTGATGCTCTTGTAAAGTTAATTATTTATTTCCTTTGTTTTGGAAAGGTAAAAATGAAAAAGAGAATATACTATTGCATCTGAAAAAGAAAAGATGCTATAAACAGGGATAAAAGTGTGTTCTCTTTTTCATATTACCGAAAACGAGTTTGGAGGGGTTTTCTTTGGATTTGTCATATCTTTAATCAATAATCACATTACTTTGATTTGGTTCGCAGCTGAAATGCTGAAATTTTTTACCTTAAGTGGACCCAGTAAGACTTTGTTAGGCTATTTGTTTTTGTAAAAGAAGGATGAGAAATGAAAGAGCAAAAACTATAGAGGTGTGGTAAACTGAAAATTTGTTTCTTCACTTTTGGAGAGATTTAAAAAGTTCAATGGCGGGAAATCTTTCATCTAGCCCGCTCTTGGTTATATTTTCATCTAGTTGTTTTACTTCAGGTTCCCACTTCTCTTGATCTCAAAGGAATTCCAGTATTCATTTCTGCCATGCTGTAACCTTAAGTTATGTGCATTTAGTATCTGTGTTACTCAGACTTGGGTATGAGTGTTGGGTATAGATGTCTTTGATATATGTACGTTCATTTTTTGCTCTTTAAGTCAAAAGTCAATGGAGAGTCATTATATTATTTGGAAATGATAGTTGAACTGAATGTAAGTTTATCATGCTTGAGATAAAAGTTGAATGATCAATGGAGAGTCATTTTCTGACAGCATTTACCTTTTAAAACATAAGATTTGGTCATTCCCACTTGGGGAATCTTGTTGGTTTGTATTGCCATGCATTTTTGCTTCCTTTTTCTGGAAGCTGGCTCAATTCAGAAGAATAACATTGTTTTTTGTACATTTATAAGCTCATGATTCTGCAAGGATATCGTTTTTGAACGCAATGTTTGAAGATGAGGTTTATCGACGGTGTTTATTACTTTGGGTTATGTGCTTCTAAGGGTTTTCTCTCTCTCATCCACCCCTCCACCCACCCCCCCCCCCAAAAAAAAAGTATTTATGCACTGGAAAGGGGTCAATTCTCATGCAACTTTCAGAGTAGTCACTGCTCAATTCAGCTGTTTCAGGTTTTAGTTTTGAAAGAGCTACAAACAGCTGAAATTGCTGAATGGTGGGGTAGCATTTATGGATATCCTTAAATTATTCTTAAATCTTTGGAGTGTGCCATCAAATTTTGTATTAGTTTTATGTATTTGAGAATATCTGCGTTGTGTATACGCTTTTTGTTTATGCTTGTACTTATGTCTGCATTTGTAAATGTGTATTTTGGCAGCACTGAATAGTTTTGTTAAGCTGTGTGCATACAGGAGCATGGCATACTATTTACTTACTCTTTCGGCTGTATGTTTTAGTTTTACTTCTCTAATGAGTAATGACTGATTTAATTTATTATGAAGCACAAATGTTCTTCAGTTGGTTCAGCATTTTTATCTATTTAAATTTCAGGTCCGAGTTCCATCATAGGACAAGCGAGCTATTCTTTAACCATTAAACCTAAGCTGATTTTGGGTCTTTTGAAATGTTAAAAGGAATATGCCCAATGAAAAACATGGACTATTACAAAAACTGTTATTTTTATTTGCATTTGAATCCTCTACAAAGTGCCATGGAGAAAGTTTGAACTCGAAAATCTTAAAAAACAAATGGACTGAAAGTTGTTCTTTATAACGATGTTTTGGTTCTGAATCAAAATATATGCTTTGATGGATACAATGTTCTTATCCCCTCTGCGCAGGACCACTTAGCTTTGATGATGGAGCTTCTAGGAATGATGCCGCGCAAGGTGAGAATTCTGATTTCTACCTATAAGAAGTTTGATTTCTTAGAACTGTATTTCAACTTAAATCATGGAATGTATGCAGATTGCCTTGGGTGGCCGTTATTCACGGGACTTCTTTAATCGACACGGTGATTTAAGACACATCCGTCGGTTGCGTTTCTGGCCCTTGAATAAGGTGCTTGTGGAAAAGTATGAGTTCAACGAGCAAGATGCAAGTGGCATGACTGACTTCCTGGTCCCGATCCTTGATTTTGTACCCGAGAAACGTCCCACTGCAGCTCAGTGCCTTCTTCATCCATGGATCGATGCAGGCCCCCGACTTTTAGAGCCATCGGGATCTTCATCGCAAAACCAAGTTGCTGTTTCCGAGAAAAAGAAGGGGGAGATGGATGATATGGAGGCAATGGAGGTTGCAATGGGGAATGTTGCCATCAGTGCAGACTCTAAACCTGCCAAAGATCTCCGGTCTACTTCGAAACCCTCAAAGGCAGCAACTTCTTCCAGGTAGGAAATGTAATTCTTTTACAAATACATATATATTATTTTTCTTATAGAATACAACTGAAAATGAAATTACATTCATATATTATTGGGAAATTGCTATATATGTTAAATTGTTTTACATTTTTCAAGATTGCAACGGTTTTTATTTTTAGGGTTGATGAGCATAAATCGTTATCTCACTTCAAATGAGGGCTAAATCAAGTAAAAACCAAAAGATTCACAATGTTATAAATGGTCTAAATATTCATAATTGTTTGCCAATGAAAGCTCAAATTACCTTTGTAGTCTCTAATGCTCGAACATGAGATATCTATGGATAACAATATTCCATTTAACCCCATAGATAGTTTGGTTTATGAAAAAATAATAATAATTTAATCTATTTTTTTATATTTACATTAAATATATAATCTTTTTTTATTAAAATCTATATCCATAAGTAACTGATTCTCTCTTTTCAAGAATAACCGACTGGTTAAAAAAAAAGAATAACCGACTGGTTTTCTTTTGGAGTTATAAATAACCGACATCATACACGCATAAATAGTTCAATTTATTTTTTTTATAATTATATTAATAAAAACTTGAACATGTGATCTCTAAAGATAAGACTTGGATCGTGCAAATATACTTTGATTTTAAAATGTATAACAAAACTAACTAAACATTTTACTTATGTTTTTCACAAACACATTTTACTTATTTGAATTATTAGCTTTTAAAAATACTAATAAAAACTATTCAAGAAAATTACTAACAAAAATATTTTAAATTTTTCATCAGTTTTAAATTAAAACATTTTTGTGTTATAAAAAAGTTTAAATATTCAAATTTAAATAAATAAAAACTTATCAGAATAAAAACACATCCAATATTACCTGATCGAAACTAATCTAAATTTATTTGATCAAATTTTTTTAAAAATAAAATAAAATAAAAACAATTATTCAAATCGAATCTTTTTTTTCTTCTTTTGTAGCACAAATCAATTCTCTTTAACAGTAACACATACAATATATCATTACAACAAAATACAAATTAAACCCGAATAAAAAACAGAAATATAACAATAAATTACACTTATTTACTAATTAAACATAACAGTACGATCATCACTAATCCTAACATTCAATCTTCTTAACCAAATTGAATGAAGGATCATATGAAAAACATCGAAACGCTTCGGAGGTGAATGGAACTCGAAATGCCTCCTCACTTGCAATACTCGTCTCTGCAATCGAATATATTGCCTCAATGATATCTTTGTTAATATCTCCTTCAGCCTCGGGATATCGTCCACAGAAACCACCACTGAAAATGCCTTCCACCGTAACATGTCGCTAAAAGGCGGCACATAACTTTTCGAGATCAACACAGGAACGCATCCATTGTAGAGCGCCTCAACAATCCTCGGACTCGCAACTTCGTAACCACTCGGACAAATGCAGTATTTACTGCTTCTCATCATCTCATAGTAATTAACCCCTTTCGGAAGGTATTTATGTACCTTAATGTCTTCGTCCTTGCCTTCCCAATGCTCAAGAAGGATAGGTCGTATAGGTCCATGAACCCCTCCGGCAAAGAATGCCAAGATCGGCCTTCGAGATGCTGACGGTCCACCGATCAAACCAGATAATTTACCAGTTTGGAGGTTGATTTCGGGGATTGAAACATCCTTCACAGGGTTGAATTTTTCCGATGTGTTTGCATTACAAAGAGCACGAATCGAGTTCTTTTGTAGGTAAGGAATTGAAAAGCTAGCTTCCGGACCCTGTATGACATATAGGATATTTATATCCACATGAATATAAATATACACTATCCTTTGTTAGTAGAGACTAAAGAAATGAAACACGTACCCAATCATGGCAGGCAAGCATGAAATGGTCGGCACCGAGGCTTCGATTCCAGTACGGGTATTTCTGTGATACGACATTGACGTAGTCAACGACGGTCCGCCTGATGGGACTAAAATCGCGCGAGTCCCGCAAATAAACGAATTGGACCATCTTTGCAACACTGAAGGGAAGGTAAAAAACATGAGCCTTTTGGGGATCATTAGTTTGGAATTTGGTATCGACATCCATCATGTACATGAAACTGCCTTCCATGGAATATATGCTCTTGCAAGGCCCGTCGTGGAACACCGGAGGCTCTCCTTCTTTGTAAACAAACACCTTGAATTGCTTCTCCATTTCCAGATAACTCCTGCAAAATTAAATAGATCGATAGCGAAAACAAATTATGGCTATATATTATTACACATACACAATGCATATTTTCCTTGGACTTTTTACCTGTGAAAGGCTTTAGCATTCCAATACATAGGACCTATCGGGACATAGTCGGGGTCCGGTAATTGACTCCCATTTTTAGCTTCTTTTATGCAGGCTCGAGCTCTTTGCAGTCCGGCTTCGAGTTTATCGAGTTTGGTTCGAACTGGTTGGCTTTGTTTCGAGGGAAGGGATATGGTAGCGTTCGGAACAGGTCCGGCTATTGAAATGTTTAAGCTATCGGGGTCGTTGATGGTGATATTTGAACTTTCTTCCTTTGTTTTCTCCTGCTGGATTCATGCAATGGAGTCATCACTTGTAAAAAAAAATTGACTTAACGAATAACATGAGGTATAAGATAATATATGTTTTAAGATAACTCTCAACCATTTAACATTAAACTTTCATAATCCTGACATTTAGAGTGCTCGAACTCGGGACCTCAAGAAATAATTACAATTCTTATATAACTCATGTTTATAATTATTATATATTTATGGATAATTATAATAACACCTCTAAATTAGATTCTTATTTTATCTAATAAAAATAAATTAGATATCTAATAAAAATAAATTAGATATATAGGTCGGATTGGATCATGTACACATTTTAATCTCATAACTTCAGTTAGGTTTCGAGTTAGAACCCTCCTAAATCCGGATCGCGTTATGTATATGTAGAGGATTTTAATTTTCTTTTTTAATTAATCATCGGTATCTGATCTATTGATCAACTAATCTGATAAAGTATTGTAGAGGTGAGATCGACCCTCTCAACTCAGTTTGCTCTATTCAGAAACGACAAGATTCAAACTTCAGACCTTACCTAAGGAATCTAGTACCTCCTTCCACTAGACCAACGGGGTGTTGGTGGAAGATTTTAATTTTCAAATTAAATTCATGTGAACCAAAAACCTGAATTAACCCAACCATGAACATCCCTAACTGGGACCTATATAATTTCTGAAATTTTTGTAAAAAAGAGGGACCGGTCATTTTTTAGAAACTAGTTTTGACCAGGTTAAGGGTTTAATTGTACTTTCCCATATTCCAATCTTAGAACCCAATTAATGAAGAAGGTAATTTGAAATTGAAGGTACTATCTGTCCACGTTAGGGGGAAATTAAAGGAAAAAAGCCATAAAACAAAATAACATACAATAAAAAGGAAATTTGCTTGTTAAGAGTTTTTATTATTTTTATTTTAATATTAATTATCTCATGATTTAGTCAATGCTTCTTGTGTTTTTCCATTATGCCCTTACTAAGGAATATATCCCCATAGGCCATAAGGATATGAATATTAAAAATACTTTTCATGAAAGAGAAATTCACTTACAAGTTTCAGATTTTTCGCTACTTCAGCTTCAACATCAAGTGACTTAGAAGCTGAGCCATTAAGCGCCGCCGCCGCCGCCGCCGCCTCATCCGACAGTCCCGACTTTTCCGAGCCGCCATGAACAATATCCGCCGCCGTGGACTGAAATCCCGAGAGCGTAAGTGCACCGAAATTCTCACTGGTATTTGCAGAAGGGAGGGTTGAAGTGAAAAGCGAAGTTGAATTCCTCGGAACCAAAGCAAAAACAAGGAAGGAAACAAGAATCAATGGAACTGTCAACAACAAGAGCTTGATCGACGATGAAGATGATGAAGCCGTTGGCGCTGAAAAACAACATGCAAAGCGGTTTTTGAATCCATCCCCGCCCATTTCTACACAAGAAGAAGAAGAAACAATATCTGTTTCTCTGTATCTATTTACAATCTATCTGCTACCGAAATCATTTCCATATGGGATGAATTTCTTGTTGTTAAACGAGTGAAATTACGGGGGGCTGTTTGATAAGTAAGAAACAGGTAGAAAGGAAAGAGGGGTTTAAAGTAGAAACATGTATGCCAAGCGTCCTCCTGTTTTACCTCTCTTTATTCATGCATTTCTTTCTTTTTCAATTTTCCATTTCCATCCTTCACTCGCTCTTTTTTTATATTAATTAACAATAACAATAATAAAGTGGACTTGCTTTCATTAGAGAATCAGATTGGTACTTGCATGCATTAATTCCTACTTGCTTTCATATAAATTTTGGGATTTTCATATTTACTTACTATATGTCTTTTTGAATCAATTACGTATTAATTCAAATTCAAACGAATGTATTTGTAGTCAATAAACTAAGAAAATTTTAAAACAAGTATTATCCTGTAATCATATCATATTATTTAAAATATTATACATAATATATGTTATTGATGAGAATAAGTTTATTTGTCGGTTGTTGGCGGTTTACCTCTTCTAATTTAAGTGAAGAGTTGTGACCGGAGAGTGAACGACCATTGATGGATGTTTCTTTGTGAGAGAAAATTGATCATAAGGAAAAATATAAGGGAGAAATAATCTCTAGGTTGTGGAAGGTTCATCTCTTTTATGAGTCTTGATTGAGGATATTTATAGTGATTTTTAGTTGAAAATGCCGAATGTAGGATTATTATGATTATTTGTAGGTCAATATATATATATATATATAGATTACTATGGGGTAAGTACAAGACAATATCTGTTCAAAGGTAACTCTCAACTTCTCGACATTGAACGCTCACGCCTATGGCATCTATGGTGTTCGAACCCGAATTTTCAAGTAATAACAACAATTATTTTACCACATATACCTATCAAAAGTTTTTTTTGGTACAATTATTCAACGCGAGAGTTTGTGCTTAGAAGATATGAGTTCCTTGACAACCCAATAAATAGAGAGATTTGTATAAATACCTGAATTTGGTGGTGGATGTAGGCTTTTGTGAGGATCGGTATATGCCCACCCTAAAATTCATTTTTTTATGATGGTAATTTATTTTACTAAAGGTGTTCATCTTGAAATTTTGTATCAATCTTATATAAATATTTTATGTTATTAATATATATGTATACATCTTTAAAATTATTTTTAGATTTGTACCTGCATGAGCTAATACAGAGTTGACAATTTCTATAAAACATGTTCGATAGAGACTTGATAATTTTCGAAATCAAACTCTCGAAATAATATATATATATATATAGACATATTAGTAATTTTTTCTCCAATCTAGTCTAATATTATGAGGCTCTGGAATAAATAAAGGTAGAGTCTTAAGTACTCATGCTTGATTTTTTTCTCTTCACTTTTTTATATATTGTTTAAGTATGAGTATCATGTAGTTCTCAAGTTATCATCTTATTTTTTTATATTATCAATTTTAATTATAAGTTTATTATTATTTAATATTTTATTATAAATTCTAAGTTTAATTCTAATCTTATTTAGAGGAGAGGATAATGGAAACTTTAAGAAAAAAGAAAAACTATTTTAATGGGTTTAAAATTCATTTCTTTTTATAAATTCAAATAACATTAAAATTATGTCATGATGTTATAAATATACGAAAAGAAGAAGAAAACCCCATCACTTTTTAATGGCACAGCAGCTAGGCCGACTTTCTTTTATTATATATTTCGAATTTCTATTAATAACAAATATACATTTCATAATTACCAAACATATTTTTTTCCAGACATCTCATCATTGAAACTTTAGGGATTTATTTTTTCCTATATCAAATAACAAATAAGAAGGCTATTACTGTCCTATATCATGTTTGTTTTTTTCCTATTACATCAAGAAAAACATGCAAGAAGAGGGTAGTTTGGTCTTTCAGGGCATTATCTGTAATCTTTTAACAGAGAATGCCAAAATTGAAGCATCAGCATACTATTATTGCGTGTTTTTACATCACGCCCTCACATGCAAATTTCAACAACGGAGGAAGGAACAAATTCTCCTTTCTCAATCTCATTAAAAAGATAGAACTCTTCAAGTATTTATTTTTATAAAGGTTTATTTGGATGAAATAAAATATGGTTTTCAGAACCGGACCGGTCAGCGAATCGGACCGATCAGTGAACCGGTCGTGCTACCGGTTTACTGGTTCAACCGGTCAGACCGGTCGGAAGAACCGGACGCCGTCATAATTATTTAAAAAATTAATAAAAATACCAAAAATATTTAATAAAAAACTAAAAACATCCCCAAACTATAATACTTAAATACAACACCAAAATTCCATCATTCATTACTTGATTTACTTCTAATAAAAATCTCCAAACATTACACATTAAAACCAAAACAAAAGTTGATTAACCTTCAAAATAAAAGTCGAAATATCAATATCCTTCCAAATAAAGTTAAACTTCAACAACATTTGAGCATTTTGATAAGAACACAAATCAAGATCTTCAAGGATGGCAATGTCGTCGTCGTCGTCGTCATCATCATCATTGTTTACATTTCCTAGATCATCAAATAAACAAAAGATGATGTAACAAAAATGCTACATACTAGAATATCAATAGTATAACAATGTTTATGAAAATACTAACCTTGCATTTTAGAAGTAGATGACTCGTTATTTCATGGTTCTTCCTCAACAATGTTATCCAACTCGTCCAAGTCAATCTCTCCTTCACCTTCTTCTTCAACCACCCAAATTTCGGTTTTATCAATACATTCATAATCAACTGGATCGTAAGACCGATTATCATACTTGAGCCTATAATATTTAAATGTTAATATGTTTGCAAACGTAATTTAGAATAAAAAAAAAGGATAATAAAAACCTTGTCATCTTTCAAGAAAAACATTCTATCATTCCTATTTTGTAGACGTAAGTTATAGTGAACATATACAAGATCATTTAGCCTTTGATGCTCCAATCGATTTCTCCAATCATTTAGACTTAGAATTATAATTGCAAACTTTTGCAACTCTGGACAATCTCCACCGAAAAGTTTCCACCACTCATCTAAAAATATGGTAACAAAGTTAGCATAGTAAAATAATTAATATAATAAAAGACATTATTTATTTAAACTTACCTAGACGAGTACACTTTCGAGAAGCTATTGCAAGTGGTGGACCAAATGTTCCAATTTGCTCACGATAGTTACTGAGTTGCATCGTGACCTTCAAACCAACATCACGGGCCTTTTTCTCAACCATCTCAAGGACCCCTGAAAAAACCTCTGCTTTTTGGCAAAAGGTTTCTTGATCATATTGAAAGATTGTATTTAACCAATAAGCTGTAGCATGAAGACTCTTTCTCAACATCCTATCCCACCGAGCCTTGATTATATTGGTATACGACATATATAAATCCTTTTTGAATCGAAATATTTTTTGATGTCGTTTTTCGTACGATACATTCCCTCATACACTAGCCCAAAAAAGGTTTCTCATCCGAGTCACAAACACGCAGAAGTCTCAACAATGGAGCCATCACATTCACCGAGATCAAGCAATTCTTCCAAAAAGTTTCATCTAGAATTATAAGATTAACTTCCATGGCTTTTGGCAATTTTATGACTTTCTTAAAATCAATAGAGTTGACCATAGCTTGTAAATCATTTTTATGGTCATGTAAGCTCTTTAATGCAATAAATGTGGTACCAAAATGAGTGGCACCAGGACAAATGATTTCTGTCCACCCAAGTCTTTTTCTCAACCAATTCAACGACCACTTGTGGTTATAAATAAAAACATTAACCCTTGAAGCAAGAGTAATTAAGCTATCAATATGTGACAGCTCCCCTATATCCTTCATAATCAGGTTTATACAATGCGCAGCACAAGGAGACCAACAAACAGAAGGATATTTCTCACATAACAATTTTCCAGCAGCTTTGTAGTTAGCAGCATTATCAGTAACCATGTGAACAACATTCTTAGGACCAACTATTTCAACTATTTCAGAAAACAAGTTGCACAACGTTTGTGCATTACTTTCAATATCAGATGCATCCACAGATTTGATAAAAGATATTCCTTTTGAGCAATAAACTAGAAAATTGATAAGTGGTCTATGCCTAGTATCCCTCCACCCATCACTCATAATTGTGCAACCCATTTCTGACCAATTTTTTCGATAAGACTCAACAATAAGGTGCACCGATTGTTTTGCATCTTTCAACAAATTAACACGTATATCATGATAAGAAGGTCCGTTGTACCCATGTGTAACACCCCCAACCCGTATCCAACCCGGATACGAGTCCGAAGTGTCACATTAACTTTTCAAACATTTATTCGTATAAAATAGTGAGTAATTTAAAAACTTTGATAACATTTAACTTATTCAAAACGTTTACAAAATATATCAGAGTTCATACAATTTATATCTTTAGACTACATGCCAACTACACTCTATAACCAGAACATATATTTTCTGATCTGACATTTGGTAAAGAGAACTATAACACCCCCAACCCGTATCCGACCCGGATACGAGTCCGAAGTGTCACATTGACTTTTCAAACATTTATTCGTATAAAATAGTGAGTAATTTAAAAACTTTAATAACATTTAACTTATTCAAAACGTTTACAAAATATATCAGAGTTCATACAATTTATATTTTTAGACTACATGCCAACTACACTCTATAACCAGAACATATATTTTCTGATCTGACATTTGGTAAGGAGAACTGACCTGTCTTGCTCCGCATTACTCTTTACACTTCTTGAAACCTACGTGTGAAACAATCACACGCTAAGTCGAAGACTTAGTGAGGCATAACAACTTATAATGCACTTATAACATATATCAATACATGCATGCTCTGTTCTATCATATTATACCAATTCCATGCTTTCTTCGTATCATATAAAATCATATCAGATTAATTACAGTAAATACATACATACACATAATTCATCATTAACAGTTTATCATGTAATCACATACTTTTATGGTTAACCTTTTCAATCAAACACTATACACACACAACATCATATCATTTCTATAACATTTATCATACCACTAACATATATTTGTTCATATCTCTGGATTAGCCCATGTACATATGTGAGAACTATCGATATGTGAGTCTATAGAGGTTGTGCACTAATGCTGTCACCACAGCTCGTATAATTGCACCGAAGTGCCGCGTAGAATTGCACCGTAGTGCCATATAATAATGTCCATAAGGACCACATATTATTCCTTAAGAATCATATACATATACTAGGGATCAAGTATGTGTCTTTCAAGACTTCACACATGTTCCACAAAATATATATATATATCCCGAAGGACCGCGTAGAATTACACCGTAGTGCCATATAATAATGTCCATAAGGACCACATATTATTCCTTAAGAATCATATACATATACTAGGGATCAAGTATATGTCTTTCAAGACTTCACACATGTTCCAAAGAATATACATATGTCCCGAAGGACCGCGTAAACCCTCGACTCTTGGCATGCCAACTATACCCCTAGCTCTCATGACACATAACATGGGCGTTATCATTTATTTCATTTCAAATATTCACATAAACTTGTAATTTACTTTCACATATCACGTATCACATAGCTTCTTTTCATATTATCACATAGTCACATAGTTCACTTACACGTAGATCATTTCCATATAATTCACATGTCACATATATCATGTTTTCATATAATTTCTATCATTTCTCACCCAATCACATTTATTCATGTACACATACTTATCATATCTTGTTCACATAAGATCATATACTTCATATAACATATAGAAACACCTAGAACACTTTCACATAGCTTATATCAATTTTCAGAGTCCTTTCATATTACCTGATGACATATCTCATATAGATATATAATAACTGATATCATATTATCTACCTTATGCTCCATTTCTTTGTATTCCCTTTTTCATATCAGCATACATTTAAATATTCTTATATGTCCTATCAATATCCTATAAACTTACTCATATTCTCATATATCATATTTTAATATAATTTGTATAGTAATACTCTATAATTGTATCATATAATGATTTTACCCAAGTACTCCTTTATAAAGTTTATATTACATGTTCAATTAGTCTCATGCTATCTTATAAATAATTTCCATTTATTTTATACCATTTTCCTTTTCCACTCACATAAACCATCTATTTATTTAGTTCAATTTCTCATGACTTCCCAATACTCTTTAATAAAACTTTGTAGCTCTTCACTATAATACATAAACCATAGTTTCCTTTAATTTATCAATCTTCCCTATATTACTTATGTATCCTTATTTATGCCCTCGAATTCATACTATTCTCTTAGAGTCTCCTAACATTTCTCGTATAATCACTTATACTATATCCTATAACTTATACTTGATTATCTTATTCTCTCATGTTCATTTCATTTCTTATGACTCTATCATATAACTTATCTCATGTTCTTCCATTATTACATATTAAAGTCTTACATACATCATATAGCATATACAAAGCATATCATTATCTTTAGTCATGCATACATACAATCAATGTAATACAGATAATCACATAGAATTATAACCACACATAATCATGTCCATGACTTCATGCATATTACTCTAGGAAATAGACTCATCGCAAGTCTTATTTCCATTAAACACTACATATCACTAGTATGCACTCACCTGGCCTCACTAGTCAATTTCAATCTCTTATCTTTCCCTTGATCGATCTTACTTGCCAAATGTTCTGGAATTTCTTTACGCGCAGAATCTACATAAATGTACATTTTGAGGCAATCATTAGATACCTACACCTTGTAATTAGATACTAGCAACTTAAACGAACTTATTAAACCCATATTCACAATTTCCTTTAGGGGGTATCGATTCCCTACTGGGGGTATCGATACCCTCATGACATTCTGGAATTCTGTCGCTTGAGAGGGTATCGGTACCCCTTTGAATGGGTACCGATTCCCCCTAACCCAGAAATCATTTTTCAACCCGAAAATTACTTCATTTCCTCTCAAACACTTCATATATCATCCCCTTTTCATTCTTAACTCTAGTACACATACTTAAACCAATCTATATTCATTTATTTCATCTTAAACCTCAAAATCCTATCTTCCATATGAGATTCAAGAATCATACCAAATTTTCAATGTGTTCTAATTCCAATTCTAACACTTCATACTTCTTAATTAGATTGATGACAAGTCAAATTCATCCCTAAAACTTCAACAACCATACCATATCAAAATTTCATCTTAAAACTCATATTGCAAATTTCTTCATAATTCCTTTATCTTATTGTTTAAATCCCATATAAGCTTTCCTTAAGCTTATTTAATACCCAAAGAATCAAAACTAAGCTTAAAACTCCAGAATTAACCAACTGAAATTAAACTTACCTTTGCCATGGAGTATACGGGAAGAGAGGAGGAAGGAAATGACCCAGCTCCAGAACTTTCTTTTCTTCTCACCCTTCCCACGTTTATATCACCTTTAAAAGAAAGATAAAAATCTTCTGGTCAAATGACCATTTAACCCTTAATTTCCTTTAATAATTACTAATTAATCTTCATCATATATATCCAATAATCATTGAACTATTTCATTCTTATACTTTAGTCACCAAATTCTGAAACTTTACAATTTGGTCACTAACCCGGTATTGAGGATGTTACAAATCTCCCCTCCTTATAAGAAAATTCGTCCTCGAATTTTCACTGCATATCTTAATAGGAACATATCTTCTAATGTTCTTATGTTGCTTCCCTGACTTATTCTTTCTTGTCATCATCAGAAACTTACTTTTCAATCCTTTAGTTTTCCAACTATCTTTTTCGTTTATACATTCATCTCTATATCATAAATCTATCTATTTCTTCATAACTCTCTAATTACCTTATAACCATACCAAACTTGTATTTCGTCATCATTTGACCAAAACACAACTTTAAATCTTCTTCAATGTGATTAAACATATACTTTAAGGAGTCAAACAATATTTTCACATCACCTTGCACACTTGTCTTATTTCTATATCAAAATTGTCCTCTGTACTTCCATATTTATCGTATCTGATCCTTTAAATCAATCCATTTCATTTCTTTATTCCTTCTTCCTTATACATAAATCATATATTTCCTTTCATATTCACATACTCTTGTCTTATCACTTATACTCATCTTTATGTACCAATCTTCATTGCATCCTCATTACTCTAATAACCCATTTCTTATACATAACTTCATTCTTTATCATTTCTTATACTTGTATTTTCCTTCCTGAAGGTTCCATGCAAATACTTATCTCTGTTTCTACATCATAGCTATCTGCTCAGAATATACAACTATATTCAAATTCACATCATAATCAATTAACTCCACTTTATCTTTCCTCCAATCTTATAACTCTAGCACCTTTACTCTGACATCTAGATAATAACTTTTGTTCAATCTAGGGCACAAGCCCTATTATACCAATCATATACATCCTTTCCAATCTAAATTATCTCAAAATTCGCTTACTCAACTTATCAATTTCACCTCTATTCTCATACATCCTGAAATTTCTTTTGCTCAAACTCAACATTCTGACTTCCTGTATCCTATAATCTGATCATCGATATAAACATTCTCAAACACTTCTTATCAATCCTCAGCTTTACTTAAATATACAAATTCTAACTTCCTTTTCCTTTACTATACCACATTACTATGATCCAAATATGCAACTATATCCAGATCCATTGCAGATCTGGTTATCATATCATGACAATATCTTATAATCTTATAATTCCAGTACATTTTTATCACATACTCTAGTTAGCCAATGCTAACTCTTTCCATCTTAACTGCAAACCCTTATCATAAACATACTCTTGTTTATGCGTAATACTATCACTTCGTTTCAAACTCATAAGCTTTGACTTTATACATCTTATACACTTGTCACTGATGCACTTATCCTTGAGTTCTTCTATACGTACTCATCACGTCGTTAGATCTTTTTAACATTCTTATGGTGACACCTGTTCACCATATTCTATCTTATCCACATAATAACAAAACTACTCTATATCGTGTTTCCGATTCCAAACGATGAAAACTTTTTATCATTATTCAGATATGATTTCAGCTTTCTGAAATCAACTTTTGATCTAACTAGGCATTTCCTGAGGTGTCCGCTTTTCATCCTGCATGGCCAGGGCAGCTATCACAATCAGGAATATCACCTTTCACTTACTTCGAAATTATCACGATCGGATTTCTACTGTATTAAACTATTCTTATTCTATTAGCAAGACAACATATTCCTTACACTATCAGATTAGAAATTTTTCAATCTATGTTGGCATGTACATCTTTTATGACACTTTGGACTTTGGTTTATGCCGAGAATCGGCTAAACCATAGCTCTGATACCATTAAATGTAACACCCCCGACCCGTATCCGACCCGGATATGAGTCCGAAGTGTCACATTGACTTTTCAAACATTTATTCGTATAAAATAGTGAGTAATTTAAAAACTTTGATAACATTTAACTTATTCAAAACGTTTACAAAATATATCAGAGTTCATACAATTTATATCTTTAGACTACATGCCAACTACAGTCTATAACCAGAACATATATTTTCTGATCTGACATTTGGTAAGGAGAACTGACCTGTCTTGCTCCGCATTACTCTTTACTCTTCTTGAAACCTACGTGTGAAACAATCACACGCTAAGTCGAAGACTTAGTGAGGCATAACAACTTATAATGCACTTATAACATATATCAATACATGCATGCTCTGTTCTATCATATTATACCAATTCCATGCTTTCTTCGTATCATATAAAATCATATCAGATTAATTACAGTAAATACATACATACACATAATTCATCATTAACAGTTTATCATGTAATCACATACTTTTATGGTTAACCTTTTCAATCAAACACTATACACACACAACATCATATCATTTCTATAACATTTATCATACCACTAACATATATTTGTTCATATCTTTGGATTAGCCCATGTACATATGTGAGAACTATCGATATGTGAGTCTATAGAGGTTGTGCACTAATGCTGTCACCACAGCTCGTATAATTGCACCGAAGTGCCGCGTAGAATTGCACCGTAGTTCCATATAATAATGTCCATAAGGACCACATATTATTCCTTAAGAATCATATACATATACTAGGGATCAAGTATGTGTCTTTCAAGACTTCACACATGTTCCACAGAATATATATATATCCCGAAGGACCGCGTAGAATTGCACCGTAGTGCCATATAATAATATCCATAAGGACCACATATTATTCCTTAAGAATCATATACATATACTAGGGATCAAGTATGTGTCTTTCAAGACTTCACACATGTTCCAAAGAATATACATATGTCCCGAAGGACCGCGTAAACCCTCGACTCTTGGCATGCCAACTATACCCCTAGCTCTCATGACACATAACATGGGCGTTATCATTTATTTCATTTCAAATATTCACATAAACTTGTAATTTACTTTCACATGTCACGTATCACATAGCTTCTTTTCATATTATCACATAGTCACATAGTTCACTTACACGTAGATCATTTCCATATAATTCACATGTCACATATATCATGTTTTCATATAATTTCTATCATTTCTCACCCAATCACATTTATTCATGTAAACATACTTATCATATCTTGTTCACATAAGATCATATACTTCATATAACATATAGAAACACCTAGAACACTTTCACGTAGCTTATATCAATTTTCAAAGTCCTTTCATATTACCTGATGACATATCTCATATAGATATATAATAACTGATATCATATTATCTACCTTATGCTCCATTTCTTTGTATTCCCTTTTTCATATCAGCATACATTTAAATATTCTTATATGTCCTATCAATATCCTATAAACTTACTCATATTCTCATATATCATATTTTAATATAATTTGTATAGTAATACTCTATAATTGTATCATATAATGATTTTACCCAAGTACTCCTTTATAAAGTTTATATTACATGTTCAATTAGTCTCATGCTATCTTATAAATAATTTCCATTTATTTTATACCATTTTCCTTTTTCACTCACATAAACCATCTATTTATTTAGTTCAATTTCTCATGACTTCCCCAATACTCTTTAATAAAACTTTGTAGCTCTTCACTATAATACATAAACCATAGTTTCCTTTAATTTATCAATATTCCCTATATTACTTATGTATCCTTATTTATGCCCTCGAATTCATACTATTCTCTTAGAGTCTCCTAACATTTCTCGTATAATCACTTATACCATATCCTATAACTTATACTTGATTATCTTATTCTCTCATGTTCATTTCATTTCTTATGACTCTATCATATAACTTATCTCATGTTCTTCCATTATTACATATTAAAGTCTTACATACATCATATAGCATATACAAAGCATATCATTATCTTTAGTCATGCATACATACAATCAATGTAATACATATAATCACATAGAATTATAACCACACATAATCATGTCCATGACTTCATGCATATTACTCTAGGAAATAGACTCATCGCAAGTCTTATTTCCATTAAACACTACATATCACTAGTATGCACTCACCTGGCCTCACTAGTCAATTTCAATCTCTTATCTTTCCCTTGATCGATCTTACTTGCCAAATGTTCTGGAATTGCTTTACGCGCAGAATCTACATAAATGTACATTTTGAGGCAATCATTAGATACCTACACCTTGTAATTAGATACTAGCAACTTAAACGAACTTATTAAACCCATATTCACAATTTCCTTTAGGGGGGTATCGATTCCCTACTGGGGGTATCGATACCCTCATGACATTATGGAATTCTGTCGCTTGAGAGGGTATCGATACCCCTTTGAATGGGTACCTATTCCCCCTAACCCATAAATCATTTTTCAACCCGAAAATTACTTCATTTCCTCTCAAACACTTCATATATCATCCCCTTTTCATTCTTAACTCTAGTACACATACTTAAACCAATCTATATTCATTTATTTCATCTTAAACCTCAAAATCCTATCTTCCATATGAGATTCAAGAATCATACCAAATTTTCAATGTGTTCTAATTCCAATTCTAACACTTCATACTTCTTAATTAGATTGATGACAAGTCAAATTCATCCCTAAAACTTCAACAACTATACCATATCAAAATTTCATCTTAAAACTCATATTGCAAATTCCTTCATAATTCCTTTATCTTATTGTTTAAATCCCATATAAGCTTTCCTTAAGCTTATTTAATACCCAAAGAATCAAAACTAAGCTTAAAACTCCAGAATTAACCAACTGAAATTAAACTTACCTTTGCCATGGAGCATACGGGAAGAGAGGAGGAAGGAAATGACCCAGCTCCAGAACTTTCTTTTCTTCTCACCCTTCCCACGTTTATATCACCTTTAAAAGAAAGATAAAAATCTTCTGGTCAAATGACCATTTAACCCTTAATTTCCTTTAATAATTACTAATTAACCTTCATCATATATATCCAATAATCATTGAACTATTTCATTCTTATACTTTAGTCACCAAATTCTAAAACTTTACAATTTGGTCACTAACCCGGTATTGAGGATGTTACACCATGCCTCATGCTAACTATCTTACTCATAGCAATTGGAAAAAGTGGAGAATTCACAGCATTCATATGAATACAAGCATCGTAAAACCACAAAGCAAGAGCCATATTCGTATCATGTGATCTCTCTTTACTTTGCATAGAAGATTTAATCGAAGGTTGAGAAAGATCATTTATACCTCGTTTAAAGAATGATTGCAAGTTTGAAGAAGCTTTCCTCTTGCTCGTTTTAGTTGTTTGTGTTTGTACTTCTTCATCTTCATCCAAATTAATACGTATTCCCGAAGAACAACCGCGCTTCTCCTTTGCTTTTATATTATTATCCTCCAAATTACCTTGCATAGGAACTTTGACATCCCCCAGTACCTTCGGACATGCACAAACATTACCTTTTACTCCCGCAAGGTGTTGTTTCATTCTGTTAATACCTCCACCATGAAAAGTTTTTTGACAAAATGTGCAGAAGTATGATTTCCTTCCATGTTCATCTTGTAATTCATTAACATATCTCCAAGCCACGTCTGTCTTCAGTCGAACATTTGATGACGGGGCAACGAAAGTTGTTTGTTCCCCTAATGGTGTTGCATTGTTGTTTTCTTCCATACTCATTACTCTACACAACCAAATTAACCACACATAAATACATAATTCATTTTCAAACATATAGATTACAAATATATGGATTACAAAAGTGATCCAAACATATCATATACTTGAAAAGGGAATTTATCACGTACTTATAGTTCTTTAATATATTTACTAAATATGTTTTCCAAAGTTCATTAACTGTTATTCCAATCGATGGAAGTGGAACCATTGGAACATATTTAATATTATCCTCTTATACATCATAACACCATTCAAGAAATTAATAGCCATATATTCAACGTTTTGAAAACCATGCAAATATTAAATATATGTATCACCAAAGTATCAAACATCCAAAACTCCAAATAGCAAAATTGGTTGATCTACGTGCCGTGGAGTAGAGCATAGGAGAAGAGGCGGTTGATCGTTCACCAAAGTATCAATGGCCGACCGACCGCCGACGTGGAGCAGAGGCGAACGCGACCGGTCAAGGGTTTTGTTTCTGACATCTCTCGTTCTCTAATCTCTTGGTCTCAACTCTCAACTCTCAATCGTTCCTTGCTTTGTTCACTTCCCAAATAGCTAAACGGCCCAAACCCTAGAAATAAGGAACTTACAACCGGTTCCCAAAAGCAGTTTTTTTAACTTTTTTAATTTTTTATTAATGGTCGGTTCTTAGCGGTTCACTCCTGGTCTGGTTCGAACGGTTCACAGCCGGTTCAGCGGTTCCTTGCGGTTTACTAGTAACGATTTAGCTGGGGTAGAATGAATCGAACCTGGCAGCGGTTCATGGTTGAACCGGCCGGTCCGGTCCGATTTTCAAAAAGTTGAAATAATATGATAAATAATTATTTAATAAGAAAAAAGCTCTGGATTATGTTGGCAAATGTAAAAACTTTCCATTTCCCTAATGACTTAATTGCAATATTTAAATTTGGAAGGGAGTAGTGATCAAATTTTACCAAGTGGGGCATCTGGATTCAACACATGAAGTCGTGTAAGGCTTGCATGATAGATGCATCTCACCTTATTCATTTTATTTATTCTGTTTGGTGAAGCTTTGAATTCTGCAAAGGAATACCAAATGTTTTATAAGAATTATTTCTAATATTAATCAATATATATATATATATATATACATATATATTTATATTATTTGTAGTTATAGTGTATTTTCTAATTGTAAATTAAAACATAAATATTCTAAATTAAGTCATACATAATTTTAATATAAATATCAAACTTGTCTTTCTAAGATTGACGTGTTTAGTTATAAAATTTTGTCTAATAATAGTATACGTTGTTATTTAAAAGTAAAATAAGAAAAGGATCATTTTTTTTATAAAAAAAGATAATTATCTTCAACTATTAATTATGGAAGAGAGAGAGAGAGAGAGGGAGAATTTGTCGTTGTTGTGAAGCGTGGCATGGTTGCCACGTATGCTTTGAAAAGCCAAGGATAGAAGAAAGATAGGTTGGCGTCCGTTTTCTGACTCATCACTCTTCTGCAATACTAATTTCCTTTTTGGTGCCTACCACCACCGCACCATACAGATTGAGGATTATATGTTGTATGATAGTTCAATTTAAAGTTAAGAAAACGGTAATTTTAGTATATAATTAAAAAAATATGATAAAAATTATAATATTTTAGGTTAGATATAATTTAAAATAATATTATTTTTATTACGTTTAAATTCATATTTTTTAACTTTAAATTACATTGTCGTTCCTTAAACTTTCCTATCAAAAATCCTTTTCGAATAATTTTATAGAAATAATATTTATTTAAATATTAATTATTTAACAAATTATTTTGAGAGTAGTATTCTTTTAATAAAAGCACATTCGGTAGATTATATTTTGTAAGATGTATTTTATTGATAGGATAGAATCTTAAGATGGAAATTTTAATATTTACGTAATCAAATTAAAAGAATGGGAATAAAAATAAAAGAATATTAAAAATTTGGACAAACTTTTAAAAATAAGTATTGTGAACAAAATGTGTCAAAGATACACACAGATATAAGTCAGCCAAATAATAAATAATAATGATGAGATGCATGTATAAATTTTATTGTCAATTATTTAATAAGTATATGTTTAAGAGTATGTATTTAATTTTTTTTAAATATATATTTAAATTATATGAGATTTAAAATTATTATGATAAAAACTTATTAATTTTGAATTGTTAAAGATATCTCTTGGACTTGTTTAGACGATAATCAAATACGATTATTATTTTTTTAAATACTTGAGATACCAAATCCAAAATATTCTTTAATTACCATATTGATATGAGATTAATCAAGTTTAAGATATATATTTGATGATTCAAAATTAACAAATTTTGATTATGAGAATTTTAAATCTCACATTATTGAAATATATAATATTTTAAAAATTTAAAATAGACTTTTAAACAATATATATTATTTTAAATATTTAAAATAAGGATGAGTCTATAATGCACTCCACACACCGATATGCACTGGAATAAATTTATAAATAGCCATTAAAATATGAAAAAATGATCTTTTTGGTCATAACTTTTAAAAAAAATATAAAATGAGTATTAAATTTTGGATTTCGTAAAAAAAGAAGAAGTATTGACACTTAATTGTCGTTAAGGACTAATGTGACATTAAATTTTCAAATATAATCACAATTAAATAAAAATAAATATAACAAATTTTGTTAGTTAATACATTCATTTAAAAAAATAATTATAATTTTAGAATTAAAAGATTATTTATAAAGTTATAATTAAAAAAACCATTTATGATTTTAAAAATGAATCGTCAATATATATGTGTGTATAATTGATTTTTTTAGAATTATTAGTTTGAAATATTAAAACGAAATTTAGTTTACAATTGAGGGTTCAAATGAGATTTTTTTTATTAATTTAACATGTTACGCTATCCATTTAATAATAATTAAAGACATGATGTTCATTTCATAATAAAAATGGGAATTGAATGAGATATTATGTAACTTTTAAATGTTTCATGTTCAAAAGTATTATTTTAGTATAGTTTAATGATCATTTAAAAACTTTACCATAAAAATTAATGGTACATTGCGGTGCGTGACATGTACTATAGAATTTTTCCTTAAAATAGTCTTTGAAACAAGTACTTATTGATTTTAAAAATAAAACTTAGGGTCTTTTTGTTTAGCTGTAATTGGTTTTCCAGAAAATGAATTACTGGAATTTGAATTACTGGAAAATGAATTACTGGAATTTAAATTCTGGAAAATGAATTACATTTCTGTAAAATGAATTACATTTCTGTAAAATGAATTACATTTCTGGAAAATGAATTACATTTCTGGAAAATGAATTACATTTCTGGAAAACATCTGGAAAACGTTTTATGATGTTTGGAAGATGTTATTTAAACATTTTTTCCATTTTTAAAAATTATTTATTACAAATATTAAATATAATAAATAATATTATTTATCATAAAACTTAATATTATTATTTTAAAATATTAAAATAATTTATTTATTATTAAATATTAAATATTATTTTATAATTTTATTAATAAAAAATATTAATATTGGTATATTTTAGTGAAATAAAATATTATAAAATATTATAAATTATATTAATTATTTATTAAAGTAATAGTGCTATATTATATTTTAAAAATATTAATTAGTATATTTTAAATATCTTTACTAAAATATTATTGAAATATATAAATAATATTACTCATTATTAAATATATAAAAAAATTTATTATATATTATTAAAATAAAAATATAATATCTTATATTATTATAATATAATTGATTATTTTATATAATATTAAAAAATATAATATTATATTATTAAAAATATTAATAAAAATATTTTAATAATTAATATTTTGATGAAAATGATATTAAAATATTTTATTAATATTAAATTCATAAAATAAAATTATTTTGAGTATTTTTGCTTTGAAGTGAAAAATTCAGAAAATGACTTACGGAAAATGAATCCGTAAGTCATTTTACAGAAAACACAAAGGAAATTCTGTTACTAGGAAAATGAATTACATTCCGGAAAACGAATTACGTGAAACAAACACGGGAAAACGTTTTTCGAAAAACAAATTACGTGAAACAAACACGGGAAAACATTTTCCAGAAAACGAATTACTTGAAATAAACACGGAAATTCGGGGAAAACCAATTCCGTAATTCTAATTACGGGAAACAAACAGACCCTTAAACTTATACATGTGTGTTCTTATTGCCTCCATAGTTGTTAACATGTATCTCAAATTTTTTAAAAAAAAAGTCGTACACATTTTCAGACATATTATTTATTTAACAAAATAGAAGTGTATTGATGAATTGTTTTCTCTTGAATTTAATAAAAATAAAAATAAAAATAAAATCTAAAAAAAAACTTTAGAAATGATTTATTTTTCCTACAAAAAACCTTGTGACATAGAAATACATTTATGACAACACTTGCCTTTCAAACCTCTCAAAAGAGGCAGAGAGATGTATGAAGATATAAAACTACGTACTACCAAAGCATTGAATGAGGTTTATCGAATATATAGCAAAAGATAAATCACCAATAATCTTTACAAGAGCACTGCCCATTTCGAAAGCAATGAAATCCAGATGCATCCCTCAACAAGATCTCTCTCTTTGTGATGATTGAAACGAATTTCATAAACGTATGGCAGTCTCCACATACATGGATGTTCTTCACAATCCTTATGGGTTCCCCACGCTTGGTCATCAAAAGCCCGTATGTTGTTGCTAGTTTTGCACTATGATACAGTAAGAAATCCTTCTTCTGATGCTCCTCCACCTCATGAAGAACAAAGCTCGTGTCCGGGACATAGCCGGCTTTTTTGCATTCCAAATCTAGAATTTCCAGCCCTCGAAAGATGTCTTTCGTTTGGTGATGCGATTTGTCTCTTGCATAGAATGAGTGTACGCTGTTCTGATGAATGATCCAACTTCGGGCCGGGTTTTTCCGGAAACCCTTTTCTCTCATATCCTCTCTGACCATTTCAGAGCAATGCCATCTCCCAGATGCAGAGTATAGATTTGAAATGAGTATGTATGTAGAGGGATCCTGTGGCTTCATTGCAAGTATGTGCTTTGCCACTCGTTTCCCTATCTTCGTGTTCGATCGAATTCTGCAACTATCGAGCAAAGCACGCCAAACAGATGCCTTTGGCTCGAGAGTCATCTTCTCGATCATTTCCTCTGCTTCTTCAAGAAAACCCCAGTGTCCTAAAACACTAACAAAGGAAGCATAATGCTGTGAAGTAGGCTCAATGTCATAATTGGTTCTCATGGAGAGAAATAGCCTACGACAGTTGTCCACTAAATCCAAGTTAGTGTGTCGATAGGCAGAAATAACCAAGAGCAAAGAAATTGTATCAGGCTGAATGCCTGCCTCCTGCATCTTAGACCAAACAGATAACGCCTCATCGCCCTGCCTATGAAGAATATGGCCAGCAATCAAAGCATTCCATGAAACTACATCCCAAATGGGAATAACACTGAAAATTTTGATTGCACCATTCATGTTCCCACATTTGGCGTACATGCTAATCATGGAATTCAACACCCCTAAATCAGTCATGAACCCAGTTTTAAGAGCATGGCAGTGAATTTGTTCTCCAATCTCTTGAAACCCTAAAGTTCCACATGCACCGAGGATGGAAGTTAAAGTTACTTCATCCATATCCATTGTTCCTTCTAGTCGGCATCTATGAAAAAAGGAAATTGCCTCATCAGGTTGTCCGTTTCGAGCATACCCACATAACATTGATGTACAAACAACAGAGCTATCATGTTCAAGAGGCCAAATGTGGAACATTTTCTCAGCATCTGCCATCCTTCCACACCGAATGCACATATCTACCAATGCTGCTTCAACATGAACATTTGATCCGAAACCAAACTTGACACAAAAGCCTTGAATTTGCTCACTAGCACTTGCATCCATGATCAACGAACAAGCATTAATAACACTGCTCAAACTGAAATCAGTTAATTCTAAACCTTCTTCCACCATTTCAATGAACAACTTTACTGCCTTCAAACCTTCACCGTTTCTGCAGAATCCCGCCATAAGAGCATTGTAAGAAATGCAATTCTTCTCAGGCATCTCGTTGAAAACCTCCACAGCCAAATCCACCAAACCAAATTCCATATAGGCAGTAATCATTTCAGTCCAAGTAATAACATCCCTAACAGGCATGCTCTCAAACAAAACCACCACATCTCCTACACTACCACATTTAGTATAAAGTCCAATAAGTGCATTATTCACGCTCAAATTACCCTCTAATCCAATTCTAATGGCGTGAGCATGAACTTCTTTGCCTTTCATAAAAGCATTGCTTCCTTGACAAGCACTCAAAACAGCGGAAATAGTGAAAAAATCAGCTCTAAAACAACCAATTCCTTGCATTACACGGAAATATTCAAACGCTTTCTTATACATCCCTTCCTTAACCAAACTTGAAATCACTGTATTCCACGAAGCAACATCTCTTCCAGGCATTTCGTCAAACACATTAAAAACAAACCCCAAACCCCCCTTATATTTCCCGTACAAGCCCATCAAAGCATTGGCTACAAAAGTACTATCCAAAAAACCCAATTTGATAGCTAACCCATGAACTTGAAATCCCAATTCTAACTCCAAAATTCTAACACAAGCACTTAAAATTGCGACAAAAGTGAACTCGTTAGGATCAATACCTTCAGCCCTCATCTTCATAAAAAGTCGTATCGCTTTGCTCCCTTGATTTGATTTCACAAAACCCGAAATCAAGGACGAGTATGTTACAACACTGGGGCAAGAAAGAGAGACAAAAACGTTGAGAGAAAGATTTAAAAGACCCAGTTTCAGGTAAGCTAAAACTAGAGAATTCCCCAAATAGCTATCTTCTGGAAACTTGAGAGAGCATGCATGAATAGCTTTCGCCAGGTCAGCGTCAGAATACTGGACCGAGAGGTTAAGTAAAGAAAGCAAGGAATTAATGTCATTGAGAATGGGGGGTGCTTTAGGGAGCGTGTGCCGAGAGAGTGAGGTGGGGGAGGAGAGGAGGAGCTGGCGGTGGTGAGATTTGGGTTTGGGAAGCGGGAGAAAAGAGGAGTACGGTGGAGCTGGCGGTGGTTTGATAGGGAAACAGTGGCGGAGGAAAGGGCGCTTTTGGGGATGGATAACGGTGGACATGGATTGAGACAAAAAGCAGAGGCGCAAACATATTACTTCGGTACTTCAATCGTTTTATTGCTCCTTAATTTACATACCTTCTTATTTACCCGAACACTCCACGCGTCTAAAAGTGTGCGTTTTACACACGTGCAAGTGCATTATATATCTTGCTATTAAGGATAAAATACACCAATAGTCTTTTAGTTATAAAGAGCTTTTTTTATAATTTTCAATTATAAAACGATTATTTTACTTAAAAAATAATAACTTTCTGTGCGTCCTCCCCTGCCATGACTGGAACTCAGCGCTAGAATTTGTTTCCGTCGGCGTTTCAGTGGTAGCGTGGTCGCTCTACGCAGAACAAAGGTTCAACCGAGTGTTATTGGTGGAGGAAATGGAGATGGCGTTGTCGATGGTGAAGCCAGAGACGAGGTTCGATGATTCAAGTGAAGTGGAAAAGCGAGCGAAAGAATTAAGGAGCAAGATAAGTTGGTTACAAATTGTTACAAGTTGCTCCTAATTCTAAAAAATAATATTTAATATTTTAAAATATACTGATTTAATCCCTCTTTTAATTCATTTTCAGGAGTATCTCCTTCACTATCATCCTTCAGCGTCATGTCAGTAATTATTTCTTCACCATCGTCATCAATCGTCGTCGTTCAAAAAAACCATTCTTATATGAACCTTTGCAAGCATCTCAACTCACCTGCGCCTCTCTCTTTGCACAACTTTTCCATCTCATTCACCATTACATCTCAATCCCTCACCACATGTAATATTCCTCATCGTTATTGATTTTTGCTTGTAATATCTTGTCCGCGATCTCCTAAAACCTCATGATCCTACAATTCACTTTCCTCCTCGCTTCCCTCAGCACCAGATCAATCCTCGATATCCAATCGAGTTTCAACAGATGACCCATCAAAGTCTCCTTTATCCCTGGTTCTCTTTCTCATCATCCCGATGGAGTATAATATATTTTGTTGTTAGATTAAGTGTTGGATATTATTGGCCTCGGAGCTCACAAACAAATTTGCTTGTACAAGTTACATATGATTCGAGCTCGATAAATCAATTGAATCTTGACGACATCGACCTAGGAATGAAGGAGGAGAACGGTGACTGGGACTAGGGTGTTTTTATTGGGATTTTTTTTTGGACTCTTGAGATGGCGAAGCAGAATCAGAGTGAAGAGCATAAATGTCAATGGAGGTTGAAGATTGTAATTTTTTTATAATTTCTTTTTGAAATTGGTGCCATTATCAACCATAGAATGATGATGGATGGTGGTGATGGTGAAGGAACGATGACCGTCAAGACGGTAAAAGATGACTGTGAAGGGGATAATAATGAAAATGTGTTAGAAAATGGATTAAATTGATGTGATTTTAAAATATTGAGGCTAATTTCTTAGAATTAGGACTAAATTATGATAATATGTGAAAGTTGAGGGCTAAATTTTTTATTAATGTATAATTTTTTAACGAAAAAGGATCGATTTATTACTTTTTTTTTAAATCAAATGACTATTTTGTAACTTTTCATAATTGAAAAACTCGATAAAAATACCCTATAAGTGAGACTATTTGTATATTTTACCCTAAACTCAACAACATTTTTCAATTTGATTAATTTTTTAGGTACACTACAAGTTTAGTATCTAAAATATTATATTTGTTATGTTTTAATATCTAAACATTTTTTTTTTCAAAATTATTAATAACGTTTAGTTTATATTTCATTTTGGTGTCCCATCATTAAAAACTTAAAGGTGATGTTGACGTGTCATCATAAGGTAATGTTAGATCATCAATGAAAAAACGATACGTCGTCAGTTATGTTAAGTTTTTAACAAAGAGTATCAAAATTAAACTTAAATAAAACGTTAGATATGATTTTCAGAAAAAATAAAATTTAAATATCAAAATAGAATAAAAAGTAATAGTTTAAGTACTAAACTTATGGTTTACCTTTATTATTTTTTGGGTTCAAGTTAGTCTTAAAGTTTGACAACTTTAACTTGAAAAACAGTGGTCGGAGTAGGGATGGCAAAAAAATCCGAACCCGACGGGAAAAACCGAAAATCGAATTAAACGGGTCGGATTTGGGGATGCTAAACGGGGATGGGGACGGGTTTGGTAATCCCCGCCCCGATTACCCGACCCGATAAATATTAAAAATAATTATTATATATATATATAATATTAATAAATGTAATTTAAATTAAAATATATATAATATTTATATATTTAATTTAAATATATATATCGGGCCCGATACCCGGCCCGATATCCGTTTATGCTAAACGAGGATACCCGTTTCCCCGCGATTTTCCCCGATTACCCGATGGGGATCCCCGTTTAAATCCCCGCAGTTTTTTAAGCGGGGACGGGGGGACCAATACCTGGCCTGAACCCGGCCTGTTGCCATCCCTAGGTCGGAGTGAGCATTCAATGGACTTGAGTCGAGTTGAGTAAAAAACTTTTGAGCTATTTGAGTTGACGAGTCATATTTTACAACTCGGAGTTGCTTGATATTTTTTCGAGTCGAGTTATTTGAGTTTCTCTATAAAATAATATTTTTTCATTTAAAAAGGGTCTCATTAAAACCCCCTTCTTATTCAAGTCATGCCGAAGCAAAACCAAAGACAGTGGAAGGAGGGAAAAGAGTACCCAAAATATATTAATAACTAAATCGAACAATTACATAGTAGAGTTTAGAAAATCTAACATCACAAAATGATACAAAAAAATAAAAACAAAGCGATGATAGTCTAAAAAGTCAAACAACAAACAACATCTTGAGTTCTCGAATTATATTGTCAAAGACCTTAAACTTCATCTTCTTCTTCATGCACTATCGGTAGCTTTAAAAAACTTATTCTTTATCGACTATACTTGATAAATCTAAAAAAAATCAAAACAAACATGTTAGTTAAATTATAAATAAATTTATTATATAAATAAAGTAAAAAAATTAACATTACAAATCAAAACAAAAATATTACCATCTTCCATGTCTTGAAGTTTCATAAAATACTCGTCAAGATTGATGGGATCTTTAGATTTTCGAAGCCAATTCTGAGTACAAATCAAAGCTTCAACCATATTCGGAGTTAATGAACTTCTAAAACCATCTAGAACACGTCCACCGGTACTGAATGCACTTTTTGAGGCAACTGTCGAAATAGGAATCGAGAAAACATCTCAAGCCATTTGTGCAAGAACAAGGTATCTTGGACTATTCACTTTCCACCACAATTAATAAATCAAATGAACTCGAGTTGTTTTCATCTTCCTCTTCATCTAAATATTTATCCAACTTAGACTTTTGTTCCAAACCAACTTGTTGCTTCTTCAACAAATATTGTTGCACAACGAAACTCGCCTTTGATTGATACAAGTCCACACTTTTTTCGGAATACTTGATTGACTTTCATTAAACGCTCACAGTTCTCCTGTAATGCCCCAAATATCGAATTAGGGACTTTATTGAAAGGATTTAAAAATTTGAGGATTTATTTGATTAAATGATAAAAGATGATAATGATTTGGATTAATGGTTTAGACTAAATTGTAATAATGGATGATTAAGAGGGCATTTTGGTCTTTTAAGGGGAAAATGAATTTAAAATTTGTTTTAATAAGGTTTTAAAGTAAAGAAGGGAAAGGGGAAAATAGGTTACCAAAAGTCATTTCTCTTTTCTTTTTCTTTCCCCGTGGAAAAAGCTCTCATCCATAGCAAATGTAAGATTTTATTTGGTTAGTGTTTCCTTTCGATTTTGGTTGGTTCTTGCAAACTTAAGTGATAGGTAAGCTTAAAGAAATGTTATATAAGATTAAAACTATGAGATAGAGGAAATAATGGAGATTTAAGAAAATGAATTTTGAAATGATATGTTAAGATATGAGTGTTTATTGATGTTTATTAGTAGATTTGACTTGTCAAAGAGGTAAATGAGAGATTAGAAGCATTGGATGGGTTTAAAAACAAGTTAGAAAAAGTGGTGTGATTCTTAGTTTGAAATGTTCTTGGGAGATGTTAAGTATTTTAAGAAGCTAAATGAAGGGAATTTAGTAGGGATAAACAAAGAAGAGTTTAATGGCATTGTTGGGTGTAAGCATAAGGAAATTTGACCAAATTTGGGTAAGAATCAGGCTGAAAAATAGAAAATATGGGTAAGAGTATCGGTACTGATAGAACAGTAATGATACTATAGGCTTGAAATTGGAAGAATCAGTTGAGAAGTATCGATACTGGTGCGAGAAGTATCGATATTGATGTAAGAAGTATCGATACCGAAAGGGGAGTATCAATACTATGAGGAAGGTATTGATACCATTGATTGCATAATGCAAAAATGGTATCGATGACGTAATAGAGTATCAGTACCATAGTATAGTAGTATCTATACCATGACAGAGGTATCGATACTATTGAGCCAGAAATCTTAAAATAGGTTGATATTGTTATATAAAATTTAATAATATGTACTAATGAGTAATGTTTAAGTATAATTGTTACGTGTATTTGATTTATGTTTAAGTAGATCGAAATCAAGCTCTAGAGTCAAGCAAAAGAAAAAGCAAAGGCCAAGTACCTGAGTAATCAACTTTGCATTTTGGATTTCATAGTGAGGCAAGCCAGGTGAGTGCATTTAATATGTACTTATGTGTACGATAGTCATAAATGTATGATTGATTGATATATGTATAGTGATTACCGAATGACACTTTGTGTATAAAAAGTTAAGAAATTCATACTAAGTATATGAATTTCCATAAGGGCACTATGTGTGCAAAATTAAGAAATTCATACTAAGTGTATGAATTTCTGTATGGACACTATGTGTGCAAAATTAAGAAATTCATACTAAATGTGTGAATTTCCATATGGGCACTATGTGTGCAAAATTAAGAAATTCATACTAATGAGGCGTTTGGTTCGTATGAATCCATTGGAATTAGGGGGAATTGGAATCCAATTCCACCACTTTCCCATGTTTGGTTCAAGTTTTCAAAGGAAATTAGAATCCTAAATGACTTCAACTTTCCATCAAATAGGGGAAAGTAAATTACATACATAACATGAGAGAATTAAAATCCTTTTAAGGAGGGAATGTGAAATTTGACCATACTACCCTCATCATTATTTTCCATATATTTACTTTTTATTTTTCTTATTTTATTGGTTTTTTTTTCTTATTTTCATTTGTTTTCTTTTTTTATTTGTTTATTATGTATATACAATCATTAGTATTTTCCTTTATTTTATTCTTTTTTTTATTTTATTTTGCTCGTTATCTTTATTTTGATTATTTTATTTATTTTTCTTCATTTTTTATTTCTTTTGTTTTTTATGTTCTTTATTTTATTTAGTTTTTTTTATCTTTATTTTATTTTTTATGTCTTTTCTTTATCTTATTTTCCTTTTTTCATTTATTTTTATTTCCTTTATTTTATTTGTCTTTAGTTTATTTATTTTCATTGCCTTTTTTTCTAACATGCTTCTCGACTTTTTTAAGGGTACACTTTAGAATCTATCAGGGGTAAGTGATTTAGATCGTTGTTTTTACCTTTTAATTTAAAGTTACAATCTTTTTAATTAAAGACAACTGGAAATTACGTAGTAACGAAAGGACAGTTCAAGGGTGCTAACCTTTCCTTGATTGTAACCGACTCCCGAATCCGACATATTTTTGGCAATTGGAAGAAGGCGATAGAGACTCCTGGGTGAAATACATTTTGGAAGGGTAGTGAAATCAATTGGGTTGTTTATAAGGACGATGATTGGTTTTTTGGACTTGTAAGTTTTTGGTATATTTTTTTGTAACTAATTGACATACTTCGATTGGGATGCATCGAAATATTGCTCTATCTTTTGGTAACTTATTAACATATTTTGATTGTGATGATTTTAACTTATGATGTTTATTAGCATGATTTTTTATAATTTATTGAAATGAATAATCAATCAATAAAATGAAATGAAATTTAATATTTTTAAAATTTTTATAATATATTACTACATGTAAGTTATAAAACAAACTAAAATTAAGCAAAAAAACAAGAAGGGCAATTCTGTCATTTTACATTACTGAAATCAAATTCATCTGACATGTCTGCGAACCAAACAGAATATTGAATTGGATTCCAATTCAATTTCCTGCCAACCAAACAAGTTTCAGATTCAGATTCCAATTTCTGACAGATTTCAATTCCTTCACAGATTCCAATTCCCTCGGAAACATTCCAACGAACCAAACGCCACCTAAATGTATGAATTTCCGTATGGGCACTATGTGTGCAAAATTAAGAAATTCATACTAAGTGTATGAATTTTCGTATAGGCACCATGTGTGCAAAATTAAGAAATTCATACTAAGTGTGTGAATTTCCGGATGGACACTATGTGTGCAAAAGTAAGAAATTCATACTAAATGTGTGAATTTTTGTATGAGAACTATATGTACAGACATAAAAAATTCATAATAAGTTGGTGAATTTTCGTATTGGTAGTGAGTATGCAACCCATATAAATTATAGTAATGATTGAGAAATGACGGTATTAGCACTACCGATATAAACTATAGAGTGTTTAATGTATTGAAATAATCATTGGAAATTAAAATAGTCATGATATAATTGTGTTTAAATTTTTTCTTATGATTATTTATGCCTCACTAAGAAATTTCTTAGCGTGTGTTAATTTCATGCGTAGGTTTTAATACAAGTTGAGTAAGGAGACCATCGGACATCAAAGCAAATATCGCCTCGTCAGTAACAGTACGACATCCATGTCTACTTTTGATGTATTTAGTTGGCATGTAATAGATTTAGTAAAAACGCACTGAAAAGTATTTATCATTATGTAAAATGATGAAATGTTTGAACATTTCTTTTGTTTATCTACGTAAATTTAATGCATGTTTTATTATTATTAAGTTAAAACCTTTTTATAAAAAGGAACAAAATTTTATGGGTTTTCAAATGTGAAACTATTTTAAAAATGATGTGACATATGTATCTCGTG
Source organism: Hibiscus syriacus (assembly GCF_006381635.1). Taxonomy (NCBI): domain Eukaryota; kingdom Viridiplantae; phylum Streptophyta; class Magnoliopsida; order Malvales; family Malvaceae; genus Hibiscus; species Hibiscus syriacus. The sequence goes on along the minus strand of NW_024062338.1, from coordinate 858,574 downwards.
TACGGAAGGGTATATGAGAGATGGGTGTTACATCTCTCGACAATGGAAGAGTATTCATCAAACAAACAATGCAATTATTTATCAATCATATTCATAACCTCACTAGCAACATTAGGAAAAAGCAAGTATACCCCCAAAATTCACAAAGTCCATTTTCCGTCGCGGATCTAAGATAATGGCTAAGTAAACTATGAAGTTGATATTCTTGACATCACCCCAATACTTGTTGTACTTCTCCCTCATTTTTGAAACCATGGAGATTATTTCTATATCCTCACAATTTATCCATTCATTAAGTAAACAATGCATGTCTATCAATATTTCCCAAAAGAAATGAGAGGTGACATGTAATGATCGAGTCACCTTTAATGTAAGATCATAAAAAGGCTCTAAAACTTTTTCAATTCTTTGAACATTTTCCCAATCATCAAATATAGGGACTCAATCTCTAACTGTGAGGTCGAGAAAAAAACTATTGTCATTACGAGCATATGAATCAAATGCATGTTCATATTTTTCAGCCACATTCAACATCATATATGTTGAGTTCCACCTAGTAAGCATATCTAAATACAAATGAACTTTAGTATTTAGCATTTCTTCTTCTGCTCGATTATAGAAAGTTTTCATCCTTGATGGTGATGCTCTTATGTACCTTACAACATCTATAACTTTATCAACAGACAAAGAAGTATACTTAACACCTTATTGTATGATGAGATTAATAACGTGCCCAACATATCTTATATGCATATATTTCCCATTTGTAACACAAATATTTTGATGATTCAATTTCTTTTTCAAATATTCAATACACACCATTAACATATGCATTATCAACTATAATAGTGAAGACTCTCTCAATCCCCTAATCTCGAATACACTTTTCAAGGGCTTGGCCTATGCTTTCACCTCTATGAGTATATATCAGACAAAAGTTTATTATTTTCTTTTGTAACATCCATTCATCATCTATCTAATGTGCCGTTAGAACCATATAAGATACCCTTTGCAGTGAAGTCCAAGTGTTAGTTGTCAAAAAATTATGCTTGTATCTTTTTCAAAAATATTCTTCATTAATCTCTTCATGGAGTTGAATAAATCGAGACAATCCCTTCTAATTGTAAAACGAGAAGGGAGATGAAATCTTGGGCATGTTAAAGAAAGAAATGACTTAAACCCTTCACTCTCTACAATTCGAAAACGTAGCTCATCCATGATTATCATGTGAATCAATGCCTTTCTAATAGCCTCTTCTTCAAACTTCCAGATTGAAAGTTATTTCACTTCACTTTTAAGGTTAGATCGAAATATTGCTATTTCAGATTGTCTAGAATCTGAAGTATTGTCTCGAGGTTTTTTAACCATGTCTTCAAATGATTATTCAAACTAGTTGTAGAACCCCCAGTTTCCATACAATAAGTCGTGTCACAATAATTGCATTTTGCCCTATTTTCTCCATCTTCAGTTACATATTTTTTGAAATGATTCTAACATGATACTCATAGTTTTTGTCTATTTCAAACATTTTTATTACTCGTTGGATCATTGACTTTACATGTAGAACTTTGTGAACTTTAAGTTGAACTATGATCACATTGTTGCGAGCTTTGAGTCCCATGTGATTCACTCATCCACAATATCATAAAAAATAAGAATTGTGATGAATATACAAAATATAAAAGGACAAAACCAAATGATTAAACACACATAAAAAGAATCACGAAATTCATAAAAGAAAATATAAAATTCTGGTGTTAACAAGAAAGTAGTATCAAACTACACCGTTCAAATATATTCTTTGAAACAATGGGCACACCAATAACAATTTCATGGGAAAATAACAATTAATCCAACTTTCAAACTTTTTTAGTTTATTTATGGGGTATAACATGTAACACCCCCAACCCGTATCCGACCCGAATACGAGTCTGAGGTGTCACCTTGACTTTTCAAACTTTGACACTTATTGAAAAACAAGGAAATTTAAAAACTTTCATTCAAAATAAAGACTGTTAATTTACAAAAATTGACCATACTACACAAAATTGATCAGAGCATTTATAACTCACAAATTGTTTACATGCCAACACACTAATTACAACAAAATACCTACATTGCAAGTTACTCCTGATCTGATCCTTCCTGTAAAGTATACTGTCCACTAAGCTCTTAATTCTGATCTTCCTGCTTCTTGGCACCTACGTGTAAATCACTTACACGCTAAGTCACAGACTTAGTGAGGCAATAAATGAACATGTAACAATAAATTCATGCATACGCACCCTTACCTTTTTATCATGATATTTCAATGTACATATATATTATATGATAACATATGTAAACATGATATGCACATCTGAACTTTACTTCTTATACACTTTTCCATTCCATTTATCTGTAAATTGCCCATGTACATTATTGAGAACAGAGGTACTTGAGTAAATTGAGGTTGTGCACTAATGCTGTCACCACAGCTCAATAAATTCCCTCATGGGGCACCAAACATTCGTTCAGTATTTGTCCCGAAGGACCACTATTTCCCGAAGGACCACTGATTGTTCCGAAGAACCACTATGTCCCGAAGGACCACTGTATATCCCTCGACTCTTGGCATGCCAATTATACCCATATTTCTCATATTAAAGGACATGGGCTTAATTAAAATTCTCATTATCATATCACTGCTATCACTTCTCATATAGCACATAATTTATTTCATATACACATGATTCTTTTCAATATTCACATACCTGTATCATATTACCCTTGCAATGGCATTTGTTCACATAATATCATATTAAAGCATAATAAATTGTGCACAAAATCACTATAACAATAATGCATGTATGCATATACATGAATATGAAATTATGAATTCAACTATCAAAGATAGACTTATCACAAGTCTTATCTCTATACACTTAAACCATAAGATGCACTCACCTTAGCCTTGCTCGTTTTGACTCGATATTAATCATTTGATTGTTCCGGAATAGGCTTACGTTCTATATCTACATAGTAATACATTAATACATATCAATATACTAATTAATATATACTAAACTATCACTTCTTATTCTAAAAGAAAGGATAACTTTATCTTTAATGAGGATATGCATCGATGCACTCTACAGTGTATCAATGTATTCCTTAACGGGTGCATCGATGCACTACTTATGCATCGCTGCACGAATAACATTCGATGTTTTTATTCAATGGGGTGCATCGATGCACTCCTTATGCATCGATGCACTAATGGCATTCGATGTTTTAATTTTATCAGAGTGCATCGAGGCACATAGCCCAGAATTGTTATTTTAATCACAAAATTCATCCATTTTTCTCCCCAATTCTTCTTATTTCACTTCCTTAAATGTTTCTAACTTGCATACATATACTTATACTCATTACTACTCAATAATCACTTCTTTAAACGTAAAATCCAAACTTCCACATAGAATTCAAGAATTTCACCTCAATTCCAACATGTTCAAAATCTAATTTCAACACTTCATATCCTTTAATTAGATAGATGACAAGTCAAATTCAACTTCTTATTCCAATTATGAACTCTATTTCGAAACTTCATTCACAAACTCCAAATCTTTAAATCCTCCTACACTCTTCATTTTGTTGTTTTGCAGCAAATTAAGCTTTCCTTAATCTTACTTATCACCTAATAGTCAAAACCCAACTTAAATTTCAGCACATAATCAACTTAAAAGAAATCTCACCTTTGCTTAGCTTCACACGTGAAGAACAAGAAGAGAAAGGAAGAGAACTCTGGAAGCTTATGTTTTTTCTTCCTTCTTCCACGTGTAACTAATACAAATATAAGAAATCTTAATTATTTTCCCTTATAAATGACCATTCTATCCTTCAATTTAATTTTTCCTTGCGATTCAACCCTATACCAAATTCAACACTATTCAATCATTCTATTTTAATCACCACATTCTAAAGTTTTATAATTTAGTCACTAACCCGGTATTGAGGCTGTTACAAATCTCCCCCTTAAGAAAATTCGTCCTCAAATTTTCATTGCGCAAAGAGATGGGGGTACTGATTCTTCACGCTCCCATGTTGCTTTCTCTACCTTATGATTCTTCCACAAGACTTTAACCAATGGAATAGTCTTGTTCCTCAATTGCTTCACTTCGTATGCTAAGATTTTAACCGGTTCTTCTTCATAAGTCAAATCCGGTTGAACTTCAACTTCTTCTGGGGTAACGATATGGGAGGGATCGGATCGATATTTCCGAAGCATTGAGACATGGAATACATCATGAATCTTTCCCATTTCAGATGGTGATTCCAACTGATATGCTACTGATCCCACTCTTTTCACGATCTCATATGAACCAATAAATCTGGGACTCAGCTTTCCTTTACGTCCAAACCTCAAAATTTTCTTCAAATGAGATACTTTTAAAAATACATTGTCTCCAAATTAATACTCTATTTCCTTTCTCTTTAAGTCTGCATATGATTTCTGTCTATTAGTTGCTGCTTTAAGATTATTCTGAATAACCTGAACTTTTCCTTTCACTTCTTGAATCAATTCTGGACCGAGGACTTCTCTATCTTTAAGCTCATACCAATTTAGGGGCGTACGACATCTTCTTCCATAAAGAGCTTCATAGGGAGCCATTTTAATGCTTGATTGATAACTATTATTGTAAGCGAACTCAGCAAGAGGCAAATACTTTTCCCATGATCCTTTGAACTCGATAACACAAGCTCTTAACATATCCTCCAAAATTTGGATTGTTCTCTCGGATTGCCCATCGGTTTGTGGATGAAACGCTGTACTAAAGTTCAACCGAGTTCCCAACGTTTTATGCAATGATTTCCAAAATCGTGAAGTAAATCTAGGATCTCGATCCGAAACAATAGAAACAAGCATTCCATGTAAACGTATAATCTCCCTGATGTATAACTCAGCATACTTATCCATGGAAAAGTCGACTTGTACATGAATAAAATGAGCAGACTTAGTCAATCTATCTACAATCACCCAAATGGAATCTCTTTTATTCGGGGTCAAAGGTAACCCCGCTACAAAATCCATTGTTACATTCTCCCATTTCCATTGAGGAATAGACATAGGTTGCAACAGTCCAGACAGAACTTGATGTTCAGCTTTGACTTGCTGACACGTCAAACATTTAGATATGAATTCTGTAATGTCTCTTTTCATTCTAGGCCACCAATATCAACTTTTAAGGTCCATATACATCTTGTTTCCTCCCGGATGCATAGTCAATGGACTACAATGAGCTTCCGTTAACAAATCTTTCTTTAACTCATCATGGTCCGGAATCACCAACCTCCCTTGAAAATACAGACTCCCATCCGACTTAATCTCAAAATCTTTTACTTTCTCTTCTTTCACTTGTTGTAGCTTTTTCAAACACATTTCATCTCTAGCTTGCAATTCTTTAATTCGATCCAACCACGATGGCTTGAGAGTCATTTCTGTACAAATTGCACCGTCTTCACTAATTGATAATCTGGCATTAAGAGTTCGCAAAGCTGCAAACGTATTTTGGCTTAAGGCATCAGCTACTACATTTGCTTTCCCCGGATGGAAATCAATCACTACATCGTAATCCTTTAAGAATTCCACCCATCTTCTTTTTCTTAAATTCAACTCCTTCTGAGTCATCAAATACTTTAAACTCTTATGATCTGTGTACAAATAACATCGTTCACCATATAAGTAGTGACGCCATATCTTAAGAGCGAACACTACTGCCGCCATCTCCAAATCATGTGTTGGATAATTCTTCTCATTTGATTTTAATTGCCTCGAAGCATAGGCCACCACTTTACCTTTATGCATTAACACACATCCCAAACCGTTATGAGACGCATCACTGTACACTACAAAGTTCTTACCAGATTCGGGTTGCACCAAAACTGGAGCTTCTGTCAAAATCTTCTTTAACTTTTCAAAACTCTCTTGACACTCCGGAGTCCAAGCAAATTTTACATATTTCCTCAATAACTTAGTTAGAGGTAATGTTATTATAGAAAAGTTTTTATCGAATCTTCGGTAATAACCAGCTAACCCCAGAAAACTCTGGACTTCTGACATATTCTTTGGAATTTCCCACTCAAAAATAGATTTAATATTTTGAGGATCCACTCGAATTCCTTCGGCAGAAATCATATGTCCAAGGAACGTTACTTCTTTCAACCAGAATTCACATTTGGAAAGTTTGGCATAAAGCTTATTTTCTCTCAAAGTCTGTAGAATTATCTTCAAATACAAATTATGCTCTTCTTCCGACTTCGAATACACTAAGATATCATCGATGAACACCACTACGAATCGATCCAAGTAGGGTTGAAATATTCGGTTCATAAGATCCATGAAAGCAGCTGGAGCATTCGTAACTCCAAATGGCATCACAATAAACTCATAATGACCATACCTCGTTCTGAATATTGTCTTTGAAATATCTTTATCTTGAATCTTCAATTGATGATACCCAGAACGTAAATCAATCTTCGAAAATAATGAAGCTCCCTTTAACTGATCAAATAAATTGTCAATTCGGGGAAGTGGATACTTGTTCTTGATGGTCACTTTATTTAGTTGCCTATAATCAATGCAAAGACGCATGGATCCATCCTTTTTTTGACAAACAAAACTGGAGCTCCCCATGGTGAAACACTCGGTCTAATAAATCCTTTGTCCAATAATTCTTGCAATTGGATCTTTAATTCTTGTAACTCTTTCGGAGCCATTCTGTAGGAGGGTACCATGACGATAGGTGCAGTTCCCGGCATTACTTTAATCTAAAATTCGACTTCTCTGTCTGAAGGCAAACCCGGTAATTCTGCAAGAAAAACGTCAAAAAATTCTCTGACTATAGGGATTTCTTCAATCCCCTTCTCTTTAGCTCTCACATCCAGCACACTTGCAATAAACCCTTGACATCCCTGTAGCAATAACTTCTTTGCCGACATAACTGAAATTACATTAGTCAATGGGTTCCATCCTTCACTAAATACTATAACTTTTACCCCTTCTGGACTTCTCAACGTTACTCTTTTCAGCCTACAGTCAACATTAGCATAATAACGATATAACCAGTCCATTCCCAATATCACCTCGAATTCATCAAAAGGTAGTTCCATCAGATTAGCAGGGAATTCAATTCCCTGAATCCGTATGGGACACCCTCGACATACCATATTGACTCGAGCACTGTGTCCTAACGGATTAGTCACTATTACCTCACTGCTAGTAACTTCTAAAGAAATATTCAATTCTTGCACCAACTTACTGCAAATGTAAGAATAAGTAGACCCCGAATCAATCAATACAAACACATTCTTGTCATACAATTGGAAGGTACCTGCTATGATATCTGGGTCATCTCTATCCTCGCTAGTCTTGAGATTATATACCCGAGCGGTGAAGCGTATCTCTTGTGGAGCTGATGAATCGGATTGACTTCTTCCTCTGCTTCTACCTCTTCCTCTCTGGGGAGCCAAGGCAAACCTCTCTGGCTGAGCGGAATCACCGGCTAACATGGGACAATCCCGAACAAAATGTCCAGTGTCTTCGCACTTAAAGCAGGCTCCAGAGATCAATCTACAAGTTCCCGAGTGATTCCTTCCACAATGTGGACATGGCTTAGCTTGATTCTGATTAGATCTCCCAGCACTTGATCCTATTGACTGAATTTTTCGACCCCTCATTTGATTAGATCCTCTAGCGGAGGATGTCACCGACTCTGTTCTAGCTTGGGGTCTAACACCAGCATCTCTACCTCTCTTGGATGGTGCAGAACTCGAGGATGCACCCGATCTCTTTGACGTCTGAGCTCGTGAATCTCCAAATCTCTCGTTTTGAGCTCTTTCCAGAGCTTTAGCACGGTTCACCACTTCTTGAAATGATGATAGATTCAACACAATTAACATTTCTTTTATTCTTGGACGCAAACCTTCTACAAACCAATCGCAAGCATCTTTTTCCGTAGGAATAAGCTCAGCAGCAAAACGGCTCAGTCTATTGAATTCGCACTCGTACTCATACACTGTACGACTCCATTGTTTCAAACTCATAAACTCTTGTTTCATTTGCCGCATGAACTGATCTCCGATGTACTTATGCTTAAATTCTTCTAAAAAGAAAGACCAAGTTACTTGATCACCAGACATCCTCAAGGTAACATTGGCCCACCAAATTCTCGCTTGCCCTCGGAGTAAGGAGACTACTCCATCCAATTTCTCAGCTTCAGAACAGTGAAGTCCTTCAAGCATAATCTTTACGTCATTAAGCCAAAGGTCCGCAGTAACAGGACCTTCTTCGGCTTCACCTCTAAACTCTGGGGCTCCTAAACTCTTCAACTCCTTTGCAACATTCATTCTAGGAGTGGAAGTAACAGAAGGTTGAAAACGAGCTAATACCGCATCCAGTGTTCTAAAGAACACATTTTGTTCACCTCTAGGCACTCCAGAGGGTGCCTGCTCTTCACTCTGCCTGGCCAGGGCAGGTGAATTGCTGCTCTCAGCGGGCCTATCATCTCCCGCTTCACTCTTAGAGCTATCATGTCCGAACATCTATAATAATATAATCATATCATTCTATTAGCAAAAGAACATACTTACCGTTATATCAGATCAGAAGTTCTCACTATTTTATTGGCATGTACACATTATAAGACACTCTAGACACCGGTTCATGCCGAGAATCGACTAAACCGTAGCTCTGATACCATTAAATGTAACACCCCCAACCCGTATCTGACCTGAATACGAGTCTGAGGTGTCACCTTGACTTTTCAAACTTTGAAACTTATTGAAAAACAAGGAAATTTAAAAACTTTCATTCAAAATAAAGACTGTTAATTTACAAAAATTGACCATACTACACAAAATCGATCAGAGCATTTATAACTCACAAATTGTTTACATGACAACACACTAATTACAACAAAATACCTACATTGCAAGTTACTCCTGATCTGATCCTTCCTGTAAAGTATACTATCCACTAAGCTCTTAATTATGATCTTCCTGCTTCTTGGCACCTACGTGTAAATCACTTACACGCTAAGTCACAGACTTAGTGAGGCAATAAATGAACATGTAACAATAAATTCATGCATATGCACCATTACCTTTTTATCATGATATTTCAATGTACATATATATTATATGATAACATATGTAAACATGATATACACATCTGAACTTTACTTCTTATACACTTTTCCATTCCATTTATCTTTAAATTGCCCATGTACATTATTGAGAACAGATGTACTTGAGTAAATTGAGGTTGTGCACTATTGCTGTCACCACAGCTCAATAAATTCCCTTATGGGGCACCGATTATTCGTTCAGTATTTGTCCCGAAGGACCACTATGTCCCGAAGGACCACTGATTGTTCCGAAGAACCACTATGTCCCGAAGGACCACTGTATATCCCTCGACTCTTGGCATGCCAATTTTACCCACATTTCTCATATTAAAGGACATGGGCTTAATTAAAATTCTCATTATCATATCACTGCTATCACTTCTCATATAGCACATAATTTATTTCATATACACATGATTTTTTTTCAATATTCACATACCTGTATCATATTACCCTTGCAATGGCATTTGTTCACATAATATCATATTAAAGCATAATAAATTGTGCACAAAATCACTATAACAATAATGCATGTATGTATATATATGAATATGAAATTATGAATTCAACTATCAGAGATAGACTTATCACAAGTCTTATCTCCATACACTTAAACCATAAGATGCACTCACCTTAGCCTTGCTCGTTTTGACTCGATATTAATCCTTTGATTGTTCCGGAACAGACTTACGTTCTATATCTACATAGTAATACATTAATACATATCAGTATACTAATTAATATATGCTAAACTATCACTTCTTATTCTAAAAGAAATGATAACTTTATCTTTAATGAGGGTATGCATCGATGCACTCTACAATGTATCAATGTATTCCTTAACGGGTGCAACGATGCACTACTTATGCATCGGTGCACGAATCACATTCGATGTTTTTATTCAATGGGGTGTATCGATGCACTAATGGCATTCGATGTTTTAATTTTATCAGAGTGCATCGATGCATATTGAATGTGCATCGATGCACATAGCCCAGAATTATTATTTTAATCACAAAATTCATCCCTTTTTCTCCCCAATTCTTCTTATTTCACTTCCTTAAATGTTTCTAACTTGCATACATATACTTACACTCATTACTACTCAATAATCACTTCTTTAAACTTAAAATCCAAACTTCCACATAGAATTCAAGAATTTCACCTCAATTCCAACATGTTCAAAATCTAATTTCAACACTTCATATCCTTTAATTAGATAGATGACAAGTCAAATTCAACTTCTTATTCCAATTATGAACTCTATTTCGAAACTTCATTCACAAACTCCAAATCTTTAAATCCTCATACACTCTTCATTTTGTTGTTTTGAAGCAAATTAAGCTTTCCTTAATCTTACTTATCACCTAATAGTCAAAACCCAACTTAAATTTCAGCACGTAATCAGCTTAAAAGAAATCTCACCATTGCTTAGCTTCACACGTGAAGAACAAGAAGAGAAAGGAAGAGAACTCTGGAAGCTTATGTTTTTCTTCCTTCTTCCACGTGTAACTAATATAAATATAAGAAATCTTAATTATTTTCCCTTACAAATGACCATTCTATCATTCAATTTCATTTTTCCTTGCAATTCAACCCTATACCAAATTCAACACTATTCAATTATTCTATTTTAATCACCACATTCTGAAGTTTTATAATTTAGTCACTAACCCGATATTGAGGCTGTTCCATAACATCTCTATACAACGAAAGAAATTTAAGTTTGGACAATGGTTAAATCCATCTAAGACAACCAACGACTTCACATAATCATTTTTCTATGCATGGCAGCACCCTAATGCATTTAGTTAGCTTCTGATTTTTCTTGATTCATATCGAGTATGATCATAATGATTCATATTCCAGTTAAATATTGAAACTACTTGACTTCAATAATCATATGTGTGTGGAAGATTTTTTTTTTACAATTTCTGATTTTGGATGTGTACATGTGAATATCTGCAAAGTTTCTAACAAAACAAATGTTGCAAGGAGCTCTTGCTTTTAATAGCATAATGGCCCAGTTTAGCAAATACTTATAATTTTTTCAATTTATAATGGATATTATTAGTGCTAATTATTCTGTGATTTATATACAAGACTAATTGTGTAGTTAATTTTATTTGGGGAATATATTCAATTTTCAATTTGCAAAAACTAATCATTATGGAAATTAGGAAAAAAAATTCCATAACTACTATTTAATCCCAGATATCAAACTTATAATTTTCTTATTTCCCCCATTTTTATCTAGCCTATTACTTTACTATGAAATGCATTTATACATTATGTCCGAGAGATATAAAAGATTCATAATATTGTTTGATAGAGGAAGATAAAACAAAAAATAAAGATGTTAAATACTGAATATAAATGAAATTAATTATTAATCAACAAATGAAAGCAACCAACAACTTACTTGAATTTGTGAGGTTTCCTTAACAAAAACGTAGATATAAATTACTGTTAATGAGAAAAGTTTTAGGGATTTTGACTATCGTGTGAATGTTGGTGTTGTTGGCCATTGTCCGTTAGGTCAAGGTGTTCTGCAAAGGGATTTACAAAATTAAACGACATAGTTTTGAAGCATTTAAACTAAATAGTAAAACAACGTCGTTTTAAATTTCGTTGATTTTTTGAGTTGGAATAATATGAACTCAATTTGAACTTGAAAATTGAATTAAAAATTTAAATTAACTCGAATAATTTGAATTTAAAAAAAATTAATTTTTTTGAGTTAAGTCGAATTTTAATCCTAACAAGAAGGAGAGTGACGTAAAATCGCAACACTTGCGCGTAGGAAAGATTACGAAAGAACCAAAATAGAATAAAACCGTCCAAGACTAACTTCGATTTTATGTTGGCCGTTGACAAACAAACAGAGATTTAAGCTTTGGGTTAGCTTTACTTTAGATGATCGTCTCTGAGCGATGGAGGATCCTCGAAAACATCAGGTTAGGGACCTTTCTCTTGATCCACTAATTCAAATTAGGGCTTCTAATTTACAACACTAAAATTTTCTATTTTCCTCTTAACCAAATGTTTAATTTTCGATTGGGTTGCTCAAATTCAGGTATCGTTGAGAGGAGCAAGCGCAAGAGAAATATCAAGAGATGCGCTACTCGAGAAAGTTTTTCAAGAGAGAGAGCATCGCAATTATGCTAGAAAAGCTGCATCCGCTTCAATCTACATCCAGGTTTACTTTTCATAGTGTTTGATTGTTTTATTCTTCATTTGAATTTTTATTAAAAAATTTCTCAGTTTTTTTTTTCATTTACAAATATATGTAGAAAGTTTGGCGAAGTTATAACGAGACTAGGAAAGTGGCTATCAAATTCCAAGATGAATGGGAATGTTTGGTGAAAAATCCAGCAGAGTTTATGACGGGGGAATTGATTTCCAGCAGGGTTTTAAGGCCATTTATTTTCTTCATTAAATGTTTATCTATTCGTCGGCAAAAGATTCTTCCCAGAGAATTAAAATGCACGCAAACTTGCTTTGGCATACTCTTGGAAAGCATAAATTCAACCGGTATGCTAAGCAGTGTTAAATTGAGTTTGTAATCCATTGCTCCTATGAGATGTGCTGCTGTGTATTATATTTAGGACCATCTTTTTTTCCTACTCCCATTTTAGCTTTTCTTGGTTAATAAACAGTTGGTATTGATTTCCTTGTTTGGTGGATAGATTCAAAGAAGAATATTTGCTCCCTGATCGTGGCCACGACTGAACTGAGAAGAACATCCATGTACCAAATGCAAATGCTGATTTCACTCTGCTCGTTCATTCTTTCAGAGTGTGATACGTCTAGTGCAGGGAGTCAAGATATTGTCGTTTTGACATCTCTCGCATTACGTCTTCTTGTTGTCTTAACTGATCTGAAAAATTGGAAGATTGCTAATGATGAGAACATTAAGGAGGCAGATGCTGCAGTGAAGAACTTGGTTACCTTTATGGGAAGTTGTAGAAGTGGCCTTTATGCATCTCTGAGAAGATATATAAGTAGATTGGATGTTTGTTTTTCTCCTAAATTGAAAAGTATTGTTCAGACTGATGATAAGTTCTTGATCAGCGCAAGTGCAATTACTATAGCTATTCGCCCATTTAGCCTGACAACCTTTAATATGGCTGACTGTAGTAAGTTTGAAGTGCATTCTGCAGCTGATCAGTTCTGTTTATATTTACTTACAATTCCTTGGCTCACTCAACGTCTACCAGCTGTTCTTCTACCTGCTCTAAAGCACAAATCTACTCTTTCACCATGCTTTCAACTTTTACTGGTAACACTATTAAATCCCAATTTCCTTGTGTTCTTTTTTCATACATTTTCAAGAATTTTGATTTCAAATTGTGCATATGACCTTTAGTTATGCTTATTTAAATTCAGAATATCGTAGCATCTGATGGTATTTTTTTTTCTTTTTGTTTCTCAATCATCATTAGTTGTCTTTTTGAGTTATTCTATCGATTCTTTTTGATGGTTCAGTTCATATATGGCCTTGTTTTATTGTCAGTCAATATTATAGTTCATTAAAAGGACACGTTCTGGCTTCCTAGATAGCCAGCTGAAATCAATGAAGCCATAGCTGGCATAGTTTTAGTAGTTAAAATTGAGACTAATGCAAGTACCCTGGGGTTGGGCTGCAGTTATTTTCACTTGCATCTTTGGGAATTTCTATGCAAACGTGCTAAGTGCCATAAACTTTTTTTAATTTTCTATTCAAATGAAAGTATAGATTTGTGTTTATCATATCTAGGACATCATATTTTTATAGTATACGGATTTTGTATAGATCCTATTACCTGAATAATAGATTACCTTTTCATTTATACTCATACTATTTATCTTTAAATTCATGTGCCCTAAATTTCTATTTTGTTTCTTATTAAACTACTATATGATTTGAGGCATGAGGAACTGATCAAACTATGGCAGGTGATAACAGATTTCAAAAGATAAAATTGTAAGAAAGATGTCAGACATTGATCAGTCCTGCATGGACTGTTCTTTGAATGTAGTTCCACCAGTTGGCTGGGCTCTTGCGAACATTATAGCCCTAACTGCTGGGAGTGAGAATGACTTTCTGCATTCCGGAGCCTTGAACCAAGGTCTAGAATATGCATCCTATGTCCATGTTGTAACCATTCTTGCAGACAACTTATTGGCATGGCTTCATAATGCTGGGTGGGAAAAGGTGAATCAGAATCTTGAAGGCAATTATGGAGCTTATGAACCACCTGTCAGCATGCAGGAGAACAACACTGCAAGTGCTTCCTTAAAGACATCCTTCATTGACCTATTTAGACCTGTTTCTCAGCAATGGCATCTTAAAATGCTTTTGGAAATATCAAAAGCATATGCTCATACAGATGAGACCAAGATCCTATCTCCAAACAACTTAGAATCTATGGAGAACTTGAGATTGCTTGATATTGCATATTTCTACTCATACATGCTTAGGATATTTGCGGCATTCAATCCCATGATTGGACCATTTCCTGTTCTCAATATGCTATCTTTCACTCCTGGATTTCTTGGCAACCTTTGGGGAGTGTTAGAAAGTTCCATTTTCCAAGGGAATAGGCACACCTTTGAAGATGCTAATCATTCCAGAAGCAAAGGTTCGGGGAAGAAAAAAAAAGGAATTGATAAAAAACTAAAACAGGCCAGTAGTGATGGAGTTGGTAAATGGGCCAATGTATTGCAGAAGTTAACTGGAAAATCACAAGTAGAGGTTGATTTTTCAGATCCAGCTGGATGATGATCAAGTTGACGAGGATGCTTTTGATATTTGGGATGTAGAGCCTTTCAGGCATGGTCCTCAAGGCATTTCAAAAGATATGTCTTGTCTTCTTCATCTGTTCTGTGCCACCTATTCTCATCTGCTATTAGTTCTTGATGACATAGAGTTTTACGAGAAACAGGCAAGCTGGTTATCTGGTTATCTCTTTGTTTTCTATTTTTATCTCTGTTGTTAATTAGAGTATTATTTTGTGCATGATTTAGGATCCATTCACACTGGAGCAACAACGGAGAATTGCTTCAGTGCTCAATACACTAGTCTATAATGGTCTGTCGTATAGTGTAGGCCAACAGAATGCTTCTCTTATGGATTCTGCCATCAGATGCTTGCATCTAATCTATGAAAGAGATTGCAGACACCAGTTCTGCCCCCCTGCTTTGTGGCTTTCACCAGCTAGAAGGAGCCGGCCTCCAATTGCAGTAGCTGCCAGAACTCATGAAGTTCTATCAGCTAATATCAGATCAGAGGATGCTGTAATTGGTCACAACATGGGTTCTGTAATCACCAGTATGCCACATGTATTTCCATTTCAAGAAAGGTATTAAGTCGTAAGAATTTTGATCGCCATACCATGTAATTTAGGTGTGCGCATTAAACTCACCTTTTTCACCAGGATTTCATCTAATGCAAAGTCAATGGTCCATATTTTGAATGTGCTCTTTCCTGAAATATGTGCTCTTACTATTGTTGTGTTCATATGAGAAGTAACATCTGGAATACATCAGATGATCATTCAATCCTCCTATTACGTAGATATAGAATGGCCTAATTTTTTTTACCAAGAGAAGGTCTTTCGTTGACATAGTTTGCATCTTTGGCAGGGTTCAAATGTTTAGGGAGTTTATCAGCATGGATAAAGTCTCTCGGAAAATGGCTGGTGAAATATCTGGTCCTGGTTCTCGATCAATTGAGATAGTAATTCGTCGAGGTCATATCGTTGAGGATGGCTTTCGACAATTAAATTCACTTGGTTCACGATTGAAGTCATCAATCCATGTTTCTTTTGTTAGTGAATGTGGCCTCCCAGAGGCTGGTCTGGATTATGGTGGATTATCTAAAGAATTCTTAACTGATATATCTAAAGCAGCTTTTGCTCCTGAGTAAGTCATACTGGTTTTTGTGCTGAAAAAGTTGCTTTATTCTTTTACTAAATTTTTAAAGTTAATTCTTTCTGTCTAAAGGTATGGATTATTTTCCCAAACATCAACTTCGGACAGACTTCTAATACCTAATGCAGCTGCAAGATTTCTAGAGAATGGTATCCAGATGATCGAGTTCCTTGGAAGGGTTGTTGGTAAAGCACTCTATGAAGGAATATTACTAGACTACTCTTTTTCACATGTTTTTGTGCAAAAGCTGTTAGGCCGATATAGCTTTCTTGATGAACTGTCAACTCTTGATCCCGAGCTTTACCGAAATGTTATGTATGTCAAGGTTAGCCCTCATGAAGATCATGCATGTTATCAATTTTATATTTATTTCATTTTGAAGAAGAATCTCCTAATATGGATAAATTCTCTTGAATATACAAATAGCTTTATAGGCGGTGTAGTTTGTGTATGCCACTTGATGTTTATGTTGAATTCAAAGGGTTAATAGAAATGCATTTTCTGGTTGATAAGACTGCTTTGCATATTGATCTCATTGTTGGGCAAGAGTTAGCAAGATGCTGCTATGGGAAGGTATTTAGGTGGGTGTATTTTGTTTAACCTGCAAGTGACTTCTTAAGTGATAGTATGAAGTATATAATGTCTGCATTTGTTAAGCTATTTGAGTAAATCAACAAGGACATAAATGAAGGTGTCAATTTCCTATAGCTTGCTGGATAGCTGATGATATTTCCTTATTATGTTTTTTGGAGGACAAAATCTATTATTTTCTTTTTGTGCTCATTGTAAGATGGGTTGTCCATAAGCTACAGGAAGAACGAAAATGAGAGGACTATTTTAAGCCTCACCTATCATTTGATCAACAGTGAACGTAAAGAATAATAAAGAGGCTAAACAAGGAAGAATAGAGATATTTAGATGGAAAGCCGAGAATGCATTAAATAATTTCAACAAGGAAAAACTAAAAGAGAATGAGATGTTCATATGCTCTTTGTGCAGTATTTCTCCATCAATATGGTTAAAGACCCAGGCTCAGCTTGTTTGACATTTTCAAATAGAAAGTTTGGACAATCTTTCTGCTCATAATGTTTACTTAATATTTGTCAAGGCAGAATGACTGCAAAACCAAGTATAATATTCTACCTTGTGGATCCTACCTTCCATTTTAACAACATCACTCTTCTAGGATTCTGCAAGTATTACCTTCTTGCATCATGATCTAAATTCTTTTAGATTAAGGATCTAGTGTTTTCTTTTTTTGTCTGCTTTAACGTAACACATTCATTACCTTATTTTTCCCTTTACACGAAGGTCATAATGTTTGAGGATCTATACATGTAAAGTCCTACAATTTTGTAATCTTGTTAAATGTTTTAACTGCAGCACTATAATGGTGATGTTGAGGAGCTCTGTCTAGATTTCACAGTTACTGAAGAATCTTTTGGTAAACGGCATGTTATCGAGCTTAAACCTGGTGGCAAGAATGTTTGTGTGACCAATGTGAACAAGATGCAGTATGTTCATGCAATGGCAGATTACAAACTCAACCGACAGGTCAATTTTTAGTTATTTCATAAATATTATAGAAATATATCTGAACATCATAAAATCATTATATTAACTTCTTTTTAATGTTGGATCGCAGATACTTCCCTTTTCAAATGCATTTTATAGGGGGTTAACTGATCTTATATCTCCCTCTTGGTTGAAGTTATTTAATGCAAGTGAATTTAATCAGGTATTTTTACTCCCAATGTGCTTTTCGAGGAGTCATACTTGTGCATAGTTTTACTTAATGATAGGTTGAGTGGTTTTCTATTCAATTTGCCTCACCTATCACTTAATGATAGGGGTTGACTAATAGCACACAACATTGACCCACATTGCTGTATGCAGTTGCTTTCTGGTGGAGACCATGATATTGATGTTGATGACCTCAGAAATAACACACGGTATACTGGTGGTTATTCCGAGGGAAGTCGAACAGTTAAACTTTTCTGGGAGGTATTAGCATAATGAAGTATAACTGATTTTTCTCACTTTTGGCTTAGTCCCTCGATTGTTTTAATCATGTAAACAGCTGCATAAATACAGTTATGTTTTAAAATTTCATTTAGGTTATGAATGATTTTGAGCCAAAAGAGCGATGCATGCTGCTAAAATTTGTGACCAGTTGTTCCCGAGCTCCTTTACTGGGGTTCAGATACTTGCAGCCTTCTTTCACAATTCATAAGAAATTCCCCTAGTTTAAAGGAAAATATATTGTAAAGAAGAAGGATAAATGAGTATTATAAATGCAGAAAGGGGTACATGACCATCTTAATACCTTGTCAACAACTAAACCAAGTCAGGATCTTGATCTTGTATAGGTTGCAAGTGATGCTCCTCTTTGGGCTGCAATTGGAGGTTCAGATGTGGAGCGACTTCCATCAGCTTCTACATGCTATAACACTCTCAAGGTAGAAAAATTTGGATTGAATGCCCTCAAGTCTAGTACTTACTATGTTAATAGGCTTCATAACAATATCAAACTTTAAGACGAGTGATTTAACATCTCATATCTGCGTAATGGAGTTGAGGTTCTAAATTCTGAACTAATCATGTCCGTCTTTTCTTGTTGTATTGCATGTTTACAGCTTCCAACATATAAGAGGTTAAGCACTCTGAAAGCAAAGCTTCGTTATGCAATCAATTCTAATGCTGGATTCGAACTTTCATAGGGCCCTGAGATATTTAATTGTGCAGGTGAACTTCTAGTGCCATATGAGTTCGACTTCCTTGTTGTCTAAATTCATTTCTATCTGCTACAAGGATTTTAATTTATTATTTTTTTTATAGAAATGCCCTTACTAAAGGTCAAGTCTTTCAACTTTCTATTGTTATCTAGTTTATTAAGCAAGCTTCGTTATGCACAATTCTATGCTGGATTCGAACTTTCATAGGGCCTGATATTTAATTGTGCAGGTGAACTTCTAGTGCCATATGAGTTCGACTTCCTTGTTGTCTAAATTCATTTCTATCTGCTACAAGGATTTTAATTTATTATTTTTTTTATAGAAATGCCCTTACTAAAGGTCAAGTCTTTCAACTTTCTATTGTTATCTAGTTTATTTATGGTTAACATTGAAGACTGTCTGGATGTACAAAATTGTTATAGGAACGGAAGAATTGATTAAATAGAAAATGAAGCTTGGTTGTGGAAGAACATAGATAACTTGAGCAGAATTAAATGATTTCAACCATCTTAAATTTTGATTATGTAGGAATATGCGCTAGATGTGAATCCCAAAGTTGCATGATAGGGCAGAGTGTGAGATAGTTGTGAATCCCAAATTCATATTCTAGTCGGGCCAAAATAGTTCATATATCTTTCACAATGTTTACACTACTATGTCTATATCATTTAGCAATATGCATTTTCTGGCATACTCTAAGAAAGCTAACTAAATTGTTGACAAAGCAACCATATCATTTTATTGAGGCAAGGATTGATGCATCAATTTTCCTGGCAGAAATGCAGCAATCTACCCCTGCTAAAAGCATAATAAGGATGATTTACATGTGAAAATACTAAAATTTCTCCTGCTAAAACAGTCATACCGATGAAGCAAATATTTTAGACTCATTCTAATGTCTAATATCCTACATATGAGAAGATTACAGGAACTGGTGATAGTGTTTTCTTCTTCCTTTTATTCCCTTTCTACGACCATGAGGGAAATAGCTTCAAGAGATGAGTCCCACTCCCTGTGCTAGCAAATTGCCTGCTAAGACTTCATTACTGCTTGAGAGGGATGGAATCCATCCCAAAATACATATGATGTAGCATTGGAGCATGTCCCATGGGCCTTGGCATTGCAAAGCAAGGAGGTATCTAGAGTACCTGTTCCACAGCAAGCTCTTCTCGACTCAAAGAAACCTGCAACAATAATAATACCAAATTCGCAGGGGAAAATTATATTAATTAATAACGAGTCACTTCATTCAACTGCCAAATCATGCATGATGGAACCTTGAATAAAACATTGGGAGGAACCACATCATTTTGAAATTGATATACATGATCAGAGAATAACCCCAAAGGTTTACTAGGTTCATGTTACTAGTGTGAGTTCAACTTTATCTTATAGTACTAGGTTTTCCTTAGTTAAAGAATGAAATTTGGTAATTAAAAATTGCTTTCAAAATATATAGTTTCATGTTACTAGTGTGAGTTCAACTTTATCTTATAGTACTAGGTTTTCCTTAGTTAAAGAATGAAATTTGGTAATTAAAAATTGCTTTCAAAATATATGATCTTGTTGATTCTATTCTCTTAAAGTTAGCAGAGTAATTATTAAAGAAAATTAAATTATTCCTACTCATACGGAATGTTTATTCACTACTCTTTTGCACAATAGGTGGTTTTCCGTTGTCACTGGGCTTTGTAACCATGTCCAAGAGAGGCTGGTATATATCGAAGACTACAAGTTTGAGTTCCGGAAACTTGTTCTGTAGGCTTAGAGATGTGCTGTTCAGTTTATTGTTGAAGGCTATGGCATCTTGGTTTAACCTGGCAACACACCCATTTCTTCCTCCACCAAATAGGGTGATCGCTGCGGGTAAATAACCTGATGGTGGCAAGGTTGTCCCTCCAATCTTCCTTGCTCCCAGCCCATACAGATTCTGTTTCAAACATGAAATAGTTGTGTGCTTTAAAGAAACCGGCATGTGAGAAGCTCGCTATTCATTTTTCATTAAACATTTGCTATGCTTCCATTAAAAATGCATTTCTTCTTACTATTAACGTTGTAATATTTCTAGTTACATAGTGTCTACTGTCCAGAATTGGGTTAGGGATACAATCATGATTCAAAACAGGCATTAATTTCTCATGTAAATGGTCCAGATATTGCTGAAGATAACATAATAGCCCCCATAAGTGAAAGCTAAATGGTACCTGAATGAAACTAGAGTAGGATCTCATGAGAATGTCAGAGAACTGATCCGGTGTATATATTCGATTGAGTAGAGGATTAATGTAGTAGTTCTGAATATAATCACTACTTCCTGCACTCAAAAGATGTATGGCACCAGAGAATATGTCGTTCGCTTTAGGTTTTCCTACCATGTTCTCCACTTTCGTTTGACACTCCTTGTAGCAGGTTAACTGTTGGGTCAATGTTATGGAACGCTACAAGAATCAACAAAACAGTTCATCTTATTAGATGATCAGGCTTCAGAGTCAGAAGGATAGAGAAAAAGAGAGTGGGGTTTGAGGGGTTGGGATCTTAATTGTTTGCATATAGGTTTGCAGTTCTGTCATATAAACCAGAAGCAGCCGAAGTGAAGTTGGCTCCAGTCAAGAGAGCATTTCCTTTGGCATCTTGACTAAGGTAAGCCGGTGGGTAAGAAGTGAACCCAAGGTACTCAGTTGTGCACGCAGGAATGGAAAAGGTCCATTAGAGAAAAGTGGAAGAACCTAAATAAATGGAGAGAAAAAAAAACATGGGTTCTCAAGAAAACATTACCAGTGAAGTCGTGGCAAGTTTCCCATTGCAGAATCTTCCGGTTGGGCTGTGAGTAACAAAATCTCTTCCATATGGTGGGAAGTTCGCCTTGATAGGCGTATTGAGATTGTTGTTATTCCCAACATCAACAACCGAGGCCCCAAAGATGATGAGTGCAGGAACAAGAGGGTCTCCATTAGCCACTGATGAAACTAGAGCAAGAACCAAAGTAGCCAAAAACTCACTTGAAACTCCCATTTTTTTTCTCCTTTGCCCTTTGTCTCAACCGTTAACCTCAGTGTTTGTATACCAGAGAGAGAGAGGTGTAAAAGAGAAGAGAATGGGGGCAGGTGAAGGTGAATTCAAGGAGAAAGAGCCATGGGTGAGAGTTATTGTCAAACTGATACAAATGTCTTTAAGAGAATGGTTCCATTAAAGGTGCTTATTTCTACGAGAAGAGGCATGTTTAGCATTCCGTAAGGACCCATAATTTCTGCCATTAGCCTTAACAAAGTGCAATCATTTTGTCCATGTCGTAACGTTTTTCTTCAGGTAACAATAGAATTAGTTAAAGTTTTAAGTACTTTTTGGAGAGGAGTTTGGTTGCCGTTTCATCCACATTTTGCATAACGTTCGGGGTTTGGCGTGTCTTCAACACATTTTCCAATTTCGTTCTACAAGCATGATCGCATCAGCCATCCCTAGCAAATTTTGAAGTTGTTTCTTCTCTTTTAATATCCATTTGTTACCAATTATGTTGCTTCATCTCTTTATTTTTTTCTGATCCCGTACTTGTCTATGTCGTGTGTCCAGACTCCAAAGACCCTCAAAGCTTAAAAAAAGGTAAATGCGACACTTTTACTCAAATATGTTAAGGTTGACTTAATTGCTTAAAATATGTTATGTTGGTTTACATCTTAAGAAGATAATCTTCCTCCTTTTACCCATTTTTTAATGTCAAAATTTGGTCTGAAAATCTTAATTTTTCTTATAATTTAAATCATGTTATCATAAATATTGGAAATTAGCCTAAATCGAAACCGTCCACTTGATATATGATGTTTTAAGAAGCGGGTTTTGAGGTGAGGGTTATTGTTGTCCCAGATGTTAAGGTCATTTCACTAGGATTCTTTGTACTTGAAAACAAAGGGATTCCGAATTTGAGCCTTTGCCCACCTTGTTTCGTTCATCATATTCCCTATTGCTGTAGATTTCTTTTAAAGGAAATTGAGTTGTGAGTTCAAGGAGGGAGATGAGTTGGATCTCATAAGCACCGGAAAGAGATTAAAGTGGTGTTGGAGTTCGAATTTTGGTGTGTCGAAATCCAAATTTGATTTTACAGGGATCCTTGAAACTTCTTAGGTGTCTTATGAATTATTTTTATGCGTTATGTCATTTGAGCAAGCATATTTAGCTGGTTGGTCAAGCTGCTCATTTTTATTCTCACATATTTCCTTAAATCATGGGTTCTAGACCCATTAGAAGCACTCATCTTCTTTTCCCTTTACTCCCTATAGGATTAGGAGATTTTGAAATTGATAAATTTGTTAGAACACTAATAATCATTTGTATTTGATTGTTGGATGTGTGCAATGATGTCCAGTGGCATGTGAAACCATAATGTTTTACGAAGAGGTTGAACGTGGAACAAAAAAATTGCACGTCCCGATGTCAATTTTCCACTAGTTGTGCTGAAAAATTACTTATTCAAATTATTTTATAATTTTGTTAAATACGGTAAAATTAAAATCAAATAGATAGATTGAATAAAGACCAACATGAGATAAAAGAAATTTAAATTATATTATTTTTACTGAATTATGATTTTTTTCCACATACCATATGCAATTTGTGCATTTGATCACTGATGTAGTGATAGAAGAATCAAGTTCATGACTTAATTAACATTAAATTATGAGTTTGATTCTTAATAATCTCCTTTTCTATTCATAAAAAATAAATAAGCAATTGAAATTAAGAAACTAAAGTATGGGAGTACTTGTGGGGAATATGGATAGAGTAAGAGGAATGTTGAGGGTAGTTGTTTTCTGAAAATTTTAAATTGTCGTATAATTTATATCTACTTTTTATATTTTTTATTGATAATTTATTTTTATTCCCTTGAATTTTTATAAGTTCATCCTCTAACAAAAAACCACGCTTCAATGGCTCGTAGTCGTAGGGGAATGTGATTTGGGTGCACTCCCTCACACATCCAAAAGCCTGTGTGTGAAACTGTGCTAATATTAATTTTTCTTCCTTTCAAAGGAATGGTAAACATTGTAGAGTATCCAAGGCTAGTGTCAGCAACATTGAAGCATTGCTTCATTGAAGGACCACACTCCATTCTTAAATGCTTCGACTTTAATAAACTGAGACATTCAAAATTCAATGCCCCAAACAAACAACACTTACTCCATTCACTCTCTTCAATCCTCTGCCCAAAACTGGAGGAGCAAATCAATATCAACTAGTCCAAAAGGTTAGAGCTTTTGAAATTAAACAAGTTGCTTACTTCACATGGTTTCAGAATGGAACAGCAAAATGCAGAAACTGAGATTTAAATTTCAATAATTGAAGTCTTAATCTACATTTTAAATATGTGGATGGTATTGGGCATATTATCTTCTCTCTTTCCATGGCCAAATAGGAAAGTGGGAAATATTCAATGAGCTTCACTCGTCTTTTACTCCTTAAAACTGTCAATGGAACTCTCCTTCCCTTACCATCAAAACACCTTAACTCTCCTCCACAACCCTTTCTTCTCACTTCCCTTTTCAGGCAGTCTTCTTGAAATAGGATGAATATGAATCATATTGAAATGATCTTTACAATTGTTTGAATCTCAGGGAAGAGACTACCAAAGAGAACCATTTTTTTTGCAATGTCAAGGCACAATGTCATGTTCTGATGATAATAACTCAAAGCCTGCAATTCTTTCTGTCGAAACGGTTTTTGTCTCGGGTGAGATTTTGGAAACCACACAAATTTTTAATTATTCTCTTTACGATTGAATTTTAATTAAAAACAATGTGATTTTAGAAAACCTCTTGTTTCGAAAATTTGGGAATTCATTCACGATAAAAATACGGGTTCGAAGAGTCGCCACCAATCTTTGATTAGGGTGTGATTGGGCACCCAAAAATGTTTTGCCATTTTAAATAAAAAAAATTAATTTTAATTAAAACAACAAATTTAGGTCTGCATTACCAAAATTCGAGTTCGGGAGTCGGTTACGCGTGGGGAAGGATTAGCACCCCCACAGCGCCCTAAATCGGTACCTGTCGATTAATTAATGTCTTTGCAATGAAATTTACAAATTCGAGTTTAATTTGATTTATGATCCCCGACAAAACCCTTTTGAATTTTAAAAAATTCAAAAGCACCCAAAATAGATTGAATTAAAATTACCAGGCCTTTAGAAAGATAAAGAATATTCGATTATTTACAAATATCGAGACCAGATCTTAGATAAGTTCTAACTATCTTTTCTCGATAAATTTAAATAGACGAATATTTCTTTTTCTTCCGTTCCCAAATTTTAAAAGCGATAAATTAATTTCTTAGGTGTCACTGATGGAATATACTTTTAATTTAAAATCATCAAAAGCGGATATCTAATCAGTTAAGACAACCCACTTAAAATAATTTTAAATTAAAAAGATATTACCTTTAATTAAATTATGTAAATACATTGAGTTTATGCACGTGAGGCTAACATGCAAATCATACTAAAATGATGTCATATAAAAATTAATTAAACCAATATTTTAAAATATCATGCAATGTGACATTTCCATAAAAATTATATACACATTTTATAACTAAAAATATATACTATATACATAGTTATATTTAATGAACAAATATGACCTAAACAAAACAAACGAAAACATAATACAACAAATTATAAATTTCAGAAAATAAATATATTTATTAAAACGAGGACTAAATGATATCAAATAAAACTTTAATAACCTAATTATAAATAAAATACGAATTAAGGTAGAAATGTTAGTATTATACCATATTAAATACTAAGAACTGAAATGAAACTATTCCTATTGCAGGGGACTAAAAACAGAATAAATCCCAACACACTCATGACTAAAGTGCAACATGCAAAAATATGAAGGTCAAATATCTAAACAACAGAAAATAAACAAATCAACACTAGGACGAAAATTAAATGAACCATAAAATAAATAGACAGAATTAAAAACATGCAAACTTCGACCTAGGGACTAAAATGAAACATGCGAAAATTAACAGTTCAATGTATAAAGAACAGAAGCTCAATACAATACCACTCAGGACTAAAATTGAATACGCGTAAAATATGGAGACGAAATCAGAAACACAAAAACACCTATTTAAGGACTAAAATGTATTAAGCTGCAAATGAAAATGACTCATATGGAAAATGACCCAAGCGCAAAACATGAACCTTAAGGATTAAAATGGTAAAAACAGAAAATAAAAGATTAAAATAAAATAACAGAAATTAAAGTGTGAAAATCAGGAAAGATACAAAGATAACCGTCCGGATGTATTTTCTTTGATCTGCCGTCATCCACCGTCCGATTGTCCTGATTTTTCAATAGGTTGTTTGTGTTGGCATCGCGCAACTTTTCACCGTTCGGAATATTGATCGCAGATTCCGATCACCGGCAAGAGGCTAAAAACAGTACGGAATTATTTTCTCCGATCCGTCACCGTCCACCGTCCGATCGTCCTGATTTTTCAATATGTTGTTCGTGATGGCCTTCCGCAACTTTTGACCGTTCGGAATATTGATCAAAGATTCTGATAACCGGCAAGAGGCTAAAAACTGCCCGGATTTGTTTTCTCCGATCCGTCACCGTCCACCGTCTGATCGTCCTGATTTTTCAATATGTTGTTCGTGATGGCCTTCCGCAACTTTTGACCGTTCGGAATATTGATCAAATATTCCGATCACCGGCAAGAGGCTAAAAACCGCCCGGATTTGTTTTCTCCGATCCGTCACCGTCCACCGTCTGATCGTCCTGATTTTTCAATATGTTGTTCGTGATGGCCTTCCGCAACTTTGACCGTTCGGATATTGATCAAATATTCCGATCACCGGCAAGAGGCTAAAAACCGCCCGGATTTGTTTTCTCCGATCCGTCACCGTCCACCGTCTGATCGTCCTGATTTTTCAATATGTTGTTCGTGATGGCCTTCCGCAACTTTGACCGTTCCGAATGGTGATCCGAGATCCCGATCTCCGGCGAGAATCGACAGATTACGAGAAGTGTTGTTTTCTTTTTTTTTTTTCCTCATTCCTCTCACGTTTTGGCCTCCTCTCCGTCTGGTCTCTCATAATTGCATCTCCATTTTATCATTGAATGTCATTTTGTCTTTTTCCCTTTTTTCTTCATTTGTTGCATCATTAGGTAGGAATAGTGAGGGTAGGTAATGGATTAGGTATTTTGCTTTTGACTTGGAAAATTGCTTAAACTTTCGGTGGATGAATGATTCTTTGAATTTGGTGGATTTGTTGCAGATTTCACGTGGGCAGCTCGGTTGTGGTGTTGTAACCGGGTCTGGATCCTGTAAAATATAATATGTAACATTAATAATAATAATATAATAATAATATAATAATAATAATATAATTTAAATATAATATTTATAACCCGGACAAAAACGGGTGTCTACAGTTGCCCCTCTTTGCTTATTCTTGTGTTAACAAGAATAGGGCAAAGATAAAAAGACAACACGTTTTTGTCCAAATTCATCTTCGCTTTGAAACTTGATAAGGGATTTGTCCCATTCCTCCTTCAAGGTAAGTGAGACTTGAAAAATCTTCTGCAAACGGGTTCGCTCTCTTTTTCTTCAGGGAGTATAGAACTCGAACAATCTTCTTTTTACGGGTTCGCTCTCTATTTCTTCAGGAAGTAGAACTCGAACGATAATCTTTCTACGAGACTGCCCAATTTTCTTCAGGGACTAGAACTCGAACAATAATCTTTCTACGGGTCTGTCCAATTTTCTTCAGGGACTAGAACTCGAACAATAATCTTCCTACGAGACTGCCCAATTTTCTTCAGGGACTAGAACTCGAACAATAATCTTCCTACGAGACTGTCCAATTTTCTTCAGGGACTAGAACTCGAAAAATAATCTTCCTACGGGTCTGCCCAATTTTCTTCAAGGACTAGAACTCGAACAATAATCTTCCTACGGGTCTGCCCAATTTTCTTCAGGGACTAGAACTCGAACAATAATCTTCCTACGAGACTACCCAATTTTCTTCAGGGACTAGAACTCGAACAATAATCTTCCTACGGGTGTGCCCAATTTTCTTCAGGGACTAGAACTCGAACAATAATCTCCAACGATCGCGTCTGCCCCCTATTTCTTCAGAGAGTATAAGACTCGAACAATCTTCAACAATCGCGTCTGCCCCCTATTTATTCAGAGAGTATAAGACTCGAACAATCTTCAACGATCGCGTCTGCCCCCTATTTCTTCAGAGAGTATAAGATCCACAATCTTCATCAATCGCGTCTGCCCCCTATTTCTTCAGAGAGTATAAGACTCGAATAATCTTCAACGATCGCGTCTGCCCCCTATTTCTTCAGAGAGTATAAGACTCGAACAATCTTCTTTTGCTTCACTACTTTTTGTGAAGGCTTTAGTTTGGTTTGTTTCAAAGGTCGAACATGGATCTATTCTGGCTCAAATGTTGTCATCATTCTTTTTAGGAGTTCAAAACTAGTCATCATCATCTTGATGCTTCAATATTCAATCTTCCACTATCATTGGGAAACCTGTAAACATTTAAGTCACCATGCAATGTCATGATCCTATTCATGCCTAAAATGTATGCGATTACGCAATTCAACACATTTTTCCTTCGAAGGAACATCATCTTCTTTGATTATGATGAACCTCGATTTCATCTTGGGCACCGACATTTGACCAGTTCACCCCAGTTAACAATCTCAATGTCATATCTCTCGGCTTGACGGGACTTTGACTTCTTTCTTTCTTGAAACCCGCCAGTACCCATGACCATCCTGATGAATGACAATCTCTTTGGGTCATATATTAATGGTTGGAATTTTCTATGAATCCCATGATTTCTGCTTCCCGCAGCCATACAAACATACATGCTAAAACCAACGTTAGCTTCAGAATACCTTCCTTTTCAACATCTTTTTCATAACAATACAAAATGATCTAATGTACCACAAGCTAAGCTATATGTTTTAACTTTTTCAAAATCAAATGCTTGTAAAAGGGGAATTGGAAAGGAAAAATATCTCTTTATTTATAAATGCAAAGAATTTTTAGCAACTATATGGCAAACTTTTAACTGGAAAAAGAACAAAAGGATAGGCATATTCAAATATCAATAACACAAATGCTTTTGAACTGACACGCCGTTAGAATGACCCGAGCATAGCTTCTGTCAAAAGGAATTCCAAAATTGTGATGACACCTAAGAGTGCAAAGCTACTTCTGAACCCTAAAATCTCCCATTATTGGATGCCGTAAACCAGTGTTGAATCTCATGTGCATTCAATTTCTCCTCTGGTTGCTTTCATAGAGACTCATTAATCTTTAGTCTCAATCCTGATCACCAACTATCATTGTCACTACTCATGTCATGAGCTCTTTCCACTTCCAAAAATAATTCAGAACCTCCACCATGCACGAATTCTGAATTTAACTCAAACCGCCCTCTGCGGGTTTTCAACTTGATCTCATTTGGTTTCAAAATGCCCTTTTCGAGTTTGCATCTTGAACCCCCCTTTAATTTTTTTTTGTTTTTTTCTTCTTCTTTTTTATTTTTTTATTTTTTTATTTTTTCCATTTTTTCTATTTTTCTATTTCATTTTTTTCATTTTTTTCATTTTTTTCATTTTTTTTCATTTTTCATTTTTTTTATCTTTAAGCAAAACCCCTCTTAGTTGCGTCGGAGTTCACTGGATAAGGTAATTCGGACTCATCCATCTCAATCAAGACTAGAGCTCCCCAAAAAAGGCTTTCTTGACAACATAGGATATTTCCCACTTGGGCATTCAATTTCCTCGGAAATCTTTTGGAACGAGTAATATCCTCCTGAGCATCAGATCCCCTTCATGGACTTCTCGAGGGAGAACTTTCTTACCATGTGCTCGTATCATCCGCTTCTGGTATATCTGACCATGGCAAATAGCTTTCAATCTATTTTCTTCAATTAAATTCAGTTGGTCATATCTGGCATGTACCCATTCTGCCTCATTTAGCTTCACCTCTGACAAGATCCGAAGTGAAGGAAATTCACCTCAATAGGTAGGACAATTTTCATCCCATAAACCAAAGAAAACAGTTGCCCCAGTTAACGTCTACACAGAAGTCCGATAGACAAACATAGCAAATGGCAACTTCTCGTGCCAATCTTTATAAGTTTCAATCATCTTCTCAATAAGCCTCTTAATGTTCTCATTAGCTGTCTCTACTGCCTCAATCATCTCCGGGCGATAAGTAGGGGAATTATGATGCTCTCTTTTGAATTGTTCATAGACAGACTTCATCATCTTGACGTTTAAATTCTATGCATTGTCAGAAGTAATCCTCTCCGGTAAGCCATATCTACAGATGATTTCCTTCTTCAAGAACTTACATACCGTTGACTGGGTAACACTCCCATAGGAAGCTGCGTCTACATACTTGGTGAGGTAATCAATTGCTACCAGAATAAAGCGATGATCATTTGACGCTTTCGGCAAAATAACATCCATGCCCACACATAGAAAACGGCCACAGGGGTTGTCATCACATGCAACTAATGAGGAGGGGTGTGCATTCTATCTCCGTAATTCCATTAGCATGGGTGCCATATACTCCTTCATGTACTTCAAGAATGGTCTTGGCATCTTCAATGTCCACACACTTTAATAGGACTTGATTCAAGTTTTTCTCGTATAAGGTCTCCTCATTGGGCACATATCCCGCTGTCATTCTTGGTCGCCTACTCGGGATAACTTTGATACCTTATATATTGCAAGATACCCTAGTACCAAGGCCTTCTAGCTTCTTCTTCTTCTTCAATACTAAAGCAGTGGGGTGAACACTCATAAGCTTTTATCTCAATAGGCATCATATTTGCATGCTCGTTCATCTTAAAGGCTGCTGCCAGAGGAGCCAATGCATCTGCCACTTGATTTTCTTCTCTGGGGAGGTAATTGAAAGTCACTTCTTCAAATTCTTCAATAAGTTCCAAGACTAATTTACGATATTCCACCAGTTTGGGATCTTTTGTTTCCCATTCTCTTCTGAGTTGGTAGATTACGAGAGCTGAATCACCATATACCTTGGGCATTTTCACCTTGAGTTCAATAGCAGCTCTAAGACCCATGACACAAGCTTCATACTCGGCCATATTGTTTGTACAATCAAAATTGAGCCGACTGGTAAAATGATAATGCTCTTCATCTGGTGAGACCAAGATTGCCCCAATTTCATGCCCCAAGGCATTTGAAGCGCCATCAAAGTTCATCTTCCAGTATTTCCTAGTGGATGCAATTGTTTCTTCCATCGAGATAGCCATTAAATCATCATCTGGGAAATCAAAATTCAACGGTTCATATTGTTCGGAAGCCCTACTTACAATGAATTCTGCTATGGCACTCCCTTTAACCGTTTTCTGGTTTACAAACTGGATATCAAATTCAGGCAACAGGATTTACCAACGGGCTAATCTTCCATACAATGCAGGTGCCCCCATTAGTGACAAACATCGTTTTCTTCATATCTTCAAAGTGCATTTTAATTTGATTGTAGCTAGGGAGACCACCCACAAATGAGAATAAAGAATTTCCAGCGGTATCATCCATTAAAGTGTCTTTATGTGGCAAAGGAAAATTATCCTTTGGACTCGCTCTGCTGAGATCTTTGTCGTTGATACACATTCGAACTTTCTCATCCCTCCTTGGCACTGGGACAATATTCGCCACCAACTCAGGATATTTGGCCACTGCGAGAAAACTGACATCAAATTGTTTCTTCACTTCTTTAATTTTGAGCAGCATCTCAGGTCTCATTCTTCTCAGTTTCTGTTGTACGGGCTTACTATTAGGCATTATCGGCAGTTTATAGACAACCAGTCTTGTATCCAAACCTGGCATATCTTCGTATGACCAAGCAAATACATCTTTAAATTCTTGAAGCAACTCCATCAAGCTATGTCTTCCTTCTAGCATACAGGGTGGTACCAATCTTTACTTCTTTCTTTCCTCATTTGTACCCAGATTCAAGATCTCTGTAAGCTCTTCGTGAGGCAGAATTTGTTTATCTTCCTGTTCCACCATCTTTAGTAATTCCAAAGGTAGTTCACATCCCTCATTGTCATCACAACCTTTGACTTCCCCTTGACATATGGGCATCTCGAAATCAATCTCCGGGTCAGAATCATTAGCATTTGTATCATTGATATCTGAGTTCCTGAAAGAATACCGGAAGAGAATATACATACATATATATATATATATGGGAGAATCTTTTCCCATATAAGTAAGTAGAAAGAAATAATATATACATTATACAACCAAAAATGAAATGCATGGGAGAATGTTTGCCATTTTGGACCAATGGAATGCATCCTTTATTAAAAGCAAGTAAAAACACACAGCTTAACCCTTTACATCATATCACCTATTGCCCCAGGGTATGGACAATAGGAAAAAGTTATAGCGCGCTCCTCTGCAAAAGATTTATAAACTACAGGCAGCTTCTCCACAGTCCGATTGTTCAATACAAAACTCATCATTTTCCTTCAGCGATTGCGTTAATTCCAGTTCCTGCATGGTTTGGAAATGGATTTTGGGATATACTTGGTTATCCACTGTCACCAAAATTGATAACATTCCTCCTTCTCAAAGCTTGGACGACCCTTTTGAATGCAGTGCAATTTTCAATAGAATGTCCAGGATTCCCACCATGGTAATCACACTTAACATTAGCATCGTACCATTTTGGATAAGGAGGTTGTATGGGTACCACATAATAAGGAGAGACTAGATGTCGATCGTATAAATCACGAAATAACTCCTTATAAGTCATAGGAATTGGATCAAATTGAGGCCTCCCTCTCCTCGGGTCCCTTGCCCCTTGTCTATTGTCATTTTGAGGTGGTGCTACCGTTCCCTGAGATTGGGACATTGTGATGTTATTGGAATAGTACTGGCTCACGTTGGTGACTTCATTTTCCTTTTCCCTCTTTAGTGGCTTGTTGCTGGACTCTCCTCCCTCGAGCTTCCCGCTTTTAATTGCCATTTCGATCATTTCTCCTGTCGTAACTATATCAGAAAAACTTCGGGAAGGATTACCGATAAGGTGAGAGAGAAAAGGAGCCTTCAAAGTACTAATGAAAAGCATATTCGTTTCCTCCTCTTCTAATGGTGGGTGCACTTGCACTGCTACCTCCCTCCATCTCTGAGCATATTGTCTGAAACTTTCACTGTGCTTCTTCTTTATTCCTTGCAACACCAATCTGTTAGGCCTGACATCTTTCACATGTTCATACTGGTCGAGAAAGGATTTAGCAAGGTTTTTCCATGACCTAATATCAGCTCTTTTTAGTTGGTTATACCATCGTAAAGCTGAGCCTGTCAAGCTTTCTTGGAAACAGTGGATCAAAAGCTGATCGTCCCCTATGTACCCAGTCATTTTTCTGCAGAACATTGTAATATGGGCAGAAGGGCATCTAGTACCGTCGAATTTCTCGAAGTCGGGAGTTTTGAATTTTGGAGGCATGACCAAATCAGGAACTAAACTAAACTCTTTAGCATCCAATCGATACATACTGGTGCCTTCATTCATAATCTGGACTTCACTTGCTAATTGTTCGAATTGTTCCCGAAATTGTTTGTTTTCATTCTTTTTGGCCTCTTCATCAAGGTCCGAGACTTGGTGACATGGACTTTCTTCGGGGTGCGAACTAGGTTCCGGTTGAAGATTCACAACAACGCCAACGAGATTGATGTGCACTTTGGTATGGACAGACATTCCTTGGACATTTTGAGACTGTACTGGGGTAAACCCTGGAGGATAAAGTGGTTCTCCAGTTATTTGCTCAGGGGCATTTCCATGTTCTGGGTTTCTCCCTTCCGACAAACTTGCCAACTTAGACAGCATATCTTCTTGAGCCTTAAGCATGTCCTCTTGCATTTTCCTTAGATCATCTTGCAACTGCAGTTGAATTTTTTCAATTTGAGCAATCCTATCTTCCATGGCTCTCTCCCTTGTATTATAGTGATGCTTGGACTTTCCCAATATTTCTCTGCCATAGTTCCTTCACGAGTTACTCTCATGTTTTCATGATTGATGCATGTAAAAATGCTTAAATTAAAGCAATGCGAATGCAAATGTGGATGCCAACTGCAAATGCAAAAAGTGTTAATCCCAACAGTGACCGCTATAGAACAACCTTCATTTAGACAACAAGATTTATTTACACCATGTAATCAAAATACAATTGTGATTCTTCATTTACTTGAACCGTACTCTTCATAGAATCTAGCATTGCATCTCCAAAATGGTCGGCGTATTTTATCACATTTGATGAATCGGTTGTCCTTGGATTGAATCTTGGGATCTACATCTCCACTTTCAATGGAAAGTGCTCTTTACGTCTTTGTGAAGGGTCTTCTCGTCTTTGGCATTACTGCATCTATCTCCTGAGGGAACATCTTCAGGATGTCTTTCTTTGTGGATCGGTCTTCAATCAGGTTCAAATTTCTTCATTCATCAGATATCCTTCTTCATAAATCATATGAACGCCTCCGGATCTTCGATTTTGATTACATGGTTAAGAATTTCTTGCCTCATTATGACCAGCCTTCTTATTAGTCAATCACTTGCGAATTAACACCTTTGGATGACATGAATATGCAAATGCAATAAATTAAAAATAAAATAGACATAAAACCAAAATGGGTTAGTACACATAATATAAACAACAAAATAATGAGTATCGTAACAAATAAAACCTACCCTCACATGCTGACTACCCAATCATGCTTAGTAAATCCTACCCGACATGATATCTACCTCCATGCTTTTGTTATTTGCAAATAATCCTAACCGCATGATATCTAATTCGCATGCTTGTTCGAGAAAATAAACCTAACCGCATGATTTCTAGTTCGCATGCATTTATTCACAAAAACGAAAATAAATGACCCAATAAGCTTTTCCTTGTGTACACTCCTCACGGGATTTTTAAGGTTCGGGTTAGGCTCGACCTAAGTTCAGGCTCTATGTTTACTATATGCTGGGTTCGGTTCTAAAGTAATAGGTTCTCGAATTGTCCTTGTCGGTGCCCCCTTGGGCTATCGAACCCTCAATCCTGGCCCGTCACAGGCTTTAAGGACCGAGTTCAATTTCGAGGGAACACACCTCCTTATGTCCATGCGGAGGTGAATACCATCACGAGGACCATAAGGCGTGAGCTCCAGGAGCGATCCACTATCCCATGCGGAGGTGAAAACCACACGAGGGAGTAGTCTCTCACTCCTACTTAAATAGGACAGAGCGGGGTTTTAGCTCATGTTATGCAAATGCAACTGTGCAGTGTGTGAGGAAAAGCGAAAATAAAACAACACAATTACAAAACACTCCAAAATCAATCCTCTTTAAACACATAATTAATCTGAAACAAATAGCAAACAGATCAGTACAACTATTTATTTGCTAATCAAATTCCGAACAAACAACATTAAAATCAAACAGGGGATCAAAAACCAAATTAGAACGAATTTATAACTTTCAATTGCAAAGACAATTAATTAATCGACTATCGGCCTGACTCTCTAAAAAAAGTCCCCAGCAGAGTCGCCAAGCTGTGAAATGATCTTTACAATTGTTTGAATCTCAGGGAAGAGACTACCAAAGAGAACCATTTTTTTTGCAATGTCAAGGCACAATGTCATGTTCTGATGATAATAACTCAAAGCTTGCAATTCTTTCTGTCGAAACGGTTTTTGTCTCGGGTGAGATTTTGGAAACCACACCAATTTTTAATTATTCTCTTTACGATTGAATTTTAATTTTTCGAAACGGTTGTGGTGTTGTAACCGGGTCTGGATCCTGTAAAATATAATATGTAACATTAATAATAATATAATAATAATATAATAATAATAATATAATTTAAATATAATATTTATAACCCGGACAAAAACGGGTGTCTACAGTTGCCCCTCTTTGCTTATTCTTGTGTTAACAAGAATAGGGCAAAGATAAAAAGACAACGCGTTTTTGTCCAAATTCATCTTCGCTTTGAAACTTGATAAGGGATTTGTCCCATTCCTCCTTCAAGGTAAGTGAGACTTGAAAAATCTTCTGCAAACGGGTTCGCTCTCTTTTTCTTCAGGGAGTATAGAACTCGAACAATCTTTTTTTTACGGGTTCGCTCTCTATTTCTTCAGGGAGTAGAACTCGAACGATAATCTTTCTACGAGACTGCCCAATTTTCTTCAGGGACTAGAACTCGAACAATAATCTTCCTACGAGACTGCCCAACTTTCGGTGGATGAATGATTCTTTGAATTTGGTGGATTTGTTGCAGATTTCACGTGGGAAGCTCGGTTGTGGTGTTGTAACCGGGTCTGGATCCTGTAAAATATAATATGTAACATTAATAATAATAATATAATAATAATATAATAATAATAATATAATTTAAATATAATATTTATAACCCGGACAAAAACGGGTGTCTACAGTTGCCCCTCTTTGCTTATTCTTGTGTTAACAAGAATAGGGCAAAGATAAAAAGACAACGCGTTTTTGTCCAAATTCATCTTCGCTTTGAAACTTGATAAGGGATTTGTCCCATTCCTCCTTCAAGGTAAGTGAGACTTGAAAAATCTTCTGCAAACGGGTTCGCTCTTTTTTTTTTCAAGGAGTATAGAACTCGAACAATCTTCTTTTTACGGGTTCGCTCTCTATTTCTTCAGGGAGTAGAACTCGAACGATAATCTTTCTCCTCCACAACCCTTTCTTCTCACTTCCCTTTTCAGGCAGTCTTCTTGAAATAGGATGAATATGAATCATATTGAAATGATCTTTACAATTGTTTGAATCTCAGGGAAGAGACTACCAAAGAGAACCATTTTTTTTGCAATGTCAAGGCACAATGTCATGTTCTGATGATAATAACTCAAAGCCTGCAATTCTTTCTGTCGAAACGGTTTTTGTCCCGGGTGAGATTTTGGAAACCACACCAATTTTTAATTATTCTCTTTACGATTGAATTTTAATTAAAAACAATGTGATTTTAGAAAACCTCTTGTTTCGAAAATTTGGGAATTCATTCACGATAAAAATACGGGTTCGAAGAGTCGCCACCAATCTTTGATTAGGGTGTGATTGGGCACCCAAAAATGTTTTGCCATTTTAAATAAAAAAAATTAATTTTAATTAAAACAACAAATTTAGGTCTGCATTACCAAAATTCGAGTTCGGGAGTCGGTTACGCGTGGGGAAGGATTAGCACCCCCACAGCGCCCTAAATCGGTACCTGTCGATTAATTAATGTCTTTGCAATGAAATTTACAAATTCGAGTTTAATTTGATTTATGATCCCCGACAAAACACCACATGAATTTTACAAAATTCAAAAGAACCCAAAATAGATTGAATTAAAATTACCAGGCCTTTAGAAAGATAAAGAATATTCGATTATTTACAAATATCGAGACCAGATCTTAGATAAGTTCTAACTATCTTTTCTCGATAAATTTAAATAGCCGAATATTTCTTTTTCTTCCATTCCCAAATTTTAAAAGCGATAAATTAATTTCTTAGGTGTCACTGATGGAATATACTTTTAATTTAAAATCATCAAAAGCGGATATCTAATCAGTTAAGACAACCCACTTAAAATAATTTTAAATTAAAAAGATATTACCTTTAATTAAATTATGTAAATACATTGAGTTTATGCACGTGAGGCTAACATGCAAACCATACTAAAATGATGTCATATAAAAATTAATTAAACCAATATTTTAAAATATCATGCAATGTGACATTTCCATAAAAATTATATACACATTTTATAACTAAAAATATATACTATATACATAGTTATATTTAATGAACAAATATGACCTAAACAAAACAAACGAAAACATAATACAACAAATTATAAATTTCAGAAAATAAATATATTTATTAAAACGAGGACTAAATGATATCAAATAAAACTTTAATAACCTAATTATAAATAAAATACGAATTAAGGTAGAAATGTTAGTATTATACCATATTAAATACTAAGAACTGAAATGAAACTATTCCTATTGCAGGGGACTAAAAACAGAATAAATCCCAACACACTCATGACTAAAGTGCAACATGCAAAAATATGAAGGTCAAATATCTAAACAACAGAAAATAAACAAATCAACAATAGGACGAAAATTAAATGAACCATAAAATAAATAGACAGAATTAAAAACATGCAAACTTCGACCTAGGGACTAAAATGAAACATGCGAAAATTAACAGTTCAATGTATAAAGAACAGAAGCTCAATACAATACCACTCAGGACTAAAATTGAATACGCGTAAAATATGGAGACGAAATCAGAAACACAAAAACACCTATTTAAGGACTAAAATGTATTAAGCTGCAAATGAAAATGACTCATATGGAAAATGACCCAAGCGCAAAACATGAACCTTAAGGATTAAAATGGTAAAAACAGAAAATAAAAGATTAAAATAAAATAACAGAAATTAAAGTGTGAAAATCAGGAAAGATACAAAGATAACCGTCCGGATGTATTTTCTTTGATCTGCCGTCATCCACCGTCCGATTGTCCTGATTTTTCAATAGGTTGTTTGTGTTGGCATTGCGCAACTTTTCACCGTTCGGAATATTGATCGCAGATTCCGATCACCGGCAAGAGGCTAAAAATAGTCCGGAATTATTTTCTCCGATCCGTCACCGTCCACCGTCCGATCGTCCTGATTTTTCAATATGTTGTTCGTGATGGCCTTCCGCAACTTTTGACCGTTCGGAATATTGATCAAAGATTCTGATAACCGGCAAGAGGCTAAAAACTGCCCGGATTTGTTTTCTCCGATCCGTCACCGTCCACCGTCTGATCGTCCTGATTTTTCAATATGTTGTTCGTGATGGCCTTCCGCAACTTTTGACCGTTCGGAATATTGATCAAATATTCCGATCACCGGCAAGAGGCTAAAAACCGCCCGGATTTGTTTTCTCCGATCCGTCACCGTCCACCGTCTGATCGTCCTGATTTTTCAATATGTTGTTCGTGATGGCCTTCCGCAACTTTTGACCGTTCGGAATATTGATCAAATATTCCGATCACCGGCAAGAGGCTAAAAACCGCCCGGATTTGTTTTCTCCGATCCGTCACCGTCCACCGTCTGATCGTCCTGATTTTTCAATATGTTGTTCGTGATGGCCTTCCGCAACTTTTGACCGTTCCGAATGGTGATCCGAGATCCCGATCTCCGGCGAGAATCCGACAGATTACGAGAAGTGTTGTTTTCTTTTTTTTTCCCTCATTCCTCTCACGTTTTGGCCTCCTCTCCGTCTGGTCTCTCATAATTGCATCTCCATTTTATCATTGAATGTCATTTTGTCTTTTTCCCTTTTTTCTTCATTTGTTGCATCATTAGGTAGGAATAGTGAGGGTAGGTAATGGATTAGGTATTTTGTTTTTGACTTGGAAAATTGCTTAAACTTTCGGTGGATGAATGATTCTTTGAATTTGGTGGATTTGTTGCAGATTTCACGTGGGCAGCTCGGTTGTGGTGTTGTAACCGGGTCTGGATCCTGTAAAATATAATATGTAACATTAATAATAATAATATAATAATAATATAATAATAATAATATAATTTAAATATAATATTTATAACCCGGACAAAAACGGGTGTCTACACTTTCTTTGCAACAGGAGGGAAGAAGGGCATTGCTTGCTTCTCTCCTCACAGCTGGTTAGTTCTTTAACATCGATACCACTACTTTTCTCCCATTAGTTTCAACTCTCATAATCAGTTAACTTTCATGGTGTTTTGGTTTAAATAAGTTACTCAATAATGGGTAAGTGGTTATAGGTTTAATTGTTCTAATGAACTTTGTTTGACTGATTCAGTTGCTGCAATGCATGTCTCTGATGTGGCCGAGGCAGCTAGCACAAGTCGAAGAGCTGTAAATCTAGTCCTTACAATGTCTATTAAAAAAAATAGTCCTTACAATGCATAATTCATGCAATTTTATATTGATTCTTGCAGCTCAGAGGAGCTAAAATACCTGAGAGTGAATTCATAACTCTTCCCAATGGGCTCAAGTTTGTACCTCTTCTACATCTTACATATATATTAATTTCTTTGGCTTAGAGGAGAAAACAATGAAATAGCATATTTGATTTCTTCTGTATGTTCTACAATGGAAGTGATTATACAAATTTTGACTCTCACAATATTCTCCAGGTACTATGATTTGAAGGTCGGCAGTGGAGTCAAGGCTGTTAAGGGGTCTCGGATTGCAGTACGGTTGTGAACTAGTTAGATTTCGTTAAAATACTCTATGATGTAACTTTATGATCAGTTTTCATTTTACTTCCTACCGGAATGATGAACCGCGAATGTCGCTTAATTACTTATCATTAAAGTTGGGATACTTCCACCATGTTGGACCGCTGAGTCTCTAATATCAATGATCAAACGTCAACGGTGACATTTTGATGCTGTCTAGTATTTGATGAAAGCTAAAGTGATACAATGAGATAGGAGAGAATCTCAAATACACTTAAAACATACATATCGCCCTTGATAAATCTGAAAACATTCCGTTAATTGTGTTTGTTCATCCCCATAAGTTCGAATATTACTGATGCGGTATGGTTGTTTATTAGTAGGTTCACTATGTTGCCAAATGGAGAGCCGTCACGTTTATGACTAGCAGACAAGGACTTGGTATCGGAGGGGGAACGGTAAGAGCAAGATGTTATAGCCTTTCTTGTGCCTTATAACCAGAATTGTAATATTCTATTGATCCAGCTTAGAGACTCGGGGACATCTTCTGCCAGAAGATCAAACAGGGATTTTGTTTCTCGAGCCTGCACGATCCAATGTTTTGATTGCTAACCTGATGCACAGACTATAAATTCAAGTTTAGAAATCCACCCCAGCTTTGAGATTAATAATGTTAAGAGATACTTGGCCTAAATGTGGCTAAAGCTTTCTTCTACTGCAAACTCCGTCTCGTATTCGTACAAATTTGTTTAGCAATGACGTTAATGCAGAGTGCAGTTAACACAAATGATCAGACTGATATGTTTGAACTCATGCAGCCTTATGGATTTGATATTGGCCAATCTGAAAGAGGAAATGTGCTCAAGGGATTGGACCTCGGTGTTGAAGGATGCAGGTCGGAGGGCAGGTGACACAGGTGACACCTGTTTGTAGCTTGCCATTTCATCTATGTTTCTTGTGTATACATACACATACCATTTCCTTTTCTTGTGTATACATACACATATGCATATACCATTTCCTCAAGAGTATAACCAATAGGTTGTTGTTTCCAGCGACTGCTGATAGTTCCTGCAGAGCTAGCATATGGAAAAAAGGGAGTTCAGGAAATCCCTCCAAATGCAACGATTGAGGTAACAGTCATCTGTTTCTGAAATATTAGTATTGTCCCCTCATTTTCTGCATCTTTCTCTAACCTGCAGTTGGATGTTGAGCTATTGTCCATCAAACAAACCCCATTTGGGTAAGTAATTATGCATTCTTTTGTAGCTTTTCAATTGTCTGTGACACTTTGGTTTAAGCCATGGATTTGTGGTGCAGAACTCCTGTTAAAGTAACTTAAGGTTGATTCAAGAAACAAAAGCTGACAATTGGGGGAAAGCAGAACATTATTCTCTTCAACTTCAAATAAAATAGCTTCTTCTTTTGGTTATTTTTATTCTTATCTATTGGCTTCACTAGTCTACTTGCTTTTCATTTCTTTTGTATAAACTTGGTGTTTAATATATAATATCCAAACTTCATCCATCTCTGAGCAACAAAAAATATTTTTAAATCCGAATTAATTTTGTATATAAAAGTTATTGGTCTTGAATCAATTTTTAAATATTAATTTTTTTACTTGTTTATATAAAAAATATTTAAAAAATATAAGCATCTTCATAATAATATTAAATATCTTTTAAAATAAAAGTAATTTGATAATTTTAATTGAATTGAAATCAAGATGACTTATATTAAGAGGATATATAATTTTTTTTAATAGACTTGTTTTGTGCAATATATGTTCTGCGTTGCTTTGTTTTGTGCCCTTCCTTCATATGGCTAT
The DNA here is from genome assembly GCF_006381635.1 of Hibiscus syriacus. NCBI lineage: Eukaryota > Viridiplantae > Streptophyta > Magnoliopsida > Malvales > Malvaceae > Hibiscus > Hibiscus syriacus. Next base: position 816,637 of record NW_024062338.1, on the reverse strand, counting down.
AAATAAGACGAGACAAATCACGAACTACTCAAGATCGATTCGATCAAGGCTCGATAAATACTCAGATTGAATGGACTCGACTCGAACTCGACTAGAGCTCTTAACGAGCCGAATCGAACTACTTGATATTCGACTCGAAAAGCTCGTGAACAACTCAAAAATATAATATATTAAGTTTTATTTTTTAAAAAATAAACTATTAATAATATTAACATTTATGTATTGATTTTTTTTAAAAAATACAATAAAATTTTCATGTATTTAAAGTTCAAGTTCCAGTTTTAATTTGAGGCTTCAATCAAGTTAAGTTTAAGATTTTTTTTTATTTAGAGCTTTTTCGAGATACTCAAGCTTCAGTTCAAGATTTCGAGTTCGAGTCGAGCTTGAAAATTTTAAGCTCGCGAGTTTTCGAGTCGAGTTTTATTTCAGAGTTTTCGAGTCGAGTCGAGCTCAACAATACTCGAGCTCGACTCGGCTCGTTTACGCCCCTATTCCTGCATATAGAATTTCTTAAACACCTTCCCAGTTGCCTGCTTAGCATAATCTGAATTTTGTACTTTAAAATCAGGACTTGATCACTTTTCTTCATCCAAAATGAAATAACATTCAAAATGAAGGATTTTTAAAGAAATTTCTTACATTTGCTTGTTACCAATAAGGTTTAGGCATATGGCTTAACACAAGAAATAAAATGAAAAAGTATCATCATTAATTGCCTATTTCACCAAAAACCAGGCAAACAAATGATGTTTACAAAACTGACTTCAAACTTGGACACTAATTGTCCATTTCTGCATCTCTGACTAAATCCAAACCCAATCTAGTGACAGGGAAAAGAGAAACGAGTACCCGTTTTTTCCTGCTTCTGAAGCAAGCATTGTTCGTACCCATGCTACACCTCGATTCCGGTAGAGAGATTATAATATACAGCTTTCGCAATGCCTGAACAATGGTCCTTTACAAGGAGCAAGCCAAGCTATCTGTAAGAAGATTAGATGTCCCCATCTGTTCACAAGCAATCCAGGCCATATGAGAATCTTACACTGTGGGGGATAACTACCCTTTCCGATCACTATAAATAAAGATCGGACAATCCACTATATAGACTGAAGAAAGAATGAACTTTTCCAGACTGTAGGGTTTAAATTACAAAAACTGGAACTCCACAAACTCTAACAGTTGTATTAGGAAAGTTACAAAACTCAAACGCATAAGCTTGAATAGCATCTCGCTGGTCGAGCTAGTCACACTCAGCTGTCCTTCATTTATGAAATCTTTACTGGAAGTAATGGAGACATTTAAAGATGACGAACCTAACAAGTTAAATTTCAGATACAATGTTGCAAACTGAAGCAATAAAACTTCAGGATAAAAAAGGATATAATATAATTAATGAACTGAACTTACAATCGTAGTTTGCCCATCCAATTCGTTGATGAGCAAGATCATATACAAATATCTTATCTTTTAACACAATATCTGCAAAATGAGTAAGCCACAAAGTGGTTACATTCATCTGTAAGAAAGTAAACAAAATGGTGAAATTATCACTAGTGCAAAATAGCAGGCACGAAATAGGGTCCAAGAGACCCGAATTGATAATAGTTCCATGGAAATTTTTAGCTTAGATATCATATGATTAGGGTATCATGTGAATAGGCCGAAAAGAAAGTTTCTTCAATTTTCAGTGGATAAGGATAAAATCAACAAAAACCCCATTTTCGTATTTAATCCTTGTAAGTACATCAATTTTAGATTATTAATTTTGAGTGTGGAAAGGAAAGGATCTATTTTAATATTTTTCCAATAATAAACCTCACATAAATGATATATAATAACAAATAAATAATGATAAATTTAATTTTAGACTGATTCTATATGAATTGAATGTTCCCCTTTTACTATCCATATTAAAAGAGTTGGTGAAAATTCCAAAGTATACAACCATATTTTGGTGATTCCTACGAGTCAAAATTATGACATGAGTTCAGTAAAGGTACAATTTGCCAAAGACCTCCAATAAAAAAGTCTCAACTTTGATGATTTTTACGAGTTCATGCAAAGTCACTAGCACTCGATATATACTATGGAGAAAACACAAAAATAAGTCCCAAACTCCAAGCTATATTCAATTCAAAGAAAACCATAACTGACCTCCTAAAATTGACATTCCACCCTGAACCTTTTGGAAACCAATGCACCACATTGTACCACCATCCTGCTACAAACAAACAAAAAAGGACCCATTACACTACATGCAGCTGAATTTCCATAAAAGCAGTCATTTTTACTTCATAATGACTTACGTAGAATTGACCAAAAGAAGAAGAAAAGAAAAGGAAAAAAAACTTACGTGTATAAGATAGTCTTCTGGTTTTAACATCATTGATGCACCACCCGCAAAATTTAGACTAACAGGAGGGAATAGCTCACTAACACTGAATACAAAGTAAATATCAGTCTCATTTACATAAAGTGCTGCTAGGTGCATGGGAAAACAAAAAATAAAGATAGGTATGAGATTACGACATAAGAGATAAAGCTATAGAATTGACCTGGTGGGGACTAGATAACACTGGTTTCCTTTAGAAATGGTGGGAGTAACAGATGGTGAAACAGTAGCAGTTATCTGCAAATTCAAACATGCAAGTCAACTTCAGAGCACATTACTAGTAAAGTAATGCAATATAACTAATTACCTAATGCTTTCAGGGTGGCAATCTCAGAAGAGATGTTTGTTTCCTATGTCACCATTTACATTGCTTTTAGTTTGACGAGAACTGAAAAAAACATTCATGGTATTCATACTTACAGCGCTAACAAATGGATCATATGCCTCCTGCACTAGGTATGCCAAAGTTGTTCCAGTGTCGACGATAGTACCACGATTATTAGATGTTGCAAAAACTCCTGGGTCAATTTGCAGCAACTGTCCATTGACAGCAATGCTCTGTAGAATTAAATTATAATGAGGCCTGAAAATGTTAAACAAGGAAATTGTCAACCTGCTACAAAATTTGTAGCCATATATTCCAAGTGAAACTGAAAGATCATATGTTTGCAAAAGAAATGTTGGCACAGTAAAGCCAGAGATTATTCATGAAAACATCCATTCACCATCAAAAAATAAATAACCAAATAAGCAAGTTTACGGCATTTCCATATCCCTTCATACGCCTAAACTCCTTCCTGTCCCACTATCAGAAAGAGTGGGAGATAAAAGGATATGAGATAGGAAAAAGGCCAAGCTTTTGCAAACATTTCCTAGGAGTAGTGGTAATATAAGGAACATGCACTAATAAGCAGAATAAAGTTCAAAACAACCAAAAGCATCTGACCCATTTAGACCGACCGAGGGAATAAGAAAACTTATGTCATTGCAGCATGAACATATCTGAACTGCTTTACCAAGAATATTTGAAAATGTTCCACTTCAAGAAAATAGAGCAAAACCATCATAGTAAAAGAAGCAAGTACAAAGGCTACAAAAAGTATGCAAGAAAGAGGACATACTGGGATGGAACAAGTGGACTATAAACAATGCTTGGCTCCAAAATCTCACCAAGAACCATTATACCCCCTCCGCTGTTATCTCCTTTCAGACAATGTGAGAAAACTCTAGGTGTTATTCCCCGTGATGACAATTGTGATATAACAGACAGATCACCTTGGCCAAAGCCAAATATCCCATCCACAGCTTTATCTGTCTTAGCTAAGTCACCAGACTGATATGTGCTGCACCTGTTTCCAACAATGTCCAGAGAGGAATAAGTTTTTATAACATGGTGAGATTAACATAAGAAAAACGGCAATTAAGTTATTATTTGATGAAAGACATAGCCAACAGAAGAAATAAACAAAATTGCTTTTTTGGAAGATGAAATATACTATGAACTAAATGATGAAGTTTACATTCCTTCCTCTATGGAAAAATAAAAGTGCACTAGCAGAACTCAACTAATTTGACATTAACCTCATTCCAGTTGCTCAATTCCACCATTGTAATTGAGGATCATAATAGACCAACATGATTGGCCCCTTTATTATATTTCCTCCTTGTCTTCCATTTATCTGAATGTTTATGGTTCCTTCTAATCCTATATTATCAGCAAAAAGAAAATTTCTATTGTCTCATGGAAGCTCACCCAAATACAACAAGAGCCGAAGAATTGGCAATCAAAGATTGTCCCAAAATAGCATCAAAATACAACATATCAGCTACATAATAACCAGAAGTCCCACTTCCATCTCCATACTGGAAGGAGTAAGTGCACTGATTACTCTGAGAACACTGAGTTGCAGTTGTTTGAAACTCTGAAGAACACACTGCATCCGAACAAGAAACCAGCTTAGCAGATGATGAACTTGAAGAGTCAAATAAACTGAGTTCAATCTGTACAGTGCACAACAAAACAAGTTAGCGATTACATTCTCAACTGTCACTTTCCCCCAAAAACTTGTCAAAATTATTGAGGTAAAAGGAAGGAATTTTACTCCAAGTTCACTGGATTGGGGACAATTAGTGCAAGAACTGCAAGTCACCCATAATATATCACTCCCAGTGTCTATCTGCACATTGAATTCTCTAGGAGGCGATCCAAGTTTCACCTTTGTGAAATAAAGCCTAAACAAACAAATAAATAAATACAAAAAAAAAACATTCAATAACAAAATCAATGCAACTATCTAGATTCCAATAGGTGTTAAAATAATCGATGAAAAGCAAAGGCAATTAAAGAGAACATGGACAAAATTGAATGACAAGAACACTAGCGATAGGACCAAAAAAAATTAAGGAAAAAGAAGACAAGTTTTCATCTTTGGATAACCCAAAGGGGTTAAAAAGTAATCTTCTTCTTTTCCTTCAATATTCATTATCTTCCACGTCTTCAGCTGTCAAAAGAAGCGTAAAGATAAAGCTGAAAACAAAGTAAATACGTAATCGCAATATTCAGTAAAAAGAACCTAAATTTAGCCAGTTTCGTACTTTACAAATTCATCAAAGAAAACCCATTGAAGAACATAAACTATAATTCGGATTAAGGAATAAAAGTTATAAAAAAAATTATGAGGTTAAATTCACTGACGAGCAAAAATAGCCCTATTAATGCAAAACCCAAAGAGAACCTTAAAGCCGTAAAAGTGAAAACAATAAATAAAGAAACAAAAAAAGGGTAAGCGAAAATCACCCGGCGGAATAGAGATCAGAGGATCCTTGAACAGAGAAGTCGACGACTCCACCAGCTAAACCCTGCAAGATTCGTGAGTGTCTGAGTTGGTCACGAGCAACAAGTTGGCTCAACTCAACTGAACCGTTCAAAGGAAAAGCTCTCTCCAGTGGGATAACAACACAGAGAACCACCGACAACGCTGCTGAAAGTTCCAAGATCAGCAGCAGACTGGGAGCCCGCATTTCGCAAAAGGCTTTACGAACCAAGTTTTTTTTTTTAAAAAAAAGGAAAAACAAGGGGGGCGTATTTCTTTATAAAGTTAGATTGAAATTAAAAGATCGACCTTGTTTGATTCTGTGCATTGAGAAGAGAAAAGAAAAGAGAGGAATGTTTAAGCAATGAGAGAGAATTCTTTTTAGAAAAGAAACTTGGAGAAATGAGAATTGTGTTCTGATGACTTTGCCAGCTAAATTGGGGGATAAAAAATATAGGCGTTAAAGAAGCAGACCTGGAAAGACGAAAGTGCCCTTGACAATAAATTTCAGTTGGCAACGATTTTGCAGTGAAATTTCTATGTAGTTCTGATAATACATGGTTTAATATATCGTTTTCTTTTCTATGTTTGGGTTTTGTTATAATATTATTTAAAGTTTTAATTAAATTTATCATAGGTGTCGAAACGATTTTTTCTTAAAAGGCGAAAAAATGTGAGATTTTAAAAACCACATTAATTCTTAATTGTCTCTTTTTATTTTAAAAACATATACGATTTAAAAGACATCTCGTTTCGAAAAAATTTGAATTTCCTTTACGATCGAAAAAGACGGTTCGAAGAGTCACCACCAATCTTTGATTAGGGTGTGATTGGGCACCCAAAAATACTTTGTCATTTTAAATAAAAATTAATTTTAATTAAAACAACAAATTGAGGTCTGCGTTACCAAAATCCGAGTTCGGAAGTCAGTTACGTGTGGGGAAGGATTAGCACCCCCACAACGCCCTAAATCGGTACCTAGTCGATTAATTAACGTCTTTGCAATGAACTTTATAAATTCGAACTTAATTTGATTTTTGATCCCATAAAACAATGACGTAAATTTAAAAAAAAATCAAAACCACTCAAACAAATTAAATTAAAATTACCAAGTCGTTTTAGAAAGATAAAGAATGTTTGATTGTTTACAAATATCGAGACCAGATCTTAAAGATATAACAACCTTTTCTCGATATATTTAAATAAACGAACATTTCCTTTTCTCTCGTTCACAAATTTTAGGTGACGAATCAATTTTTTTGTTTCACTTTCGGGATACACTTTTATTTTAAAATCATTAAAAGCGGACCTCAAATCAGTTATGACTGCCCACTTAAAACAATTTTAAATTAAAATGGTATTACCCTTAGTCCGATTATGTAATATGTCAAGTTATGCAAATGAGGATTTCATACAAATTGTGCAAAAAATATGTCATGCCAAAAATTAATTAAACAAAATTAAAAATATCATACAACATGATATACAAAAAATTATATACGTATATTTTAATTAAAAATCAATGCATATTAACATATTATGTACACATATGACCTAAATATAAAAATAAAAAACATAACATGCCAAACTATAAATTTAAAAAGTGTATATATACATAAATGTAATGATTAAATTTAAATGTATGTAAAATTAAATTTATAAATCAAAAATAAATCAGTGACCTAAACATAAAATACTAAAATTACAGGGTCTGATATAAATTTTATCTTATTCGGTTTAAACTAAAATAACATGGAAAATAACATAAATGACACTAGACATTTAAAACAACTAAGAAAATTTAAACAAATAAGCGACTGTTTTAGAAAAACACATAAATCTAGAAGGCCTAAAAATAATCTATCTCTAAAGTTATGGTGACTAAGAGTTAATTTACCCAACAATTTTATATAAAACCTAACTCTATGCTTAAACCTAGGCTAATTCACGTTGGAACCCCCAAAACACTTACCCCTGCCGCAGCTTCACTCTCCACTTTCCTTTTCAACTCTCTCTTTCACCCACGCTAAATTGAAATTTCAAACACCATAGCCATCGACCTAAGCTCCAACGAAGTAACTGGACTGAAAGGTAAACAACCTAACTCATCTCTCATTTTCTGATTATATTTGTTTACTTAAAAAACCCTTACGTAAATCTAACCATCAAAGCACAAAAACCTACCTTTGAAACTCTAACACCGCTTTAGACTCTCGGCCTTTCAACCCATACAAACCTGGTCACCATTCAACGCCCAGAACTTTCTCCTATGCGCCTACACCTTAAAACCAAGTAGAGGAGACTTTAACCGAGACCTTACACCACCCTTCTATCTCTACTTAGATTTAAACTCAAAACCGAGCCTCTCATACGCATGCAAACCCCTACTCCGACGACATTGTAATCTCTAAGAAAGGACCTTAATCACTATCACTCACTTACTTCGACTACACATATACCCGAAGGTAAACCCAACCGCTCTCACTTCTATTTTGAGTTTCGTACTTATTTTAAAAGCTATTAAAACAAATATAAAAAAATGTAACTGTAAATAGTCATGAAAATAAAATCTTACAGGAATTAAATTTTGAATCTGCTTTGTATCGCTTTCGAAAAAAAGGTAGGGTAAATCTCCGTTATATTGCTTGCTCTTTGAACACCGGCGATGGAATATTATTTACACCGTTTTCATATTTGCTTTGCTCTATAAAAAAAACGAATCTAAAGGACTCCCTCTTTTTTTTTTGTCTCCTCTCCTTCAAAATGCTCTGTGTAATCTATTATGTTCCCCCCCACCTTTTTGTGTTCCCCTTCCGTATATATAAAAAACTGCTAAAAACCAACATTAACCTCTCTCTTTTCCTCTGTAATCAACTGTTGTCCATTGGGCTTGAATTGGGCCCGCAACTGGTTCAAGGTCAGGTTAGGTTGTGATTGCTTTGAGTCTGCTTCGACTCGGCCCCGGATAAAAACGAGCATCTACAACTGCCCCTCTTTGTTCATTGTCGTGCAACGAGAATAGAGCAAAGATCAAAAGATGGTGTGTTTTTATCCAGTTCCATCTTCATGCTTTGAAACTTGATGAGGATATGCTCCCTCTTCTTTGAACAATCTTCAACCAGTGGGTTCGCTCCCTCTTGCTTCAAGGAATAGAACTCAAAATATCTTCTTCCTACGGGTTCACTCCCTCTTGCTTCAAGGAGTAGAACTCGAACAATCTTCTGTCTACAGGTTCGCTCCTTTTTGCTTCAAGGAGTAGAACTCGAACAATCTTCTTCCTACGGGTTCGTTCCTTCTTACTTCAGGGCTTAGAAATCGAACAATCTTCTGTCTACGGGTTCGCTCCCTCTTGCTTCAGGGAGTAGAACTCGAACAATCTTCTGTCGACAGGTTCGCTCCCTTTTGCTTCAAGGAGTAGAACTCGAACAATCTTCTTCCTATGGGTTCGCTCCCTCTTGCTTCGGGGAGTATAACTCGAACAATCTTCTGGTGTGATTCTGCTTCACTATTCTTCCATGAAGGCTCAACTTCGAAGGTTAAACCTGAAAATCAAACGTTGTCACTCATTAATGTATGCTTGAAGATTTGAAAAACATTATACTCGAAAAATGTAAAATTTAAGAGAATCTTTGAGAATCCATTTCTCTTGAGGGAGCTTGTCTCGCAACAACTAGATATGAGAATCTTCTTGGACTCGGCTGCCATCTGAATCTCTCTCTTCCTGGGACCTTGAATTTGTTAATGACTCCTCGTGCGCATTTCTTTTTAATCAATTGATCCGTTTCTTTATACTCGAGAACCTTTAATTTTCTCCTACATTTGATGATTTGATGGCTTACTCCAACGCTCTTCCAATAAGACTTAAAATGGCCCGAATGACTTATCACCTTGGTGTGAAAACATCCTACCCGAATGACTTATGGATGACCCGAAAGATTTATTATCTTTCTCGAAAGACTCAAAAATGACCCGAATAATTTAATCATCATGCTCGAAAGACTTACTGATGGCCCGAATGATTTAATCATCATGCTCGAAAGACTTACTGATGACCCAAAAGATTTAATCATTATGCTCGAAAGAATTCATCATCATGCTCGAAAGACTTACTGATGGCACTTACTGATGGATTTGCTTCACTACTCTTCAGTGAAGGCTTACAAATTACCCGAAGGATTTAATCATCATGCTCGAAAGACTTACTGATGGCCCGAAGGACTTCATCATCATGCTCGAAAGACTTACTGATGACACTTATTGATGGGTTTGCTTCACTACTCTTCGGTGAAGGCTTACAAATTACCTGAAAGACTTAATCATCATGCTCGAAAGCCTTACTGATGGCCCAAAGGACTTAAATTGTTTAATGGGTAAGAAACCTTTCTTATTTTTCAAAATCTCAAATTTCATATTTTAATGAGAAATATTTCTCATTTCACTTCATAAAATGACTTAATGGTCGGTCCACGTGCCCCGCTTCAAAGCAATGCTTCCTATGTGGATTGACCCCTGCGTTCCTCAGGTTCTGCCTCTCTAAACATAATTCCCCGTATTTGATGTTTAACTTCTACTTTTCAATTGTCGGGATTTTAACATCCTGCATCTTCTCTTTTCACTGGAAGATCTGTCAAAATCATGTGTTTATGCATGAAACACGAATGCAATGAAATGTATCATTGTAATGTATTTTCTTTTATGCAAATGATGTTCTCATGAATGCATAAATATCGATTCCATCTTCACTTGACTTCAAAGTGGCGAACTTAGTCTTCTTCTACTTGATCATTCCTCTCCGGGGTTTGCTTTAGATATCCGTATAACTCATAATTTCCAACTTGCATTTTTAAAGAACTTTCTGATCTTCTATCTTTTTGTTTTCTTTGTTTTCTATCTTCATTTCAGAGAAATTGCTTTCTCTCTCAACTTCTTGCTATGATCAGAAATACCACTAAGTTGCCCCATTTCTGTCCTTGGCTCAATTACGCTTTCTGAGTTGTTCTTTCTGGACTCTTCCATTGATTGATGCTCGGTTGGTTTGCTTTACAAGGTAAGCTCTGCTCAAATTCATGGTATGCCCCTGACACTTCAAGTTGTGAGACTCATTCTCAATATCTTCTTGGTCTGAATCTTGTCATCCCAACATGATCTGGGTTTCTAGTCATGCCCCAAAGTGGGTACTCATGGATTTCTTCCTGTCCAACATATCCTAACTTGAATGTTCTCATTCTGGTGTCACTATATATTAGTGTTGTCAAGTAGTTTGAAGGAGTCTCTTCACATTGTCATAAACACTTAAGAATTGACCAATTATTCTAACAAATGTCTTGTATTTTATACAAGCTGTAATATGTGCCCCTTCTGAATAATGAGACCATATTCTTCTTGGCAGGTTACTGACAACGTCCCAAGGAAATGTCACAAGTTTTATTCTTTAGTCTTTCTAATCTCTAAGACCACTTGCTTTCAATACTATGAAATGTTTCACTATTCTGGCATTATTTATTTTTTCTACAACAGAGGCAGAATGAATCTTTTCACCTTCAAGGTCCTTTGACATTTGAGACTGTCTTGTTTGAAAATGTTTTTTTTCTTTCTCTTATTTTAGGGATCAAATAATGAAATAATTTTACAAAAAATTACCCCTTAATTCAAGCTCACAATCAAATCAAATCATAAACATGAGTTCAAAGAATATTAAAAAGAATCAATAGCTCTTTGTTTGAAAATGTTTTTCTCTTTCTCTTATTTTAGGGATCAAAGAATGAAAGAATTTTACAAAAAATTGCCCCTTAATTCAAGCTCACAATCAAATCAAACCATAAACATGAGTTCAAAGAATATTAAAAAGAATCAATAGCTCTTTTTAATGTTTTTAGAGTTATAACTCTTTGACAAGTGTCAAAATTGATGAGTTGGCTACAGGTTGGCTTCTTTTTTTTTTTAAAAGGTTTCGACCACCAAAATTTCACTTCTTTCTCAGTCTTCGTGAACATTTTAACATGCACCTCTTTCTTGGCTTGGTATTTTAATCGGATACGGACAAAATGACGCAACTTGCATAATCAATTACTAGACTTTCTAGAACACTTCTATTTCAGTTCTCTGAAATCTTCCATTTGTTCAAGCCTCATAGACTCCTCTAACAAAGGCAGTATAGAAATATCGGTCTAAAAATGAAATTCCTGAGTGCTCGTGTGATATTGACTATAACAGGTGTTCCTTAACTCCCTTAGTCCATCTTTACCGAAACTCCTTATTCATAAAATTGATTTAATTTGCCATTATCTGGCTAGCTGAAATCAACTTTATTGTAATTTGCCTCTATCGGGCTAGCTGAAGGGTTCATCTCATCAAAAAGTCTTTGACTTGACAATCACAGTGGAGCATACACCAAATTGCCAGGTACCCGATCAAGGTCATGGTTTGAATATAATCTATTCATAAAGCCAGGGCTTTCGAGTTTCCTCTATAACCAATTACTTTAGCGGAATAGCTCAGCTTTATTGTATATATATAATATCATCACCTTTATTAGGCTAGCTAAATTACGTCCATAAAGCCGGGGCGTTTAACCAATTGCTCTAGAGGGACATCTCAAGCTTTATTGTATACATATAATATTATAATTTGGGTATACGGGTCCAATTTCTTAAGCTTGTCAAGAAGAACCTGTCATAGTCTAGGTGTCGTTGAAAGTCAGAAAATCTCATCGTTAGAGTTCAATTTCCAAACAACTGACCTAAACTAGATTCACCTACTCGACTATTCCATTTGTAAGGATCATAATCATCATTGAACGTCATCAACAGAAGTGTAATCTATTCGGTTTTGTAACATCATACACAAAAGATGCCCCATGTTGTCCGCTCCTATACATACCTGAATACCAAACCTATTGTTCATCTCCTTATGATAGAAGAAGGCTATATCGGTCCCTACAATAGAAGGGTATGGTGTTCGATTGTATCTTCTGGAGATAAGGTAAAGGTCTTTGTTTTATCAGGTTTCAACCTTGTCATCTTGTCAAAGATTTATAACTCTAATAATTTACAGAGTTTTTAATTCAGTAGGTTTTCAAAGAATTTCAAGTTGCAAATTCGATTCAATGCTCACCATCCTCAAAGTAACATGAATTTATTTAAACATCATTATAAAAAAGCCGAGAAAGGATGAAAAACAAGTTCAAACATGATGTTGCAAATGAAATAAAGCTCCATAATGAATGAAATGATCTCTTCCTAATTAGGATGCCCCATTACCCATCTAATGTCGTGATACTTAACTCAAACGGATGTTACATATTATTCTTTGATGCCCCACTCAAGCTCGTCATCCACTGTTCCACCAATTCCTCTGTTAACGTCCCAGTTGCCACAAGCATCTCTATCTCTTTTAACAGCGGCCTACAGTTTCCCGTAGAATGTCCCAATGCCCCCAAGTGGAAATCACAGACACTATCTTGATCATAGCTATGAGCAGAAGGGTCTGGTTGCACTTTCACTGGCCTCGGTGTGAGGTATTGACCTTCAATCAAATGGGGATACAGATCTGAGATAGGAGTTTGGAACACTTTTAAAGCATTTTTCGATCTTGGGACTTTCTTTGGACGCCTCGAGTAACCCGTTACCCCTTTTCTTTTACGACTTTGAGAGCTCTGGACGTGACATTCATTCACCTCATCAGCTTGTTCCTTTTGATCGGTTGGGTTTTTAGAAGTGTCTTTCAAGTTTCCTTTGCTGATTGCATCCTCAATTAACTCTCCAGCTGTCATAAGATCCTTGAAGTTATTCGTCGACTTTCCCAACATTAACTCAAAGAAAGGAGCTGGAAGAGAATCGTGAAACATATATGATATTTCTTCTTCTAACAAAGGAGGTTGAACTTGTACTGCCACTCCTCTCCATCTTAGGGCATATTCTTTAAAGCTCTCAGTAGCTTTCATTCTTATCCTTTGAAGGTCATGACGTTTTGGGGCTAAGCCTTTAACATATTGATATTGTCCCAGAAAAGCATCAGCTAGGTTGACCCATGTCTTGATCTGTTCTTTGTTCAAACGGTTATACCATACTATAGCTGGCCCAGCAAGACTATCATGGAAGTAATGAATCAACATATTGTCATTATTTAGGTACCATTCCATCTTTCTACAAAACATATTTAGATGAATTATGGGACAACTAGTGCCATCATATTTCTCAAAATTAGGCACCCTAAATTCATGTGGGATGACCAAATCAGGGACCAAACTAAGTTCTCTAGCTTCTAACTCCTTGTGAGGGGCATTAACAATCTTCATATCTTCAATGGCTTTATTCAACCACCTGAATTTGTCTTCAAATTGCTCAAAATTGACGAGGCTCATCCCTAGGTCTGAGTTAGACGCTCCAGGGCAAATTATCACTCTTGATGTACCAGTCTGATGAGATTGATTTCCTTTATCCTCTATTTTCTCTTTACTAGCAGCCTGTGGTACTAGTACCTGGATCATTTGATTCGATACGCCTTGCAAAGAACCCGATGATTGATTCCCCGTATCTTGTTGTGACCCGACTAACTGCTCTTGCAACTGATCTTGTGATCCCCTTATGAGATTGCTCCATTGTTTCCATTTGCTTGTTCATGATGATGAGGAAGTAGTATGAATGGATGATCTTGTTATTACTGTCACATAACCTTCCATAAATTATTTCTGTGTTTTTATAATTAATGCATGTAAAATGCTTAAATAAATACATGTAATGCAAATGCAAATGCCAAATGCAAATACAAAAGGTGTCATTCCAGAGTGACCATCTTAAAACAACTTTCATTGAACACAAAGGTCTCGATACATCAAACAAACTTTACATATAATGGACAGCTTTCACTCCCAACTTTTTTATCTCTTTCAAAAGCCAATTTAATTTCCACTTATGCTCGGGGGTCGAGTTGTCAATCTGCTTCAATTCTCTTACAAAGCCAGCTAAATTAACCCATTTCTGAGCCACATTGCTTGCTTAGGTCATAGCTTCTTTCATGACGTTGTCTCTTTTCTCTATCCTGAGTGTCGATTCTCGGAGCTGTAGACACTGCTGTTGAATCTTCCTTGTAAGAAAGCCATTTTGGTTATGAAGCTCTTGTATAAGATCACTACAATCATCCACAATCTTCATCAACTTCTCATTCTTAGCTCTAACGACTTCTAGATCAGCGTCATTCTCTCGTTTGTGGCGTTGATATGAGATTTCCATATTGGCAATGGATCTGTTCAACGTTTGAATTTTGGCATGATATCTTCCCAAATTATCAACAGCTATATTGCATCTTTTTTCTTTAATTTGTAAATCATGAGAAAACTTCTCGGCTCGACCTTCTTACACCTTACAATTCATTCTCCACTGTTCAGCATCATTCTTCAGTTTAGCGACTCCTGTTATCCTTTCAATTCAAACTCCAATACTCTATGATCTAGTAGAAGTTGGACTCGACGTTTGAAGGTAGAACAATTCTCAATAGAATGTCCTTGAATCCCAGCATGATATTCACAACGAACGTTGACGTGATACCAACTTGGATATGGAGGCTGCAAAGGTTTCACATAATGCAGGGCCACTTCTCGGGCTTCTAACAGTTCATCATACAATTCCTTATATGATATTGGGATGGAATCACAACGAGAGTCACCTCTCAACTTGGGTTGAACTGAAGTTTCCAGTTTTATTTTCCCTGATGTTGGGAGTAGTCTATCAAACACCAACGAGTTTTGATTGCATGTCTTCTTTTCATCCTTCTGAACTTCTATAGTTGCCACTATTTCCTTGGCATTTCCAAACAATTTGTTGATACGAACAATGATTGTGCGTGATTTCTCATTTTGGCCAGAATCAGCAGTTTCTAAAGTAGTCCCTTGCGTATTTGACACCTCAAGATTGTTTTCATCGAGCTCTTTCTTTTCTTTGGTAGAAGTCTCTTTTCCTTTAGACAAAGCATCTATTCTATCCATCATCTTGGACATCTTCTCTTTTATCTCTCTTATCTCCTTGTGCTCTTCGTCAGACATATGATTTTTATGTGCGCAAATCTCCACTATTTTCGAAGCTTTCTCAGGATGCCATTTCTTGACTGTGTTATAGTCTGTTTGATCACGAAACCCCTTTTCCGTCATGAAAACCTTTTACTATGATGACCACTCACAAATCAACACCTTTTGAATATGTCATGACCATGCAATGCAGACAAAGAGAAAAACAACATAAAAAACAGGTTAGTACAAATAAAATAACAAAAGGACAAAAAACAACAATAGCAAAAAAAAAATAAAAAAAAATTGAAGCTAATAAGAATGCAAATGCAAATGCAAATGCACAAGGTGTTAATCCTAAAAGTGACCACCATAGAACAACCTTCATTTAGACAACAAGAATTCAGAACACCATGTAGTCAAAATATAAATGTGATTCTTCATTTCTTCATTTCCTTGAGCCATATTCTTCATGGAATCTAAAATTGAACCCAAATTTGTCGGCGAATTTTATCACCTTTGATGACGCCAGATGTCTTTAAATCGAATCGTGAGGTCTCCATGTTTACTTTTAATACGAAGTGGTCTTCATGTCTTTGTGAAGGGTCTTCTTGTCCTTAGTATGATTGTATCTATCTCTTGAGTCAACATCTTGGCCTTTTCCCCATTAAAGGAAGTCTTCAATCAGTTTGGTTTCTTCATTCAACGGATATCATTCTTCATGATCAGTCGAACATCTTTGGATCTCTCGGTTTTGACTACATGGTTGAGAATTTCTTGTCTCAATATGTCTAGCCTTCTCATTAGTCAACCACTTGTGAATTAACACCTTGTAATGACATGAAGATGTAAATGCAATAAAATCCAAATAAAATAGACATAGAACAAAAATGGGTTAGTGCACATAATATAAACAACAAAATAAGTACCATAAACATCAAATAAAACCTACCCTCACATGCTGGCTACCCAATCATACTTTAGTTGATCCTACCCAACATGATATCTACCCCAAACTTTGACATTCACAAAAAATCCTAACCGCATGATATCTAATTTGCATGCTTGTTCGAGAAAAATAAACCTAACCGCATGATTTCTAGTTCACATACATTTATTCAAAAAGCAAAATCGAATGACTCAAAAAGCTTTTCCTTGTGTACCCTCCTCACGGGACTCTTAAGGTTCGGGTTAGGCTCGACCTAAATTTAGGCACTATGTTCACTATATGCTGGGTTCAGTTCTAAAGTAATAGGTTCTCGAATTGTCCTTGTCGGTGTCCCCTTGGGCTGCCGAACCCTCAATCCTGGCCCATCACAGGCTTTAGGGGATCGAGTTCAATTTCGAGGGAACACACCTCCTTATGTCCATGCGGAAGTGATTACCATCACGAGGACCATAAGGCGTGAGCTCCAGGAGCGATCCACTATCCCATGCGGAGGTGAAAACCACACGAGGGCATAGTCTCTTACTCCTACTTAATTAAGACGGAGCGGGGTTTTAGCTCATGTCATGAAAATGCAGCTGTGCAGTGTGTGAGGAAAAGCGAAAAAACAAACAATAAAAACACTCAAAATCAATTCCCAAAACACACAATTATTCTGAAACCATTAGCAAACAGATCAATACAACTATTTAATTGTTAATCGAATTAAATTAAAAAAAACCAAAATACAAACAAAACTTATTAAAAACCAAACAAGGGATCAAAAACCAAATTAAAACGAATTTATAACTTTCAATTGCAAAGACAATTAATTAATCGACTATCGGCTTGACTCTCTAAAAAAGTCCCCAGCAGAGTAGCCAAGTTGTCGAAACGATTTTTTCTTAAAAGGCGAAAAAATGTGAGATTTTAAAAACCACATTAATTCTTAATTGTCTCTTTTTATTTTAAAAACATATGCGATTTAAAAGACTTCTCGTTTCGAAAAAATTTGAATTTACTTTACGATCGAAAAAGACGGTTCGAAGAGTCACCACCAATCTTTGATTAGGGTGTGATTGGGCACCCAAAAATGCTTTGTCATTTTAAATAAAAATTAATTTTAATTAAAATAACAAATTGAGGTATGCGTTACCAAAATTCGAGTTCGGGAGTCAGTTACGTGTGGGGAAGGATTAGCACTCCCACAACGCCCTAAATTGGTACCTAGTCGATTAATTAACGCCTTTGCAATGAACTTTATAAATTCGAACTTAATTTGATTTTTGATCCCATAAAACAATGACGTAAATTTAAAAAAATTCAATAGCACTCAAACAAATTAAATTAAAATTACCAAGTCGTTTTAGAAAGATAAAGAATGTTTGATTATTTACAAATATCGAGACCAGATCTTAAAGATATAACAACCTTTTCTCGATATATTTAAATAAACGAACATTTCCTTTTCTCTCGTTCACAAATTTTAGGTGACGAATCAATTTTTTTGTTTCACTTTCGGGATACACTTTTATTTTAAAATCATTAAAAGCGGACCTCAAATCAGTTATGATTGCCCACTTAAAACAATTTTAAATTAAAGGGGTATTACCCTTAGTCTGATTATGTAATATGTCAAGTTATGCAAATGAGGATATCATACAAATTGTGCAAAAAATATGTCATGCCAAAAATTAATTAAACAAAATTAAAAATATCATACAACATGATATACAAAAAATTATATACGTATATTTTAATTAAAAATCAATGCATATTAACATATTATGTACACATATGACCTAAATATAAAAATAAAAAACATAACATGCCAAACTATAAATTTAAAAAGTGTATATATACATAAATGTAATGATTAAATTTAAATGTATGTAAAATTAAATTTATAAATCAAAAATAAATCAGTGACCTAAACATAAAATACTAAAATTACAGGGTCTGATATAAAATTTATCTTATTCGGTTTAAACTAAAATAACATGGAAAATAACATAAATGACACTAGACATTTAAAACAACTAAGAAAATTTAAACAAATAAGCGGCTGTTTTAGAAAAACACATAAATCTAGAAGGCCTAAAAATAATCTATCCCTAAAGTTATGGTGACTAAGAGTTAATTTACCCAACAATTTTATATAAAACCTAACTCTATGCTTAAACCTAGGCTAATTCACGTTGGAACCCCCAAAACACTTACCCCTGCCGCAGCTTCACTCTCCACTTTCCTTTTCAACTCTCTCTTTCACCCACGCTAAATTGAAATTTCAAACACCATAGCCATCGACCTAAGCTCCAACGAAGTAACTGGACTGAAAGGTAAACAACCTAACTCATCTCTCATTTTCTGATTATATTTGTTTACTTAAAAAACCCTTACGTAAATCTAACCATCAAAGCACAAAAACCTACCTTTGAAACTCTAACACCGCTTTAGACTCTCGGCCTTTCAACCCATACAAACCTGGTCACCATTCAACGCCCAGAACTTTCTCCTATGCGCCTACACCTTAAAACCAAGTAGAGGAGACTTTAACCGAGACCTTACACCACCCTTCCATCTCTACTTAGATTTAAACTCAAAACCGAGCCTCTCATACGCATGCAAACCCCTACTCCGACGACATTGTAATCTCTAAGAAAGGACCTTAATCACTATCACTCACTTACTTCGACTACACACATACCCGAAGGTAAACCCAACCGCTCTCACTTCTATTTTGAGTTTCGTACTTATTTTAAAAGCTATTAAAACAAATATAAAAAAATGTAACTGTAAATAGTCATGAAAAGAAAATCTTACAGGAATTAAATTTTGAATCTGCTTTGTATCGCTTTCAAAAAAAAGGTAGGGTAAATCTTCGTTATATTGCTTGCTCTTTGAACACCGGCGATGGAATATTATTTACACCGTTTTCATATTTGCTTTGCTCTATAAAAAAAACGAATCTAAAGGACTCCCTCTTTTTTTTGTCTCCTCTCCTTCAAAATGCTCTGTGTAATCTATTATGTTCCCCCCCACCTTTTTGTGTTCCCCTTCCGTATATATAAAAAACTGCTAAAAACCAACATTAACCTCTCTCTTTTCCTCTGCAATCAACTGTCGTCCATTGGGCTTGAATTGGGCCCGCAACTGGTTCAAGGTCAGGTTAGGTTGTGATTGCTTTGAGTCTGCTTCGACTCGGCCCCGGATAAAAACGAGCATCTACAGCTGCCCCTCTTTGTTCATTGTCGTGCAACGAGAATAGAGCAAAGATCAAAAGATGGTGTGTTTTTATCCAGTTCCATCTTCATGCTTTGAAACTTGATGAGGATATGCTCCCTCTTCTTTGAACAATCTTCAACCAGTGGGTTCGCTCCCTTTTGCTTCAAGGAATAGAACTCAAAATATCTTCTTCCTACGGGTTCACTCCCTCTTGCTTCAAGGAGTAGAACTCGAACAATCTTCTGTCTACAGGTTCGCTCCTTTTTGCTTCAAGGAGTAGAACTCGAACAATCTTCTTCCTACGGGTTCGTTCCTTCTTACTTCAGGGCTTAGAAATCGAACAATCTTCTGTCTACGGGTTCGCTCCCTCTTGCTTCAGGGAGTAGAACTCGAACAATCTTCTGTCGACGGGTTCGCTCCCTTTTGCTTCAAGGAGTAGAACTCGAACAATCTTCTTCCTATGGGTTCGCTCCCTCTTGCTTCGGGGAGTATAACTCGAACAATCTTCTGGTGTGATTCTGCTTCACTATTCTTCCATGAAGGCTCAACTTCGAAGGTTAAACCTGAAAATCAAACGTTGTCACTCATTAATGTATGCTTGAAGATTTGAAAAACATTATACTCGAAAAATGTAAAATTTAAGAGAATCTTTGAGAATTCATTTCTCTTGAGGGAGCTTGTCTCGCAACAACTAGATATGAGAATCTTCTTGGACTCGACTGCCATCTGAATTATCAATTCGAGTCTAGTTATGATTTTCATGTTATCAATTCGGCTGCCATATGAGAGTCTAGTTATTCGAGTCAACTCGAATTATCAATTCGATCTTCGTGTTTGAGTCAAGTTGAATTTTTAAAATTTTGAGTTACTCGAAAAACAAAAAAAATAACTAATTATTTTGATAATTTTATGATTTAATCCCTGATTTCATTATTCCTTCAATTTCTCTTTAATTTAAGTTAATTTTTTTTATCAAATTTGAATCAATTGCTCCTAAATCATTGTAGAATACATATGGACTTTCAATTTCTCTTTTTGACAACAAGTGTTCTATTTTTCAATTTAGTATCTCAATTTTTCATAATTTTCTTATTTCTTCAATTCATCATGTATTTTAAGTTCGTTTTTCACCAAATTTGAATCACATGTTCATATACCACTATATAATACCTATGTAACTTTAATTCTTATTTTTTTAATTAAAAATTGACTCTTTTTTATTTAGTCCCTTAACTTTTCATTTTACTCAATTTGATCTTTTGATTGCAATTGTTTGCAAATTCTTTCTTCCTATTAATTCATTAACTCCTTTCTACTCTCATAAATATTTTTACCCTCAAAATACTTTCTTTAAAATATAATGGTATGAATATATTTTATAATTTTATATTGTATTTGATATATTAAATAACATTATAATGTGAAAAGAATATGAAATATATATCTTACATGGTTAGACAAAGTCGAAAAATTAGAATCAATCATTATCATAATAATATAAATAATTATAAAAAAATTAATATAGAAACTCGAATAACTCGACTCAAATTTCTTAAACTCAACTCGACTTGAAAAAATTTCAAGTTAAGTTCGAGTTATAAAATACGACTAGTCAACTCGAATAACCCAAAAAAATTTCACTTGATATAATCTACCTCATGCAATACGATCTGTAACAATTCTATTGGGAACTGCTCTCTTATAGGTGAGTTGCGAGACAATGCAGTCAAGTAATCTACAAATAAATTAATATCTCTTCGAATAAACTAAAATATGATCTCCTATTCTGTAACACCCGTAGATCGATGCGGGTGACTCGATCCGATCCGATGTGTCACATTAGGGCCATCAGAGCGACCCAAAGTAAAAAACTCGAATTTTTTTAAAATATCTGTTAAAACACGTAAAGTCATAAAATAATTTATAATTAAAATACAAGTTCAGAAAAACCATTCATATTTGGTATAAAAATAAAATGTGACCTACGTGCCCCCTAATTACACTTGTACCATACTCTTTATCCCAAGCCAAAGGAACTCCCATTACAGATGTCGATAGTTGCACCAGATCAATTCTTTTAACCTGAAAAAGAGAGTAAAAGATGAGCTTTGGGAAGCTCAATAATACAGAACTACCAAGTGATACTGAAGGACATGCAGATAAGTGAAAAACATAAATTTTCCTTATTGATTTAGTCGTCTACAAGTTTTCGGGATGAGCTGTGGTTCTACTGATATTTCTTTGAGTAAAAGACATGAAGATTTCAATTCATAAGAAACATTCAAAGAACCAAGTTCAGGAGATCGAAATAGGATGTCTAGTGTGTTCCAACAAAACAAAGTAGTGTATATAGATCCTTTAAAAATGTTAGTAGTTTAAAACATATTTTAATACCATTGTAACACCCTCCAACCGAACACCTTTATGCATTTCCCTAGAATTACATCCATAAGGACTTACCTTAAGCACATATCAAATGAGCCATCCTAAGGGAGTACCTTAGGGCCTATGGGCCTACCCAAGGGTTTTCTTAGGTCCGTAAGGAATTACCAGCTCTATCAGTCTAAATCTATATAAAGAATTAACAGTTTGACCGAGTTGAACTTGCGTACTCCAGTATACCCATACAGTCCTCAGTAGAAATCATATTTAGCAGTACCCTATAATATCAAAATCATGATCCAGTAGTATATTGTAAAAATGATCATGTAGTTATTTAAATCACATGAATGTCCACTCACACACTATATGCAATCCCATGATTTACCCAATAGAGTGTCTTGGGGCCCGAGAGCCTACCCAAGAAAATTTTTCGGGGCCTCAGAACCTACTCAATGGTCACCTTAGGTCCATAAGTAATTACTAGCTCGATCGGTCTGAACCTATATAAGGAATTACCGGTTTGACCGAGCTGAACCTCCATACTCTAACCTACCCAAATAATGTCCCAATAAAACAATTCAAGTAGTAACCATTAGATCTCATGATCCATAAACCAGGAACAATTATAGTTTCAAGTGAAAACAGGAAATCAGAGAACACATGTCATGTAGCCATAGTTCATTTAAAAGTAAATCAAAACATCAATAAATTAGTAAATCATAAATTTTGGTGAAACACATTTCAAAATAGATAAAACAATCATGTAGTACATAGGGAACACACTAGAGGATCCAATTATTTTCATGAGGTATTGGTATTTATCATGTAGGGACCATGAAACTTTTGTAATTTAATAGGATTTGAAAATTAAGATCACTATAAAAAGGGGTTTGATAGCTAACAGAGTCGTCAATCATTCAAGAAATAATTTATCAAGATCATATAATATTTGGGTATTTTTCGGAGACACTAAGTAATCAGGAAGGTACTCAGAATCTTTTGCATCATAGTTACTTAAAATTTCAAATATGACCGAAGTGATCCATTATTCATGAAATTGGGGGTATTTTAGACATTTGGTTCTTGGAGAATTCTTAGTAATTTATTTTAATAAGGATGAAATGATGATTCATGGTAATCAAGATTCATGTTGATTTATCAGGATATCGAGTCAAATTGAACTGAACAAATCCTAGTATTATGATACTTGCCAACCAGTCAAACCGATGTACTTCAAGTATATTCACACTTTAATACTAACATCACTAGTTGAACTGATCATCTTCAGAATCATCGTTGAATGGATCTTATGAAGACGAATAGGTATTCCCTCCCCAAAACTGATCGCACTAGTTGAACGAACCTCCTTTATAATCAACATCGACCATATCTTCACTTGATGAACAAATATTTCAATGGTGTTTAATTTATTCATAAATTGCAATAATATCCACTTATTTCAAGTCATTAGAAAAATGGGTCACTTTAACAGTCGAGGTTAATTCGATCATCTTACACTTCAAGGTATTATGGTTCCTTTAGAGTTAAGGGTATTTTAGTCATTTGAACATTGAAGGTTATTTTAGTTATTTCGTAGCTCGAGGACATTTCAATACTTTTGATCAATCCAAACATATGTACCTTTTCTGATAATTTGGTCAGATAAATATGTTCAACGTTATTTTTTGCTTTTAGGGGTAATCTTGGTCTTTTTGCAGTGCAAGAGCATTTTGGTCAAATTACAACTCAAGTATATTCCAGTCCTTTCCTTCCATCTAGTATTTCCATTTAATTCAATTTTTCTGAATAATTCAAACATGAATTGTACTTCCAATACTTTAGTCTTTAGGTGCTTGTTGACAAATCAACAATTATAAGTATTGTATCTTCTCAAATGTTAGGATCCAATTATCAGTGACTATTCGAGCAGATTAGAAATTTAACAGATAAAATAATGATTTATCGAATTATAATACGAATTCTCAAGGTACTTTCGCTCTCATGTCAGTCCGGGCTATTTTTACCTTATAGGGGTAATTTTATAATCAGGTAATTTCAGTATTAAAGCTTTTAAAGATGATAAATAGAATTTAGAGATTCTGAGGTTATTTGCTCTTCAGACTAATCATTGTACTTGAAATCATTTATTATAAATATGTTTGTGTTTGTGCATGTAGTTTGGGCCTTACATGGTTTACATGGTTTATTATACTAGCCTATACAATAATATATAACCTTTATCACTTATTGATAACTCCGTAAAAGGTCACATTTAGGGACCTTTTAACTTAAATTATTGAATGTCCAAAGGCTCATTTAGGATCATATAGATGCATTTAGAAGCATTTAGTTGCATGTGGTGAATTTCGGTTTGCCGTCGCAATTTATTTTTACTACGGTGCTACTTTATGGGAAAAGTACTTGTCTGATGATGTGCATGTATTGAAAGTAAGGAAAGAGGAAAGAAAATGACGTGACATAAGAAGATTGCTGAGCTAAATAAAAAGGCCAAGTTAGACTAGCATTTCGAGAGCGCACATGGTGAAAGAAGATATTTTCCAGCAAGTTGTCCCCGACTCTCTGTGCCCTCTGCCCGAGAAATCCACCTCGAAGATACACCTGGAGGGATCGGTGCTTTACCCGCCGGTTCTGCTGATTACACCGTTTGACCCTTCAAATCTTGTCTGTCCTTGGGCGCCTACGACGGGATTATACTGGTCACTCAGCCAGCTACCCAGGTTGCATCATAGACTGTCATGCTCGACTCCCAAGTAACTCAACCATGGTTTTAGGGTTTTCTAGGATAGTTAACACTAAGTCCTAGGATTTGTTTTCCCCTATAAATAGAGGATGAAGCCACAATGAAGAAGACTTTGGATTTACCCAGATTTGAGCTTAAAAAGTTAGAGAGAGAAGGTCTCATCTTTTTCTGTCAATCCTACTTGCCATGGCATTTCTCCTTGACAAGCCGAAGGGAGTGGCGTTCTAAGCATCCGAGAGGAGCTAGTTCGCTATGAGCAGTTCTTGGTGGCTGAGGAAGGTATTTGGCAGTGCACGTTGAAGGCTTTTTCTCCTCCCTTTAGTTCTTGCTTTCATATTTTGTTGTTGGGTTGTAAGGAACGAATAAAACTTGTTTTGTGCTTGTTTATTTCGAACCCCACCATGAATTAATCCTATTTGGTGGGATTTCACTTGGATGTTTAAGTTTTTATTGTAATGAATGGTTGATTTTCTATGCTTTATTCTATTTTGCTTGTGAAACTTAATGCCTTAAGTTTGTAGGAGCTACTAGAGTAGCATTTCCTTAGGAGAGTTTGAGGGTTCGAGAGAATGCCTTGGCAATTTATCTTTAGTCTTCGAGAGAAGATAGGGAGGAACTACATAAACAGGGGGTTCTAGTAGTAACTAGGCCTAATCCACCTTAGAGATAAGGCTAGGATTTCATTCGACTAAAAGGAGTTGTACAAAAATGATAGGTTAGATGTTAATGCTGCCGCAAAAAGGTATTGATGAGACATATCCTGTTATCTGAACCAATAGGATCACTGCAGGGGTTTACGCCAATCGGATTTGCCAGGGCATCTTTAATCTGTCAAGTCCATTACTAGAGATAGCATATGGCACCTCTGTAGACTCTGTCGGGCAGTTTAGGCATAGAAGAAATACCATTCAGAGTAATAGACTTAGATTTTCCTAGTGACTCCTATCACTCATTCTCATAGCAGCTTGTCGTGTGAGAAAGCTAAAGTCCTATATATATTAAATCTAGTATTTACATTTTTATTTTACCTTGGCATTTCCATTTGTTTGCATGTGCCAATTTAATTTGCCGTAACATATTCATTTGCTACCATATCACTATTCTATTTCCACAACATCCGTATCATTTTGCCAAAGCATTATCATTTGTACATACCATCACTGACTTTACTTAGGTGACAAAGTAAAGTGCCTTGATAAACCTATTTGACTTCTCCAATTCCCTGTGGAGACGATACTCTACTTATCACTTTATTACTTGTTCGATTGTGTATACTTGCACACACATCCGCACTCATTTATAGTACTCACAAAGAACGGACAAGTTTTTGGCACCGTTGCTGGGGAATTGGCAACTAGAAGTTAAATTGATTTGTCATAGCATTTTTTTACTTGTTCATATTTGCTTTTTAGTTAGCTTTACTTGTTACTTTCCTTAATTTTTCGTCATTTATTTTTATAGGTACATGACCCGAAGCAACCCTGAAGAACCATTAAAATAGATTGATCCTGAAATCGATAGGCTTTTTAGATAAAGAAGACGCGCTCAACGTGTAAACATGTACCAAATCGAAAATCAAGGTATTGGTCATGAGGAGGATCAGAATGCCAGGGCAAATTTAAATGCTGGAAACGCAGCCAGACCTCATGCCATTCGTGATCACTTAAACCCGATTTTAGAGGATTTAAATCCTGGAATTGTGGCCCCAGATATTCAGGCAGCCCACTTCGAACTCAAACCCGTCATGTTCAATATGTTGAACTCTATCGGACAGTTTGGGGGAATGCCAAATGAAGATGCCAGGAAGCATATTCGTAACTTCTTGGAGGTATACGATTCTTTCCGCCAATAAGGGGTGCACGAAGATGTTCTGAAATTAAAGATGTTTTCATACTCCCAGCGCGATTGTGCAAGGGCATGGTTGAGTGGCGTTCCTGCGGGTTCAATGGAGTTGTGGACAGATCTGTGCAAAAAAATTTTGATACGATATAATCCTACGAATATGAACACCCAATTAAGGAACGACATTGCTTCCTTCCGTCAAGCTGATGACAAGTCGATGTATGAATGTTGGGATCGATATAAGGCATTGCTCCACAAGTGTTTAAACCATAGTTTTCAAGATTGGACACAAGTGGTGATGTTCTACAATGGAGTTAACGCGCCCATGAGGATGATACTAGATGCCTCAGCAAATGGGATGCTGCTTGACAAATCACTAGCAGAGGTATTTGACATTCTGGATAAGATTGTCACTAATGATTATCAGTTTCCATCCACACGACTTGGAGCTGGGCGTAAGTCACACGGAGCTTTCGAGCTAGATTCTAAAGATAACGTGTCCGCCCAACTTGCTACTATCACCAACATGCTAAAAATTTTGCAAAGGCTAAGTGAGTTGAGAGAAGTGAAGGCAACCCATTCAGCTTGTCTATTATGCCACGACAATCACAATGAGAGTGACTGCCCGACCAATCAAGAATCCATAAACTTTGTGGGCAATTTTAATAGAGGTAACAATAACCCCTATTCTAACACGTATAATCCTGGATGGCGCCAGCATCCAAACTTTTCGTGGGAAAATCAAGGATCCAACAATGCCCATAAACCAACTCGGCAGTAGAATTACAATGACTCCCAGGGTTATCAATCGAATATGTCATGGCATAATTCTAACAAGGGAGGGCCATCTTCATCAATTATCAGTTCTTTGGAGGCCACAATGCAAGAGTTTATTACAACAACAAAAACAATACTGCAAGACCATGCAACCTCCATCAAAAATCAAGGGGCCCTACTTCAGAGCCATAGTTCGTCGCTGAGGGCACTGGAGAGTCAAGTTGGTCAAATTGACGCGGCATTACAAGAACGCAAACCAGGACAGTTATCGAGTGACAATGAAGTCACCAAACCTCATGGCAAGGAGAGCTGCAGTGTGCTAACTCTCCGAAGTGGTACACAAATTAATATTGAAGACAAGTTTGGGGGAAGACCGAAGGATAAGTCACCCCTCGTAACCAAGCAAGCTGATTAAGAAGTGCAAGAAGAAGCACTAGTAGAAGAGGAAAAGGCTGAGGATTCGTTAGGTGAAGAAACTGAGGGGACAAATAAAAATGTCAAGGCAACTTCTGTTCGCACCACATCAGTATAGGAAGCCAGACCCCCACCTCCTTTTCTGCAAAGACTGAAGAAGCATAATGAAGATATCCAGTTTAAGAAGTTCGTTGACATTCTGAGTCAACTGCAAATCAATGTTCCTTTTTTAGAGGCGATGGAACAAATACCCACATATGCCAGATTTCTCAAGTAAATTATTACTAAGAAGAGAAAGGTTGAGCAGTATGAAACAATTGCCACGTCAAAAGAATTTTGCTCTTCCTTAAGTAAGCTTCCACCAAAGAGACATGATCCGGGAAGCTTCATCATCCCATCTTCAATAGGAGACAAATTTGTTGGGAATGCATTATGTGACCTTGGCTCAAGTGTGAATTTGATGCCTAAGTCAATATTCGTCAAGCTCGGGATAGGAAATGCGAGACCCACCTCAGTCATCTTGCAATTAGCTGATCGTTCACATGTTTGACCAGATGGGCGAATTGAAGATGTCATCGTACAGGTCGACAAATTCGTTTTTTCTGTCAATTTTTTTATTCTGGACTGTGAGGTCGACGCCACAACACCCATCATCTTGGGGAGACCTTTCCTAGCTACCGGTCGCATTCTCATCGACTGTGAGAGAGGGGAGTTGACCATGTGAGTGGCCGATCAACATGTCATTATAAATGTCTTCCGATCACTTAAGTATATGGATGATTCTGAAGAATACCAGAGCATTTTTGAAGTAGATACAGTAATTATAAAAGAAGCAAATCAATTTTTCCATGACAATTTCATTTATTTGGATGATAATGAGAGGCTACTGGAAAACTTAAAGGCCGAAGAGCCTAACGATTTTTCATCCGATGAATAGCAGGCTAACTTTCTCAAGGCTAGTCTAGGTACGCATTTTGAACCTCTTAATTTCGAAGAGTTTGTTCCTCCCAAGCCTTCATTACAACATGCTCCTACTCTAGAACTTAAGAATTTGCCACAGCGTCTTAAATATGCTTATCTAGGTAGTGATAAAACTTTGCCTGTGATTATTTCCTCTGTCCTCACTCTTAACCAAGAATCTAGTTTGCTAAGTGTTTTGTCACAGCATAAGAAAGCGTTAGGATGGACGATGGAAGATATGAAGGGAATAAATCCAACAATCTGCATGCACAAAATCCTGCCGAAAGAATGCCATGGTAAATCCATAGAGCCACAATGAAGATTGAACCCAATCATGAAGCAAGTTGTGATGAAGGAGATTCTTAAATGGCTTGATGCTGGAGTAATTTACCCCATTTCAGATAGTTCTTGGGTAAGTCCTGTTCAATGCAGGCCCAAGAAGAGAGGCATGACTGTGGTAACGAGTGAAGATAACGAGTTGATACCTACTCGCACGGTCACCGGGTGGCGAATCTGTATGGACTACCGTAAGCTCAACAAGGCGACCAAGAAGGATCACTTCCCTTTGTCGTTCATTGATCAAATGTTGGATCGACTTGCTGGCAAGGCATTTTATTGTTTCTTGGACGGTTACTCGGGGTATAACCATATTGCCATCGCACCATAGGACCAAGAGAAGACCACATTCACGTGCCCCTATGGCACTTATACTTTTCGAAGAATGCCTTTTAGACTCTGTAATTCCCCGGTAACTTTTCAGCGCTGCAAGCAAGCCATATTCTCTGACATGGTTGAGGATTATCTTGAAATTTTCATGGATGATTTTTCTGTTTCTAGAGACGACTTTCAAAAATGCCTCGCCAATCTGGCAAAGGTACTGAAGCGGTGCGAGGAGGCTGATCTTGTACTGAATTGGGAAAAATGCCACTTCATGGTAACAGAGGGCATTGTTCTAGGTCACAAGATTTCTGAAAAGGGCATTGAGGTATATAAGGCCAAAATCGAGGTGATCGAGAAGCTCCCCCCACCAAATTCTGTCAAAGGCATTCGGAGTTTCCTTGTACATGCTGGATTTTATCGAAGATTCATTAAGGATTTCTCCATAATATCCAAGCCCTTGTGCACCCTGCTGCAATATAACCAACCATTTGTGTTCGATCAAAAATGCCATAGCGCATTCAAAGAGCTGAAGTAAAGACTTATCTCTGCACCAATCGTAGTTCCCCCAGACTAGATGGCACCGTTCGAATTAATGTGCGATGCAAGTGATTTTGCCGTTGGAGCTGTGCTTGGGCAACGTAAAGGTAAAATTTTTCATGTGATTTATTATGCTAGCCATACCTTAAATGATGCACGATTGAATTACATGACCACTGAGAAAGAATTACTTGTCGTGGTATTTGCATTTGACAAGTTTAGGCCATACTTGATAGGCACCAAAGTTATAATTCACACTGATCATTCAGCTATAAAATACTTAGTGAACAAGAAAGATACCAAGCCTAGACTGATTATGTGGATATTACTCTTGCAAGAAATTGACTTAGAGGTAATTGATAGGAAATGTACTGAAAATCAGGTTGCATGCCACTTATCTCGGCTAGAGAACATTTCCGAATACCATGACATTTTTTATATTAAAGAAGAATTCCCTGACGAGAAAATTTTATATGCCACGACAATTCCATGGTACGCTGACCTCGTTAATTTTCTTGTTAGTGGTGTTTTTCCTTATGAACTAAACAGCCAGGGTAAAAAGAAGTTTTCGCATGATACCAAGTTCTATTTTTGGGACGAGCCGTACTTGTTCAAGCAATGTGCTGATCAAATGATTCGACGGTGCATCCCCGAAAAAGAGCAAAGTAATGTCTTACACCATTGCTACACAACAACATGTGGAGGGCATTTTAGAGGTTCAAGGACTACTGCAAAGGTCCTCCAATCGGGATTTTATTGGTCATTGCTATTTAAAGATGCCCACGAATTTTGCAAAGTGTACGACAGATGCCAGCGTATTTGGAACATTTCCAAATAACACGAAATACCGCTACAAAATATTCTGGAGACAGAATTTTCGATGTTTGGGGCATTGATTTCATGGGGCCATTCTTATCTTCCTTTGGAGACTTATACATTTTGCTTGCGGTGGATTACGTCTCGAAGTGGGTTGAAGCAATTGCTATGCCGAGGAACGAATCGAAGACGGTGCTCAAGTTCCTTCACAAGAATATATTCACTCGATTTGGAGTACCGAGAGCCATCATTAGCGATGAGGGCACCTATTTCGATAACAGATTAATTTCCAAGGCATTACAGAAATATGGAGTATGACATAAGATTGCCACGGCATATCACCCGCAGACAAATGGGCAAGCTTAAGTGTCCCATCAAGAAGTCAAGCAGATCCTTGAGAAAGTGGTGAACACTCGAAGGAAAGACTGGTCCCCCAAGCTCGATGAAGCATTATGGGCTTATAGGACGGTATTCAAAACACCTCTAGGAATGTCGCCTTTCAAGATGGTATTTGGAAAAGCCTACCACCTCCCAGTTGAGTTAGAACACAAGGCATACTGGGCAATCAAGAAGTTAAACTTCGACGCACAACTTGATGGGGAGAAACGATTACTCGATTTAAATAAAATGAAGGAGTTTCGAGCACAAGCATATGAAAATGCCAAGCTCTACAAGGAAAAAAACCAAAAAGTGGCATGACAAAATGCTTTTGCCACGGTATTTTCATGTGGGCTAGAAAGTGATGCTTCTCAACTCAAGGCTCAAACTCTTCCCTGGTAAACTAAAGTCACGTTGGTCGGGACCTTTTGAAGTTCACCATGTTTACCCCTACGACGCTGTTGATATTAAGAACGTTTACAATGGATCCATCTTTAAAGTCAATGGCCAATGCCTAAAGGCCTACCAGGGAATCCCACCTGCGCATGACAAGTTAGCGCTGCTCTTGCACGATGTCGACACTGGTCTGACATCTTAAGGATGTTGTTGCATTTTAATTTTACTTATGTACATAAATTATTCTTTTCTTGCCGTTATTTTAATATTTCTTGTTTTAATTAATTATTTTTATATTTTTGCAAGGATTAACTCATATAGAGAGCACATGAATCATATGGAAGAAGCTTGGAAAAATTTGGGCGGCAAACATTGAATAGTAAAAGGAGAGAACTTTTCACTTTTCACTTAGGATTAAATTTTTTTATCATTTCTTCCTTTTTGTTTTCTTCCTGCCTAACCCCCACCTTTTTATAGCATGTCCCCACAAAAATCTTCATTTTGTTTGTATCCCTTTTTCACTTTTTACTTTATCTCTTTTAACTTTCACTTTCTATCTTCTTCTTTTCTTTTCCGTTTGACCGAGCCTCCATAACCGATCACGTTTTCTTCCTCATTTTGCCTTTTCACGATGGTCCGATCAAGACCCCCTCCACAACCCTCACCACCTCACTTTATATATGATGCCGCCCGCAAACGATTTCAAACTATCAAGAACCGGTGAGTATTTTTCGAGTTGGGGTTTATCTTCCCCGAGAATGAGGATACCGACCTGGGGAGCGAAGTGCTTGATGTGGTCACCAAACATAAGTGGCAAAAATTTACCAAGCATCATGCCTCCGTCAATGCAACTATAGTGAAGAAGTTTTATTCAAACATCACCAAGCCAAATCAGCATACCGTGATAGTTCCGGCATTTCTATTCGTTTTACTCCTTCTGCCATTAATCACTATTTTAAACTGCAGGTTGCTGAAGACCGTCATGCTAGTTTCGCTCAAGAAGCTGACAACGAAACTTACCAAGACATCCTGGAAGACCTCTGTCTTCCCGACACGCAATGGAATGGTCAGCAAATGAGCCGCAAGACCGTGGACCGGGAGAGGCTACTTCCAGAAGTGAAATTGTGGAATCATTTCATGCTGCACAAACTCTTACCCACTTCCCACAACACTACCGTATCCTGCCAACGGATGCTCTTGCTACATTCCATCATATTCGGGCGAGCCATCGATGTAGGGAAAATTATTGTGGACCATGCTCATCTGTGCCTGAAGCGACCTGCAAGTGCCCTGGTATTTCCAAATCTCATCACCGCTTTATGACGTAAAAAGAAGGTTCCTGAATAATTGTTTGATGAGCTTTTACCGGGTATTGTTGCCATTACCAAAGCCAAAATCCCTCTGTTGTTGTGTTACAAGGAAGCCAAAGGGAAGGAAAAAGAGGCAACCACATCTCGAGCTACAACATTTCCATATGCCAGGGCAACTTCAAATGCCATGGAACAGGCAGTCCAGCGCACTCAAGAGCATATCGGGCAGTTGTCCGAAAAACTGATGACATATTTTGCCTATGCCAAACGTCGAGATGAATTTTTCACCAGCGCTTTGATGGAGTTCCTCCCGCACACAAACTTTTCCATTCCTGTCTTCCCTGATATACTCGCGCCAATGAATGAGGATGCCGAGGCATCTGCAGAAGCACCGCACCCTGCTCCAGCTGCTGCTCAACACTCATCCAGTAAAGACAGTCACCAGCCCACTGAAGTAAAAGAGCCCGTTGACCCTGATCCAGTCCATTCTGTGTCACCTGATGCATACCGAGAAGCCAACCTCCAACTTGCTAATATCTCAGAACCAGCACAACATGTTGAACCCTTGGCGGTAGAACACCCTGATATACTACAACCTGCTGCACCAATGGACGAAGAACACCCTGAGGTACCACAACCCACAGAGTCAGCCAATGAGTCACAATTCGAGATGCCACGACAAGCTCCTTTGCGTAGGAGCCGACGTTGCCTTAGGAAGGCATCTCAGCATCAGGAGCCCCTGCTCCCAGCAGTTCCAAAAGGACCTAGCACTCCTCTAGCTGCACCTGTGTCTGACTCTGAAGATTCTAGCCCCGCTAAGCTAAGAAAGTGCATTCGTCACGCAACTGTTGGACCACCACCCATGTAAAACTAAGGTACCTTGCATTTGCATTGCATTCGCCTTAGGGGAAGTAGGGTTCCCGTATTATTGCATGATAGTAGCAGTAAATTAAAAATGCCATGACATTAGTAATTGCCTAAATAGTTTTTTGGAATTAGTTAAGGATGTCCGATGATTATGATTTTGATGGCTAGAATAAAATGTACATGACTGGTTGAGGATAATAGAATCAACTCTAGGACTTGCTTCTTTGAAACCCTTGATTACACGATTGTATGTTTTCCATGCTTGAGAAACTTAGAAATTTTTTATAAGAGAATTCTTAAAATGTTGTGGCATAAAACTTTGACTGTTGAAAGCCCCGTTTATATGATTTAAAAAAGTTTGAAGTTATAAATAAACGCCTAGGCATATCTATAGAGGGACACTCCGCTATGCCATGGCATATGAGTGAATGAAAAATGTCACGGGATGACTCTACCTGACTAGCTCGGGGGTGGAAGATATGCTCCCTTTCACCTGGAGTGTGGGATGGTAGAGTAATGGGCTGACTCCTCTCATAGTAGAACTAATAAAAGAAAAGAAAGGCAATGTGGGAGCTGATTTTGAAAATGTCATAGCAAATTAAGAAAGCTTGCGTAGAAAATTTTTAAATTTGTTAAGCATGGACTGGATACAAAAATACACACACCCACACAAAGAATCTTGTTCTAGGGGACAATACTAGATTTCTCAAACCTAGTCTAGCATGTTGAAGCCATATGTGTTGAGGGCTGAAATTTTATCCCATAAGACTATTCTGCTTTTGAACTTGTCATGGTATTTTTGTTTTTACTTATCACTATCCATTGCTTGAGGACAAGCAATAGCTTTAGTTTGGGGGTGTGATAACTCCATAAAAGGTCACATTTTGGGACCTTTTAACTTAAGTTATTGAATGTCTAAAGGCTCATTTAGGACCATATAGATACATTTAGAAGCATTTAGTTGCATGTGGAGAATTTCAGTTTGCCGTGATAATTTATTTTTACTACGGTGCTGCTTTATAGGAAAGGTACATGTCTGATGATATGTAGGTATTGAAAGCAAGGAAAGAGGAAAGAAAATGCCGTGACATAAGGATATTGTTGGCCTAAATAAAAATGACAAGTTAGACTGGCATTTCGAGAGCGCACATGGTGAAAGAATATATTTTCCAGCCAGCTGTCCCCGACTCTCCGTGCCCTCTGCCCAAGAAATCCACCTCGAAGATACGCCTGGAGGGATCGGTGCTTTGCTCGCCGGTTCTGCTGATGACACCGTCTGACCCTGCAGATCTTTTCTGTCCTTGGGCGCCTACGACACGATTATGCCGGTCACTCAGCCAACTACCCAGGTTACATCATAGATTGTCCTGCTCGACTTACAAGTAACTTAACCATGGTTTTAGGGTTTTCTAGGATAGTTAACACCAAGTCCTAGGATTTATTTTCCCCTATAAATAGAGGATGAAGCCACAATGAAGAAGACTTTGGTTCCACCCAGATTTGAGCTTAAAAAGTTAGAGAGAGAATGTCTCACCTTTCTCCGTCAATCCTACTTGCCGTGGTATTTCTCCTTGACAAGCCGAAGGGAGTGGCATTCTAAGCATCCGAGAGGAGCTAGTTCGCTAGGAGCAGTTCTTGGTGGCTGAGGAAGGCATTTGGAAGTGCACGTTGAAGGCTTTTTCTCCTCCCTTTAGTTCTTACTTTCATATTTTTTTGTTGGGTTGTAAGGAACAAATGAAACTTGTTTTGTGCTTGTTTATTTCGAACCCCACCATGAACTAATCCTATTT
Source organism: Hibiscus syriacus (assembly GCF_006381635.1). Lineage (NCBI taxonomy): Eukaryota > Viridiplantae > Streptophyta > Magnoliopsida > Malvales > Malvaceae > Hibiscus > Hibiscus syriacus. The sequence continues at coordinate 781,392 of NW_024062338.1, read as the reverse complement.
GGTGGGAGTTCGCTTGGATGTTTAAGTTTTTATTGCAATGAATGGTTGATTTTATATGCTTTATTCTGTTTTGTTTTTGAAACTTAATGCCTTAAGGTTGTAGGAGCTACGAGAGTAGCCTTTCCTTAGGAGAGCTTGAGGGTTCGAGAGAATGCATTGGCAATTTATCTTTAGTCTTCGAGAGAAACTAGGGAGGAACTATATAAACAAGGGGTTCTAGGTAGTAACTAGGCCTAATCCACCTTAGAGATAAGGCTAGGATTTCATTCGACTAAAAGGAGCTGTACAAAAACGATAGGTTAGATGTTAATGTTGCCGCAAAAAGGTATTGTCGAGACATATCCTGTTATCTGAACCAATAGGATCACTGCAGGGGTTTACGCCAATCGGATTTGCCAGAGCATCTTTAATCTGTCGAGTCCCTTACTAGAGATAGCATATGGCACCTCTGTAGACTCTGTCGGGCAGGTTAGGCATAGAAGAAATACCATTAAGAGAAATAGGCTTAGATTTTCCTAGTGACTCCTACCACTCATTCCCATAGTAGCTTGTCGTGTGAGAAAGCTAAAGTCCTATATGTATTAAATCTAGTATTTGCTTTTTTATTTTGCCTTGGCATTTCCATTTGTTTGCATGCATCAATTTAATTTGCCACAATATATCCATTTGCTACCATACCATTATTCCATTTCCACAACATCCATCTCATTTTACCACAACATTATCATTTGTACATACCATCACTAACTTTACTTAGGTGACAAAGTAAAGTTCCTTGACAAACCTATTTGACTTCCCTAATTCCCTGTGGAGACGATACTCTACTTATCACTTTATTACTTGTTCGATTGTGTATACTTGCACACACATCCGCACTCATTTAGAGTACTCACAAAGAGCGGACATTTATCTTACATTATTTAAATACGAGCTTATTTTATCTATTTAATTAGTTCCACATAACTCCTATAACCTTCTCTTAGGGTTATATAGATCTTCGTTTTATAACTCCTATATCATAGTTTCCTATAGTGCTTATCCTATAGGTTCGTATCATCATTATATTCATGTCTCCTAATTTATACATTATTTTCATAGAGTCTCCTAATTTATTATCTTCTGATTTATATTTTTGTTCTCTTAAGTCTTCTCATAGTCACATATCTTCACGACTTATCACTTATAGGTAGTTTACATTTCATTCTTATATATCACAATAAACCATGGCTTAATTATTTTATCAGTAGCATATACTTACATGTCTTGTCTCTTATAAGCATATCATTATATAACTTATTTTATGCTTTCTCATTAATACATAATAGTATTTTACATAAATCATGTATCATATACAAAGCATATCAACATATAACATATATAATCATATCAAACCATGCTCATGTTCATGACTTTATGCATATTACTCTAGGAAACAGACTCATTGCAAGTCTGATTTCCATTAAACATTACATATCACTAGTATACACTCACCTGGCCTCACTAGTTAATACTGCTTCCTTATCTCATCTCGATGCCTATTTCTAGTCAACTTACCCGGACGTTTCTCTCGATCGATATCTACACAATCATACATAAAATATACATATCAACATTCCACTTGGCATACTCTAATCTTTCATTTCTTAAACTAAAAGAAAGATCTTTTTCAATTTTCCTTTTTAACTGTATCGGTACACACTATAGGGTATCGGTACATCTCTTCACTGGTGTATCGGTAAACTGCCTATGTATCGGTACCCAAATTACATTCAATATTTTTCGTTGGAATGGGGTATCGATACACTCCTTAAGGTGTCGGTACCCTTTGCATATCTTCCTGAATTTTACTCTTGAGGTATCGGTACCTGTTGAATATGTATCGATACCCCATTGCCCATAAATCACCTTTAAGCCCGAAAATCATCAACACTTTACTAAATTTTCATATATATAGCTTCTTTCATACCACAAAACTCAATTATAAACACTTTAACTAACTTATATCATTCCAATACTGTATTATCTTCCATATATCATCCAAATTCTTAAAACTAAGAATCTCACTAAATTTTCCATGTAATTCAAACTTTGTTCTAACACATATAACTTCTTATTCACACCTATGACAAGTCAAATTCAACTTCCAAATTCATTTAAACCTTCTTATTCAAATTCTCACTTATGAACTTCTTACATTCAATCCTTCATAATTTCCAATTCTTTGAGTTTTAAGCTACCTTAAGTTTTGCTTAAGCTTTCTTACTATCCCAAGAATAAAGTAAAACTTTAAAACAAAAGAAAATCTTAATTAGAGACAAACTCACCTTATGCGAGAACCCACGGTGGAGAGGAAGAAGAAAATTGAAGAAGACTCTACAAAAATTTCTCTTTTCTCTCGTGCTTTATACCATTTATAAAGGGAAATAAAAATCTTCCTTGCAGAAATAACCATAATACCCTTATTACTTTCAAACTTTATTATTTAATCCAACATTAAAAATTTCTAATTAAGTCCCTGAACTTTTAATCTTTTCTCAGATTAGTCACTAAGTTTTCAAAACTTCTATTTTGGTCACTGGCCTGACTTTTGGGATGTTACAAATCTCCCCTCCTTTAAATTCATCCTCGAATTTTCACTGTAAATATCGATATAAACATTATCTACATATACCTTCAAATTTTCCCATATTACTTTCTCTACTATAATCTTTCACAGTTGTGCTTAATAACTTGTCTTTAATTCCCAAAGAACTCAATCAAATTTCTGTCTTTTCACTCCTTCAATTCTATACTTTCCTTTGACCTTTATAAAATCCATATAATGTTACTCATCATGTATGTAGTAACATTAATTCTTATCACTCAAAATCATAAATCAATTTATTTCCTCGTCAATCTCTAATTCCTTATAATAATAACCAAACTTTTATTTTCATCATCAATTGACTGTCTCTAAACTTCCTTAAGACACAAAAATCATTCTTTATTTCTCTAACTACATCTATTTAACCCAAGAAACATAACCTTGAATTTTCATTATAGATGATTTAGACATACTTTGCAAAATCAACAATCTTTCATATCACATATCATATATTTTCTTTTATGTTCACATACTCTTTTCCTATTACTTATACTTATCTCTACTTACCCATCTTTATCACATCTTTATAACTTTGTCAATCAACTTCACTTATACAGAACCTCATTCTTTACCATCTCTTGTACTTATATTTTCCTTCCTTAAAGCTCCCTTTAAAACATATAAATACTTATCTCATTGCTTACATCATATCTATATGATCAAAATACACAACCACATCCAGATCTATATCATACTTGATTAACTTAACTTTAAATTTCCTTTAAATCTTAGAACTCTATTATCTATACCATTACAGCTAATCAGTAACAACTTTTCAATCTAGGGCATAAACTCTAATCAAACTAATCATATACATCCTTTTAGTTAAAATCAAACCAGTGTAATTCACTTATTAAACCCATACTCATTCATAATGAAATTTTCGGTATTCAAACTCAAGGTTTACAACTTCCTTCATCTCATAAACCAATCATCGATGTTCCCATTCTTAAACTCATACAAAACAGTATTTATATCACTTGATCCATTTAAAATTCCTCTTATATTTCACTTTATATAATTCCTACCAGAACTTCAATGCATTCCACCACTTTCATGTCCAAACTTAACTTCATATCTATCTTTAACTACTTATTTAATTTTCCAGTACAAGACTCTACTGTTTAAATGAGTCTGACTTTCGTCAGATTTGATCCATTGACATGGAATACAACAAATTCAAACCGAGTCTGTATTTGAAAATCATAATCTTTGTCTCTCTTCGATGGTGTTGATTTCTGTGAGATACTAATTCTCTTAATCCTTCTGAGATCTCTCTAGATATTTAACATAAATCACCACTTCTTGAAAAAAAATAATTTCAACACCAATAATATTCTTTTAGTCTAGGCATAAACCCTCCACACATCACTTACATACATCATTTTCCTTTGAATTAACCTAACAACAATTTCTTCGACTTATCAAACTACACTCATATCCATACACGTTATGATTCATCTATTTCAAATTCATAAACTTTGACTTCATATATCTGATAAACTTATCATCGAATACTTATTCTAGAACTTTTCTAACTAATAACCACATCCCTGAATCTTCTATCATTCTTATGTTAACATCTGTTCACTATATTTCAATTCTTCCACATAGTAACTAGACTACTTTATCTAACTTCTTCACTTCAAAACAGTGGAGATTTTTTAAAGTTTTTATGGTGACACTTATTCACCATATTCCATCTTATTCATTAAATAACGAAACTACTCCTGATTATTTTTTATTCAAAACAATAGAAACTTTCGATCACTATTCTGATATGATTTCAACTTTCTGAAATACACCTTAATCTTACGAGGAACTTCTTGAGGTGTCTGCTCTTCATCCTGCCTAGCCAGGGTAGGTGAATTACTACCATCATCAGTTTTATCACCTCTCGATTCATTTCGACCATTCTCATAATTATCTCCTACTAATTTTTTATTCTATTAGGAAGATAACATACTCCTTACACTATCATATCAGAAATTCTCACTTTGAGTTGGCATGTACACATTTTAAAACTCATTTGACTTCGATTTAAGCCTAGAATCGGCTAAACCTTAGCTCTGATACCATTAAATGTAACACCCCCAATCCGTATCCGACCCAAATACGAGTCCGAGGTGCACATTGACTTTTTAAACCTTTCCTTTATAAATGTCAAAATATATTCAAATTTAATAATTCAAGAAAATGATTTTTTACATTAATTAAAATCAATTAATTTTACAAAACATATCAGAGCGTATTCAACTCCATTCTATTAGTACATGCCAACTATATTCAAAAGAATAAAATACATATTAATCAATACTTTTATGATCTAGATTTCGTAAAGGAGATACTGACATGTCTCACTCCTCTGAGTTTCTTCTCTTACTTTTCGAAACCTATGTGTGAAATAATCACACGCTAAGTCTATGACTTAGTAAGACATAAGACACGTATATTATGAACTCTATATACCCAACCATGCATGAACATTTCATATCATACTTTCACACGAAACAATATACCATTATATATAATCAGATGTACACATATGCATATCACTCATAATTTCCTTTATTAACCTCGTTTCACTATCAATATTATTATCATTTATATGTATTAATCATATCCTCTTGTACCTAATATTTTTAATCAACATATGACTCATTTAATCAAACAATATACATATCATCATATAAATCATATAATACAATTCATATCACAAAAGCATATACTTTACAGGTAATATGTTCATTTTATCTATTTGTTTAGCCCATGTATACTTCTGAGAACTAAAGATATGTGAGTACATAGAGGTTGTGCACTATGCTGTCACCACAACTCATATAATTCCCACTAGGGGCACTGAATATTTGTCTTGAATGACCACTTTGTCCCAAATGACCACTATGTCCCGAATGACTACTCCTTAAGAACCATATACATAATACAATGGACCAAATAAGTGTACCGAAGTACCACATACATGTTCCACAGAATTACATATATGCCCCAAAGGACCACGTGGAACCCTCGACTCTTGGCATGTCAACTATACCTCTAGCTCTCTTGACACATAACATGACATTATTATTTATCTTATTTCACATAATCATATCACGTAAACACATGTTCTCTTAGCTTCTTATCACATCGTGTGATCATATCACTTATAAGCGCATAGTTCATATTCACATATATTTTCTACATGTATACACATGAATCCAATGGCATGTACCAAATCTTATAAACATATATAGTTCATGTAATCACATTACTTATACTCATAGGGATCAATATCACAAAACTTAATTCTCTTCTTCATGTTGTCATACCGGCATATAATCATATATTAATCCTATAAATAAAAGTTATTTATCTTTATCTCATTTTCTCTTGGTACCAGTTTACATGGTTTATTATACTAGCATGTACAATAATATATAACCTTTATCACTTATCTCACATTATTTAAATACAAGCTTATTTTATCTATTTAATTTAGCTCTATATAACTCCTATAACCTTCTCATAGGGTTTTACAGATCTTCGTTTTATAACTCCTATATCATAGTTTCCTATAGTGATTATCCTATAGGTTCATATCATCATTATATTCATGTCTCCTAATTTATACATTATTTTCATAGAGTCTCCTAATTTATTATCTTCTGATTTATATTTTTGTTCTCTTAAGTATTCTCATAGTCACATATCTTCGTGACATCAATTATAGGTAGCTTACATTTCTTTCTTATACATCACAATAAACATTGGCTTAATTATTCTATTAGTAGCATATACTTACATGACTTGTCTCTTATAAGCATATCATTACATAACTTATATTATGCTTTTCCATTAATACATAATAGTATTTTACATAAATCATGTATCACATACAAAGCATATAAACATATAGCACATATAATCATATAATCATATTAAACCATGCTCATGTTCATGACTTTATGCATATTACTCTAGGAAACAGACTCATCACAAGTCTGATTTCCATTAAACATTACATATCACTAGTATACACTCACCTGGCCTCACTAGTCAATACCGCTTCCTTATCTTATCTCGATGCCTATTTCTAGTCAACTTGCCTGGACGTTTCTCTCGATCGATATCTACACAATCATACATATAATATACATATCAACATTCCACTTGGCATACTCTAATCTATCATTTCTTAAACTAAAAGAAAGATCTTTTCCATTTTCCTTTTTAAGTGTATCAGTACACACTATAGGGTATCGGTACATCCCTTCACTGGTGTATCGGTACACTGCTTATGTATCGGTACCCAAATTACATTTGATATTTTTTATTGGAAGGGGGTATCGATACACTCCTTAAGGTGTTGGTACCCTTTGCATATCTTCCTGAATTTTACTCTTGAGGTATCGATACCTGTTGAATATGTATCGATACCTCCTTGCCCAAAAATCACCTTTAAGCCCGAAAATCATCAACACTTCACTAAATTTTCATATATATAGCTTCTTTCATACCACCAAACTCAACTATAAACACTTTAACTAACTTATATCATTCCAACACCTTATTATCTTCCATATATCATCCAAATTCTTAAAACTAAGAATCTCACTAAATTCCATGTAATTCAAACTTTGTTCTAACACTTATAACTTCTTATTCATACATATGACAAGTCAAATTCAACTTCCAAATTCATTTAAACCTTCTTATTCAAATTCTCACTTATGAACTTCTTACATTCAATCCTCCATAATTTCCAATTCTTTGAGTTTTAAGTTACCTTAAGTTTTGCTTAAGCTTTCTTACTATCTCAAGAATAAAATCCAACTTTAAAACGAAAGAAAATCTTAACTAGAGACAAACTCACCTTATGCGAGAACCCACAGTGGAGAGGAAAAAGAAAATTGAAGAAGACTCTGGAGAAATTTCTCCTTTCCCACGTGCTTTATACCCTTTATAAAGGGAAATAAAAATCTTCCTTGCAGAAATGACAATAATACCCTTATTACTTTCAAACTTTATTATTAAATCCAATATCAAAATTTCTAATTAAGTCCCCTAACTTTTAATCTTTTCTGAGATTGGTCACTAAGTTTTCAAAACTTCTATTTTGGTCGCTGACCCGAATTTTGGGATGTTACAGTGGAAAAAATGACGTAAAATTATGATAAAGTTCAAGGTGGCGATGGTTTTATTGAAGCATTTCGAAGATCGATTTCTGATAATCGAGGGACTTTTACGATGAACGGTTTGAAGGGTTTTAGTTGTGGGTGGACGCCTGTCACAATGGTATTGGACGGTGCATGACACGGTGGTTGAAGGATGACGGTTTGAGAAAGAAACGACGACAACAGAGAAAATAAATTTTGGGGAAATTTGGTTTGATCGTCCCTATGATCCATCTGATTTTGGGATTTTAAATCTCATCTGTAATATTTAAAATAAATAAATAAAATGAAATTTTGACACTAATAGTGCCCTAGCTTAATGACTAGGGCATGGTTCACCCTACCCACCTGTCTTGGTTCAAATCCCACCGACCTTAACCCTTTTTTTCTTACCAAAAATGGAATAATTCCAAAGTAGTCCCTGAACTCCCTAAAAGTTCAAATCTAGGTTACAAGGTTCTAAAACTTTCAATTTAGTCCATAATTTCATTAAATTTGGGGTGTTACATATTCTCGATCTATCACTATTCAAATAGTCTCCATAAGTGTTGTTCCTTGCAATGGATTTGTTTAATAATTTGGAATTCATTGAACGACTTTAGTGATAAAAATAAATGTTATTTTCTGAACAGTTAAGTTTGCAATATGTATATTATCAATAATTAAAAAAATTCTAAATACATACTACATTATAATCACCTCACACTATTCAAAAAAATAATTATTTAATAATCTATATTTTTTAAAAATAAACTATTTATATAAAAAATTATTTTAATTTTTAAATATATATTTTTAAAACGTCTACTTCAATTTGATGTCTTTAAATTTTATAAACATAATTCTAATTCAGAAATTACAATTAAATTAAATTATAATATATAAATAAAAAGTTAATAATTTTTATAGGATGTAGTTAAAAGTTATTATTTGATAAATATTTATTAAAAACAAAAGTTATTATTAAAGCTTATTAATTTTATAAATTGTAAATATTTAAATTATAGGGTAGAATCCAATTATATAGTGTAAAACTCTTTTAGTTTTACACCAATTTAGTATAGTTGGATGAAGGGAAATCAAAGGCTGAGATTAACATTAAGAAATGTGAATATATTTACTGGGGGGAAAACAATGAGTTAATCTTATCCTTTGATTTCCTCCCATCTAACAATCCTAAAAATGTGTAAAACTTTTAGTTTTACACTAGGTATAAGTGGATTTTAAACCTTAAATTATTTTTTATAATATAACTTTTTAGTTAATTTTAGAAAATTAAAAATTATGTTTATTAAAATAAATAAATTATTTTAAAAATTAAATATTTCATTTGTTCACACACATGTATGTGTGTCATAAAATCTAATTATATTTAAAATAATATAATATAAATAATATGTTAATTAGTTTTAAATAGGGCTCAAAGATAGTCATTAACAAAACTTGATAATATAGGGAGTTTCTGTTGTGGGGCGAACTCATATACGGTTAAAAAAGGCGTGACTGGTTAAATAGGTGACCAGTTAAAAGCGCTATCGGAAATGTTATATGTTTTCACCGGAAATGTTATTTGTGTTGGCAATAATAATGGTAATAAATGGGAATATTATCATCATATATAAAATGCACCAAAAAAATATTGACTTTAACATAACCGATTTATTACTGGAAACATTATCAACCATAATAACATAACAGGTAGTGCTTATGTAATGTAATAGGTAGCTCATTTTTAAAGCTAACGAGGTCTTAGAAATCTGACGATAACAAACTATGTTAATTACTTGATTTGTTATCAATATTATCAACATATTATGTAGCGCCTAAAATGTTACCAAAATTTAAGCTGATAGAGCCTTAGAAATCCGACGATAACAAAATAGGTTAATTACTGGAAATATTATTAACCATAATAACATAACTAGTAGCGTTTATTTAATATAATATGTAGCGTATTTTTAAAGTTGATGGGGCATTAGAAATCTGACTATAATAAAATATGTTAATTACTTAATTTGTTTTCAATATTATCAACATATTAGGTAGCACCTAAAATATTATCAAAGTTTAAGCTGATGGGGCCTTAGAAATCTAACGATAACAAAATATATTAATTACTTATTTTGTTATTAATATTATCAACATATTAGGTAACGCCTAAAATGTTACCAAAATTTAAGCTGATAGGGCCTTCGAAATCTCACGACAACAAAATATGTCAATTTCTTATTTTGTTATAAATAAATATTAGCATACTAGGTTGCATCCAATATTGTTAATTTGAATAAAGAAGTAGGTTGCAATATGGAATATTAAAGTTGTGTTTAATGATATCAGTAAGATTTAATATATTAGTATCTTTAGATGACAATTATTTTTAAAATAAATATTGATACTACTATGATATGATGATCGATACTTTAGTAAATATCAATACTTTTAGAGTAAGTATGGATACATTATTATTATGGATACATTATTATTAACCTTTAGAGTATCCATACTTTTAGAGTAAGTAATCATACTTTCAAATTTTAAAAAAATATTTCCAACGGTTAAGTTGTATATATTTTACAGTTTACATTACTGTCGAAACAATATCCATACTTTTAGAGTTAGTATGGATGCATTATTATTAACCTTTAGAGTATCCATACTTTTAGAGTAAGTATACATACTTTCGAATTTTAAAAAATATTTTAAACGGTTAAGTTGTATATATTTTAGCGTTTACATTATTATTAACCTTTAAACAAACCGGTAGCTAGTTTAACGTAATAGGTATCGCTTATTTAACATAATAGGTAGCGCATATTTAACGTAATAGATAACACATATTTTATTTTACCTTTTACATTATTAGTAACATTTAAACAAACCGGTAGGTATTTTAATGTTAGGTAGTATCTATTTTATTTTACCGTTTACATTATTATTAACATTTAAACAAACTGGTAGCTAGTTTAACGTAATAGGTAACAATTATTTAACGTAATAGGTAACGTCTATTTGACATAATATGTAGCGCCTATTTTATTTTACCGTTTACATTATTCGTAATCTTTAAACAAACCGATATGTATTTTAATGTAATAGGTAGCACATATTTTATTTTACCGTTTTCATTTTTAGTAACCTTCAAACAAACCGATAGGTAGTTTAACATAATAAGTAGCGCCTATTTTATTTTAACCAGTTAAGTTTTAAATATAAGTATCGATACATACAATATAGGTATGAATACTTTTTCAGAACAATAGTTGGACATAGCTTACTATCGAAACAATATTTATACTTTTAGAGTAAGTATGAATACAGAAGCTATGCAATTTATGTTTCAGTTTTTTTAATGGTTCTTCATATTTTCTACTTACAACATTAATTTAATAATTTCATTTACATAAAAAAAAATTTGATTATTTAGATTTTTTTATAAAATATTATTTAGGATTTAAATTTAAAATTTTTAACTAAAGATAATAATAAATATGTAATATATATGTTTATTATTTTTAATTTAATAATAATATATACCGTAATATAAAAATAAGTCATTAGACGCTTATAGTTACTAAATTAATATCTTAAAACTCATTCAAAAGGTAACTCTAAATTAATAGTTTCCACATTGAAGTAAGTTTGAATACTTATATATATATATATATATATATATATATATATATATATATATATATATATATATATATATATGTATCGATACCTACCGATAACCAAAGTTTACTGGTTATCAAATTTTTTAATAATTCTTTATGTTTTCCACCTGCAACATTATGAGTCTGTCAACATTTCCGGTAATGCTTTACCAAATTTGTTGATTATCTTGTTAAATTCTCGATCACGCCGTTTTTAACCTTATATTAGTGCACATTTCCTTAGATAAACCCGATAATATAATATAAATAATATATATGTATATGTTTGATAGAGCATGCAACTACTCTGGTTGGTGTTTGTAATCACCATTTTTTTATTTTAAAACCCATATTGCTGCCTCACCTTTGGTGCACATCACCATTCCCATTGAAGTGTGAACAATAGCGGGGCCATGAGCTGAATTGCAGCATTGGAAATCTAATTCACAATGACTTGTTTATTAGTATTCTCTCCAGCAACATATTTTAATTAAAACCCATCTTGTGTCCATCCTCCACCGAGCAGCCCCATGATATTCGCTCATGCCCTGCTCCAATACAGCACTAATAGCATTTTTAATTAATTTTTACATATGTAATGGGTTATAAAACCCCAAATCAGTGTACAATGAAGAGAAGGGAAATAATTTGTAGAGAAATTTCTGCTACCCGATTCAAAAACAAACAAAAAAATAATTGTAATACAACATTCGAAGTTCTAAGCAATCAGAGGTTTATCAGGGGTATTTTTTCATTTCGAATTCTCATTTTTCTTTCTCTTCCACTTTGTTCGTGTGTATGCAGGTGATTTTAAAAACGTTTGAAAGCAAAATTTGGAGATGATGAGAGGGGGTCGTTTACCTTCATGGTCGGTCCTCTCATCGCGAAAGCAGTCGATCTGTGCGGAGGTTGAAGCAAAAGTGCCACCAACTTGGGGTGCCCGGTGATGGTTATGAGGCTTTCTAAGCCTCAGCTGTAGAAAGAAAGAGTAGAGGGTGTGGAGAGCGACTGTGAGGATGAGAAGATGAAGAATGAATTTAGGGTTAACTTTTAACATAAAATATATATATATATATATATATATATATATATATATATATATATATATATATATATATATGCATGCACTGAAACGACGTCGTATCATCAAAGGAGGAGAACCCGTTTCAGTACTTGGGTGGGTTATTGGCAGAGAAAATCCTTTTATTTTTTTATTATTGTATTTTAATCTATGTTCATGATTTTTCAAAGTTTCAGTATTTGTCATCAAATTTTATGCGTGTTACATTTCAGTCCTGATTTGTGTTGTTCTAAGTTTTTGTAACTTTGCATATTCCGCATATCTTTTTCAAGATTTTCATTTTAGTCCTTAAGTCGAGTCTTTTTTAATTTGGCCTTTATATTTTATGTGCATTATAACTTGGTCCATAAATCAGTGTTTGCATGTTATAATTTGGTCCCTTTATTTTAACTGCATTTAATTTTAGTCCTAAGTATTGTTGTATTTAATCTTTGATGTTTTAGACATTGGACCTCTAAGGTTTTGCATGTTACATTTATTTAGGTTCGGTCATTATTCTAAGATTAGCTTAAATTAGTCCCTATATTATGTTGCTAATTATAATTTAATCCTTCGAATTACTTGTTACCATTTTGTTTTTATGCATTTTGGTTCTTTATTTTAGGTTTTTAGTTTTAGATCATTATTTTAGATTCCTTTTAATTTTATTTTAGGGCCTCAATTTTAGTTTATATTTTAATTAGTCTTTTAATTTAGGGGGTAATTCGAGTCGGCCCTCGCGTAAACGCCCGAGGGTCCTTCTTGATTATTCGATTCAATAATTAATTAAAATTAAATAGGATTATATTAGAGCCTACGTTTTAGGCTTGAGCCCTTAGGTTCTTTAATTTTCATAATTTAACACTTTAAGCTAGAAAAAACCTTAATTTATTTTTAGTATAATTAGGATTAAATAAAATTTTGCTTGATTGCATTGTTTTTTAAGGTGGTGTTTGTTTTTGCAGAGGTAAAAGGTCTGCAGTCTGCGGACCACATCTGCAGGCATCTGCAGCAGAAGAGGTGGACCAAAAGTCTGCAGTCTGCAAGAAGAAGACTGTTTGTTTTTTAACGTCTGCAGACTGCTAAAATGAACTGAAATATAAATAAACTGACTTTTTAAACTTAAAAGAGTTTTGCAATACTGAGATTTAAATAATTTTAGTTTTACAATACTGAAATTTAAATAATCCATACAACTACAATAATAAATTATTTAAAATAAATCAATCCATATTTTAAAATAAATCAATCCATACTAATTAATTATTTCAATCCATACAACTACAATAATAAATCAATCCATATTTTAAAATAAATCAATTCATACTAATAAATTATTTAAAATAAATCAATCCATACAACTACAATAATAAATCAATCCATATTTTAAAATAAATCAATCTATACAAATAAATTATTTAAAATAAATCAATCCATACTAATAAATTATTTAAAATAAATCAATCCATATTTTAAAATAAATCAATTCATATTTTAAAATAAATCAATCCATACTAATAAATTATTTAAAATAAATCAATCCATATTTTTAAAATAAATCAATCCATACTAATAAATTATTTAAAATAAATCAATCTATACAACTACAATAATAAATCAATCCATATTTTAAAATAAATCAATCCATACAAATAAATTATTTAAAATAAATCAATCCATACTAATAAATTATTTAAAATAAATCAATCAATATTTTAAAATAAATCAATACATACTAATAAATTATTTAAAATAAATCAATCCATATTTTAAAATAAATCAATACATACTAATAAATTATTTAAAATAAATCAATCCATATTTTAAAATAAATCAATTTATACTAATAAATTATTTAAAATAAATCAATTCATACAACTACAATAATAAATCAATCCATATTTTAAAATAAATCAATCCATACTAATAAATTATTTAAAATAAATCAATCTATATTTTAAAATAAATCAATTCATACTAATAAATTATTTAAAATAAATTATTTTAAAATAAATCAATCCATATTTTATAATAATTTATTTTAAAGTAAATTATTTTATAATAAATTATTTTATAATAAATTATTTTAAAATAAATTATTTTAAAATAAATAACCTTATTAAATTATTTAAAATTATTTTAATAAATAAATATATTTTATAATTGTTCTTGAAGAGGTTTGAAGACCTTTGAAGACATAAAACCAAGTCTACACCAAGAAGAGCTCGCGCAGATGTTTGAAGAGCTTCTGTCTTCTAAAAAACAAACAGTCTACGAAGCCTAATGTCTGCGCGTGGTCTGCGCGACGCAGACATAAGTGGTTTGAAGAGCTTGCACAGTGAAAACAAACACCACCTAAAACTTAAGGCACTGTTCACTTATTAAGGAGTTAATAGTATATCCTCCGCGATCGTGCTTAGGGGGTGACTACTGGTAATTCCCTAAATAGGTCGATATCCTTTCAAAACCACATCATGTTTTTTAAAAACGAGGCAATGTCCGGTTATTAGGCACAATAGATGATCTCCCGCATTTACGCTCAGGGGAAAATGCTATTGGTCTCAATAAACGAATATCATTTTCAACTTTGCATCCGTAATGATTTTCAAATTAAATAAAGATTGAACTCAAAATTTCTAATTTTAAATATAGAGTAATCAACTAGGTACCAATTTTTGGGCGCTTGTGGGGGTGCTAATCATTCCCCACGCGTAACTGACTCCCGAACCTGATTTTTGGATTTTTGCAGACCCTAAAACTCAATATTTTATTAAAATAAAATGTTTTATTAAAATAAAATGTTTTATTAAAATCACCCGATTTTTATGGTGTTCCAATCTCACCTTAAATGATTGGTGGCGACTCCTCACATATCGAAACGATTTTCAAAGAGAAAACCCCCGAGTCGGTATCGATCTTTCCCTGCCCGGGCGAAAAATGATGGCGACAGCTTGGCGACTCCGCTCGGGACTTTTGTTTTTAAAAACAAATTGAGAGTTGAGCCACGAGTTGGTTACCCTATATTTATTATTTTGGAAATTATGAGTTCGATCTTATTTAATTCACGGTTCATTATGTTATTTAAAAAAAAAACATATCTCTTTCTGGCTAATGCTTACATTTTTGTGAATATTTAGGATTGTTGCATATCATAACTCTGAACCCAAGCTCTAACTCGATTTACCTAAGTAGAGAGAAACGTCACACCTCACGAGGAGCATTGGGCTTCCTTGTATGGGTCTGACAAAGTATCTATGGAAAGCACCCTAAGTTGCCTATCCAGATATCGTGTGATCCCTTGAGCCGAACTCGATTCGTAAGTCTGTAATGGGCTAGAATCAGGGGTAACCTTAGCATCTTATAAAATGGCTTGGGAACCCTTTGTTAGAACCCAGCCTCATATAGAGAATTTAGTAAGCCTACCCCGCTAGAGCCATGTGGATAGCCTATGAGAACTAGAACGCATGCGGTTAAGATTATTAATTTTCATTGTATGCCTTTTTTTCAGTCTCAACTTTGAGTCATATTTATTAATGCTAAGACTACATTTCTGGACTAATCTTTTCAACTAACTTGATTCTTGTTGTCTTGTTTCTACTAACATTGATTTCTTTTTGTCTGCTCTTATTGTATTTTTGCATGGACATGACATATCATTCAAAGGTATTGATCCCTAAATGACTGGTCATATAGAAGGTTCTTGAAAAACAATACCACAGCAATGTCTTTCTCTAGGATCGATAGGATTTCAAAGATGCTTCACGTTAGATCGAGTAGCTAGAGGGAGTCTACCAACCAAGGAGATGAGCCGGACGTATACATGCTGAGGTAACAAGTTGAATTCAAGAAGATTCGTCGTTGAAGCCAATAGTTGAATATCACGAACAAGCTCAAAAAGACTTCTGAAAGAAAGAGGTGAGGTAGAAGCATTGAAGACGGTGCAGTACTAGATGCTTGCAAGAGCTAGGCAACTTACAGATGGACCAGATTTTCACTTCCCTAATGTACCGAGACATTGTCAATTTTTTAAGCATTGTTCTAGGAACAGTTATTTTGGGACCAATGTCTTTTGCATACATTCATTTTGCATGACATTTGCATTCATCAATACATTATCGAATCATGCATTAAATCGTTCATTCATTAAAATAATAATAATAAGATAAGGTTTCCGATCGTAGTGATCTAGGTTTACACTAGTAGCGAGGACGCTTATCATCTGCATGCAAAAGAAAATGCTTGAAGAAATAGAGGTTAAGTTAGCCAAAATTGAGAGAGAACATAAAGATATTCAAGAAGAAATGAGAAACAAGTTGACACAAATGGAAGCTAGTATCACAAACTCTCATCTCGATCTACTGAACAAGGTAGAAAAAATGTTTAGAGGACATTTGACTGTTGGAAAGACCACTATGGAAGACCCCATACATCCTCCGGGTTTCACACATGTTCACATTCCAGAGCACACCTCTGCGCGTCAAGAAATTAGATCACCAGTTTGCTTCACAGTCGAGAACCCATAATATCAGGTCAGAGCTTCATTCCCCGTTGATTTTCCTGTTGCGTCTGGGCTGAAGCCAGGTAAACGTTATACTAATATGGAGGTCCCTGGCCTAAATGAATTAGCTGAAAGGGAAAAGATTGTCCAAAGAGTGAAAAATATAGAAGAGATGGTAAAATCCAAGGAGATGGTCAATGAATTCTATGGGAGTGACGCAAGGGATCTAAGTTTGGTTCCTGACCTCATATTGCCCCCAAAGTTCAAAGCACCAGACTTCAAAAAATATAACGGGACCACTTGTCCATCGGCCTACCTCACCATATTCTGCAGGATAATAGCAGGTTATACTGAAAATGAGAAGCTTCTAATACATTGCTTCTAGGATAGTCTGACTGGATCGGTGGTCGAATGGTACAATCAATTGACCCGATCCCAGATTAAATCATGGATGGACTTGGCACGAGCATTTTTGGAGCAGTATCGTCACGTCACTGACCTGGTACCTGACAGGTGGACGTTGCAAAACATGAAAAGCGACACAGCGAAACCTTCAGGCAGTACGCCCAAAGATGACGCGATGTGGCATCATAAGTACAACCCCCATTACTGGAGAAAGAGGCTACAATTATCTTTTTGAATTCCTTGAAGGCACCATATCTGGGGCATATGGTAGAAAATGCTACCAAGAACTTTACCGACCTAGTTATTTCTGGGGAATTAATCGAGAACGCCATTAGGAATGGTAAGATAGGAGTCTCTGATAGCATCAACATTAAGAGAGGAGTCGATGTCAATACGGTGAGTTCTTATTCAGTTAATCGTGGGGCCAAACCTTATAAAATGACCCGAGAGAAGACCCCTATTAGTAAAATTCTGGTGACATATGAAGAGTTGCTCCTAGTACTAGTTGAGAAGAATCTCGTGAGTCCAGTTAGGTCTAAACCGAAAGAGCCTCCATTTCCTGAGGGGCATGATGCTAATGCAATATGTAGCTACCACATGGGAAGCTCAGGGCATACTACTGAGAATTGTGGGGCATTAAAGCGTAAGGTTCAACACTTAATCGATTCAGGGGCATGGACGTCCGAATGATGATAGTGCATTCTGATGCAAACTGAGAAAAAATCATTGCGACCATTACGAACTTTTGATGCACTTGCATATTGTCTTGTTTAAATTTTTTTCTTTCTCTTTTCGTTAAAAAGTTTGTAAGTCACTTGACAATCGAACATTTTAAGTAAAATGTTACCTTCTGAGGTTATGAGAAAAGAATTATTTTCAGACTCGAAATTCTTTAAATATCCACTGTATTAAAAGCTCTTTTAAAAATCAGAGTTATAGATCTTTGATAAATTGACAATATTGAAAACTGATAAAACAAAGACCCTTGACCTTACCACAACTGATACACTCGAACCTCATACCCTTCTCTTGCAGGGACCACTATAACCTTCTCCTCTCATGAGGAAACGACTAAAGGCTTGGCATTCAAGTATGAATAAAAGCGGACAACATGGGGCATCTCTTGTGTATGACATTGCAAAACTGCCTAGACTACACTTCTGTTGAAGACGTTCAGTGATGATCCTAATCTTCACAAATGGAATGGTGGAGTGGATGAATTTAGTTTAGGTCAATTGTTTGGGAACTGAGCTTTAAATATAGAATTTCCTGACTATTAAAGACACCTAGACTATAACAAGTTCTTCTCGATGAGCTTAAGAAATTCTAAATCTGAATGCTCGAAAGGCTAATAAATTATTACTATAGAGATGAGCTATTCTGCTAAAGCAATTGGTTATAGAGGCAACTCAAAAGCCCTGCCTTTATGAATAGATTACATTCAAACCGTGATATTGATCGGATACTTGGCAGTTTAGTGTTTGCTCCACTGTGATTGTCAGGTCAAAGACTTTGTGACGACATGAATCCTTCGGCTAGCCCAATGAGGGCGATTATAAGGTATATACAATAAAGTTGAATTCAGCTAGCCGACAATGGCAAATTAAATCAAATTGATCTAATAATGAGTTTCGATGAAAATGGACTAAGTGAATCGAGGAACACTTGTTATAGTCAACCTCACACAAGCACGCATGAATTTTATGTTTAGACTGATTTCCCTACACTACCTTTGTTAAAGAAAGGCTATGAAGCTTGAACAAATAAAAGATTTCAGAGAACCGAAACAGAAGTGTTCTAGAAAGTCTAGTGATTGATTATACTAGTTGTGTCATTTTGTCTGCATCTGATTAAAATGTCAAGCCAAAGAAGAGGGGCATGTCGTAAGGTTCACAGGGACCAAAAAAGAAATAACATTTCGATGACTGAAACCTTAGAAACTTTAAGGAGCTAACCTGAAATCAACCCATCAATTTTGACACTTGTCAAAGAGGTATAACTTTGAAAGATTAAAAGAGCTGTTGATTCTCTTGATATTTATCGAACTCATGTTATGTGATTTGTTTCAATTGTGAGCCTAAAAGAATGACGTTTTTCTTAAACGAACTTTCCATATTTTGAAAATAAAAGGAAAGAAAACATTTTCAAACAGAACAATCTCTTTGGAGAGTTTAGCTTGGAAATTGATAGAGGTTCCTCAGACCTAGAACCTCATAATCAAAAATTGGGGCTAGAATTTGAATGTTAGGGAGTCAGGAAAGTAGATGTTTGCAAAGAAATGCGATGGTACACCTTGGTGTAAGAGAAGAATGAAGACGAACAGATCAAAAAGAGAACCAAGATTTCTTGAGCACCTTTTCACTGCTATTAATCAAGAAAAACATGCATTACACACACATAATTTGCATCTTTGCATCAAACATCCATCATCAGGATAGTTGCATTCAGCTACATTTTACAGATCTTTCAGGAAAAAAATTAGAGTAAAAGACAACAAGACATCCTCTGCAAGAGGGAACAATCATCTTCAGATTCAATATTTCCAAACAAATTTTGTCTCACTGGAGATAGTCTCACTGAATACGAAGGATTTATTTCACTTGAGATTATTTTTCTTAAAACAAACTGTCTCGCTCGAAAGAAGACAGTTCATTTGACTCAAGATTTGTCTCGCTTGAGACAGTTTTTACAAGACTTTTCATTTTACTCAAGATTCTTTTTAAAGAATATTTTATCTCGCTTGAGATAGTTTCACTCAAAACAGAAGATTTTATCTCGTTTGAGGTAGTTTCCCTTGAAACAAAAGATTTAATCTCGCTTGAGATAGTTTCCCTTGAAACAAATTTTGTCTCTCTTGAGACAGTTTCTCTTGAAACAAATTTTGTCTCTCTTGAGACAGTTTCCCTCGAAACAAATTTTGTCTCCCTTGAGATAGTTTTTCTTGAAACACAAAACTTTGAGAACGTTTCCCTTGAAACGAATTTTATCTCCCTTGAGACAGTTTCTCTTGAAGCATAAACTTTAAAAATGTTTCCCTTGAGACACAAAATCTTTGAGATCGTTTCCCTTGAAACGAATTTTGTCTCCCTTGAGACAGTTTCATTTGAAACAAGTTTTTGAGACAGTTTCTCTTGAAACATAAACTTTGAAAATGTTTCCCTTGAGACACAAAATCTTTGAGATTGTTTCCCTTGAAACATGTTTTATCTCTCTTGAGACAAATTATCTTGAAACACCAACCTTTGAGACAGTTTCTCTTGAAACACCAACATTTGAGATTGTTTCCCTTGAAACAAGAAATTTTATCTCACTTGAGAGAATTTTTCTTAAAACATATTTCTTATTCATTTTCATTCAGATGTTGAATATTTGACAGGAATTCCAAAGTTAGCAGAGGTCGCATTGCATAATTCCATGTTGAAGAAGAAAAATTCACATCTTCACTGTTGGAAGAAGCGGATCTCAACAAAGATTCGAAGACCTTTGGATCAATGCATTCAGATACTTCAAACACAATTATTACTGACACATGATAATCTTTTGCAGGTTGAAAACTTCAAAGAGAAGATAAACCGATCAACATTTCTAATTGAGAGTTTATAATGAGAAGAACTCATCCCACAGAGGGAGAAGAAGTTCATAATGAGAAGAGCTTGTTCGACCTATCACTCGATTCATGACATTTCGAATGAGTGATGCCTCACTTAAGGGATTGACATTTCAAATGGAGAGTTCATAATGAGAACTCATCCAACGAGGGAGAAGAAGTTCATAATAAGAAGAACTTGTTCAAACCTTGGCTCAGCATTTCCAGCGGAGAGCTCATAATGAGAAGAACTCATCCAACGAGGGAGAAGAAGTTCATAATGAGAAGAACTTGTTCAACCTTGGCTCAGCATTTCCAGCGGAGAGTTCATAATGAGAAGAACTCATCCAACGAGGGAGAAGAAGTTTATAATGAGAATAACTTGTTCAACCTTGGTTCAAGATTTCCAGTAGAGAGTTCATAATGAGAAGAACTCATCCAACGAGGGAGAAGAAGTTCATAATGAGAATAATTTGTTCAACCTTATCTCAGCATTTCCAGTGGAGAGTTCATAATGAGAAGAACTCATCCAATGAGGGAGAAGAAGTTCATAATGAGAAGAACTTGTTCAACCTTATCTCAACATTTCCAGTGGAGAGTTCATAATGAGAAGAACTCATCCAACGAGGGAGAAGAAGTTTATAATGAGAAGAACTTATTAGACCCTGCCTTGACGTTACCAGTGGAGAGTTCATCATGAGAAGAACTCATACAACAAGGAAGAAAAAGTTCATAATGAGAAGAACTTGTTCAACTTTGTTCGACTTCTTTCGCAGGAAGAGAAGAATAGACATTCCAAGGGAAGAGTTCGCATCATGGCAAGAAGAGACCAAGATAAAAATGGTGCTCTTTTATCTTTGCTTCATTCCCGTTTCACAATAATGAGCAAAGAGGGGCAGCTATAATCACTATTTTTTAATTTTAAAACCCATATTGTTGCCTCACCTTTGCTGCACATCACCATTCCCATTGAATTGTGAACAATAGCGGGGCCATGAGCTGGACTGCAGCATTGGAAATCTAATTCACAATGACTTGTTTATTAGTATTCTCTCCAGCAACATATTTTAATTAAAACCGATCTTGTGCCCATCCTTCACCGAGCAGCCCCTTGATATTCGCCCATGCCCTGCTCCAATACAGCACCAATAGCATTTTTAATTAATTTTTACATATGTAATGGGTTATAAACCCCCAAATCAGTATACAATGAAGAGGGGGAAATAATTTGTAGAGAAATTTCTGCTACCCAATTTAAAAACAAAAAAAATAATTGTAATACAACATTCGAAGCTCTAAGCAATCAAAGGTTTATCAGGGGTATTTTTTCATTTCGAATTCTCGTTTTTCTTTCTCTTTCACTTTGTTCGTGTGTTGCAGGTGATTTTAAAAACGTTTGAAAGCAAAATTTGGAGAGGATGAGAAGGGGTCGTTTACCTTCATGTTCGGTCCTCTCATCACGAAAGCAGTCGATCCGTACGAAGGTTGAAGCGAAAGTGGCCACCAACTTGTGGTGGCCGGTGATGGTTATGAGGCTTTCGAAGCCTCAACTGTATAAAGAAAGAGTAGAGGGTGTGGAGAGCGGCTGTGAGGATGAGAAGATGAAGAATGAATTTAGGGTTAACTTTTAACATAAAATTATATATATATATATATATGCATGCACTGAAACGACGTCGTATCATCAAATGAGGAGAACCCATTTCAGTGCTTGGGTGGGTTATTGGCAGAGAAAATCCTTTCATTTTTTTTATTAATGTATTTTAATCTATGTTCATGATTTTTCAAAGTTTCAGTATTTGTCATCAAATTTTACGCGTGTTACATTTCAGTCCTGATTTGTGTTGTTCTAAGTTTTTGTAACTTTGCATATTCCACATATCTTTTTCAAGATTTTCATTTTAGTCCTTAAGTCGAGTCTTTTTTAATTTGGCCTTTATATTTTATGTGCATTATAACTTGGTCCATAAATCAGTGTTTGCATGTTATAATTTGGTCCCTATATTTTAACCGTATTTAATTTTAGTCCTAAGTATTGTTATATTTAATCTTTGATGTTTTAGACATTGGACCTCTAAGGTTTTGCATGTTACATTTATTTAGGTTCGGTCATTATTCTAAGATAAGCTTAAATTAGTCCCTATATTATGTTGCTAATTATAATTTAATCATTCGAATTACTTGTTACCATTTTGTTTTTATGCATTTTGGTTCTTTATTTTAGGTTTTTAGTTGTAGATCATTATTTTAGATTCCTTTTAATTTTATTTTAGAGCCTTAATTTTAGTTTATATTTCAACTAGTCTTTTAATTTAGGGGGTAATTCGAGTCGGCCCTCGCGTAAACTCCCGAGGGACCTTCTTGATTATTCGATTCAATAATTAATTAAAATTAAATAGGATTAATATTAGAGCCTACGTTTTAGGCTTGATCCCCTAGGTTCTTTAATTTTCATAATTTAACACTTTAAGCTAGAAAAAACCTTAATTTATTTTTAGTATAATTAGAATTAAATAAAATTTTGTTTGATTGCATTGTTTTTTAAAACTTAAGGCACTGTTCACTTATTAAGGAGTTAATAGTATATCCTCCGCGATTGTGCTCAGGGGGTGACTACTGGTAATTCCCTAAATAGGTCGACATCCTTTTCAAAACCACATCATGTTTTCTAAAAACGAGACAATGTCCGGTTATTAGGCACAATAGATGATCTCCCGCATTTACGCTCGAGGGCGAATGATATCGCTCTCAATAAACGAATATCCTTTTCAACTTTGCATCCGTAATGATTTTCAAATTAAATAAAGATTGAACTAAAAATTTCCAATTTTAAATATAGAGTAATCAATTAGGTACCAATTTTTGGGCGCTTGTGGGGGTGCTAATCCTTCCCTACGCGTAACTGACTCCCGAACCTGATTTCTGGATTTTTACAGACCCTAAAACTCAGTATTTTATTAAAATAAAATGTTTTATTAAAATAAAATGTTTTATTAAAATAAAATGTTTTATTAAAATTACCTGATTTTGACGGTGTTCCAATCTCACCTTAAATGATTTGTGGCAACTCCTCACATTTCGAAACGATTTTCAAAGAGAAAATCCTCGAGTCGGTATCGATCTTTCCCTGCCCGAGCGTAAAACGGTGGCGACAATGTTCTAAGATATAATATATATATATATATATGTATGTCTGATAGAGCTAGCCTTTAAAACGAATTGACTGTACTGCAACTGCATCAACCAAAAGAAATACAATGGTTAGCAGTTTTACTAATTTCATCATATTCGATGAAAACATTATAATATAAAATAGGATAAACTAAACACACGGTCACTAATATTTTATTTAGTTTTCGTTTTTCTCACTAAAAATTCAAAAGTAACATACTGGTCACTAATAGATTTTAATAAAATAATCACTAAAATTATCTATATGTAACAAAATGGTCACTCATCCCTAAATTACTGCTATATTATCAAATAGGTCCTTAAATAATAATTGTATATTTGATCTATCTCAAAAGCTTTCTAACTTCCATTTTTTTCAAATACCCTCCATCCACCCTTAGCCGCCGGGTTAAGAAGAGGGAAAAGTTAGCTACAAATCCTTTAACTCTTACCAGGATTTGGGTGGCCACAAAGCCAGTCACCGTAAATTTATGGGCAGAAATGGCAGGTCCCACTAGTGTTCCATATGCCACAGAAGCTTTCCCACGAGTGACTGATGAGTAATCTCAGTCGTCGCCAAGCTCACAGTCACCGGGGACACAGAGACAGGTTCGTTCAGAAAAAGCAGAGAGCAGAAGCGACAAATCCACTTTATCATCCAGAGATGAAAATGCTAACGAATATTTTAGATTTACCTATGGCCAGGATGTCTTGTTTCACAATAATTGTTCTCGTGTTTGCTGGATTTTGCAGCGAAAGCAACCCAAGCAGAGGGGACGAGGTGAACTTCCGGAATGTGCTCGTAGGAATTAGCATTAAAGGGTTCAAGGTTCATATGGTTCGGTGTGTGTGTGTGTGTGTGGTGTTGGTGTGTATAGATGAATAGGGTTTGAACATTCAGCATGCACAATAATAATTGTTATTAAAACGCAGTCCAAAGGAACCATTTTCCTCGCACCGCCATCATCGGTAGTTGCATTTAGAATAAAAGTCTGAACTATCTCTACATGAACTCGCAGATATTAACAAGAATGGAAATTAGAAAACTTGTTGAGGCCATACTCTATTTCTGGTGAACACAGAAGAGTTATTGCAGGTTGCCACTTAGCTGTCCTAGGCCATTTTGTTCAGTGTTTATAACCTAAATTAAATAGCTATCTTCTTTTATATATTCATTAATTCACTGAGTGATCAAAAATACTCATATTATCTTATGTGAATTCAAATCTCCTCCACATTAGTTCATTAATGCATATTATCACAATTCTCAAGATAGTTACGAACAACGTTACTATTTAAAATTTCTTATCTTTAAATGATTTAGGATAAGGACGAACACAATTTTATACTAAAGAAAATTTTATAAAATTGTAGAGGTAAAAATAAATTATTAATAAAAAATACAAAAAAAAATACTTAAATTATAAGAGAATTTAAAATTTTCAATCTCCCTCAGTGCATCCCTAACTTGAAATCCTATTTCTCAACCAGATATCCTAAACTTGCTAGATATCAACACTTAAGAATGGGAACACAAATCTATTTTCAATCGAAAGATCTTCGAAACAACTACCATAAAGAAAAATGATTCGTATAAGAATCAAACAATCAAATGACTTTGGAGAACATGGCTGATATGAAAATTGTTGACGAAAATGGGTAAAGAAAACGAAAGAACACGAGAATTTTACGAGGTTCGGCAATGTGCTTACGTCCTCGGTGCCTAGGCGGCGCTAGAAGTTTTATTCAATGATATTTTAGGTCTAGGTTACATCTCTATTTATAATAGAAAACCCTGGTACATAATTACAAAATCAACCCTGTACCGTACCGCGGGGGCTGCGCCCCCACACCCCCAACCCACATAATTCGTAACCCCACAACAAGACTTTTTATGAGCCATACATAACAAATCTCCACCTTGGCGAATATCCTGCCCCTTGGAAACTTCAATGTGGGTTGGGTTACCTTGCTTCTTTAACAACTCGAAACATTCAACAAGTCCAAGCAATGCTTGAACTTGTCTGTCGTAACTGGCTTGGTGAACATATCAGCGGCATTCTCATCAGTATGTACCTTCTGAAACAAAACCTCTCCAGATGCAACCAACTCTCTGATCTTGTGGAACCTTACATCAATATGTTTAGTTCTAGCACGATACACCTGATTCTTAGCCAAGTGAATAGCACTTTGATTATCACAAAGCAACTGAACTCCACCTTGTTGAACACCCAACTCCTTCACTAAACCAGTAAGCCATAAAGCTTCTTTTGTAGCTTCAGCCGCTGCCATGTATTCAGCTTCAGTTGTAGATAGTGCCACGACAGATTGAACAGTATACTTCCAGCAAATAGGCCCTCCACCAAGAGTAAACACATACCCTGTCGTAGATCTTCTATTATCCAAGTCACCTGCATAATCTGAATCCACATATCCTACAACCAAAGGATTATCCCGCTGACTCCCAAAAACAATTCCATGTCCCACAGTACCCTTTAAGTACCGAAAGATCCACTTGACTGCATCCCAATGTTGCTTACCAGGTTTAGACATGTACTTACAAACTTGACTAACAGCATGAGCTAAATCAGGACGAGTACATACCATCGCATACATCAAGCAGCCAACAGCATTAGAATACGGAACCTTTGCCATATTTTCAGCTTCCTTATCTGTCTTAGGGCACTGTTCTGATGAGAGCTTAAAGTGATTCGCCAATGGAGTGCTAACTGGTTTCGCGCTGCTCATCGCAAACCTTTCTAGCATTTTCTCAACATAACCCCGTTGAGATAGCCGCAGTTTCCTTGAGTCTCTGTCCCTGCAAATTTCCATTCCAAGAATTTTCTTTGCAGCACCTAAATCTTTCATATCAAATTCCTGACTCAATAAAGTTTTCAAACCGATAACATCATCCATGTTCTTCGCAGCAATCAACATATCATCAACATACAGTAATAGAAAAAATAAAAGAACCATCATCAAGGCTCTTAACATAGACACAACAATCATACTCACATCGGTTGTAGCCAATCTTGATCATATAGGAGTCAAACCGTTTATACCACTGTCTCGGAGACTGTTTTAACCCGTACAAAGATTTCTTCAATCTGCAAACTAAATGCTCGTTTCCAGGTTGAGTGAAACCTTCAGGTTGCCGCATGTAGATCTGCTCCTCTAAATCACCATGCAAAAAAGCAGTTTTAACATCCATCTGCTCTAAATGCAAATCCCAACTAGCCACCAATGCAAGTACTGCTCGTATTGAAGTGTGCCTGACCACAGGAGAAAAGATTTCATCATAATCAACTCCTTTCTGCTGTGAAAAACCCTTCGCTACCAAACGAGCCTTGAACTTCTCCCCCTCTTTTTCTGTTACTGCTGGTTTCTTCTTATACACCCATTTGCAACCAATCGGCTTCTTACCCTCAGGAAGGGGAACTAACTCCCATGTGCGATTGTGATTCAAAGACTCCATCTCCTCAACCATGGCTGCCATCCACTTGTCATTTTCCTGACTAGTAACGGCATCATGAAAAGTAACTGGATCATCACTGCTAACAGTAAGTGCAAAAGATACCAAGTCTTCAAAACCCAATCTGTTCGGAGGCTTTATATTCGTCCGTCTCACCCTGTCTCTGGCGAGACTATAATCCTGCAAATCATCCGTAGTGGAACCACCAGAAGTCGGTTGAGAAGTTTCTGGTTTCTCAACTGGAAACTTCTTGAAATCTACCACTGTCGTGTCTTGCTTCTGCTGCAACATAGACTGTTCATCAAAAACGACATCTCTACTAATCACAACTTTCTTCGCAACTGGATCCCAGAACTTGAATCCTTTGACACCTTTCTTGTAACCCAGAAAAATGCACTCCTTCGATTTTGCATCAAGTTTGGATCTCTCATCAGCAGGTACATGCACATAAGCAGGACAACCAAAAATCCGTAAGTTATCAAAACTAACATCATGACCAGTCCATACCTCTTCTGCAACTTTCCCAGCCAGCGATGCCCTTGGCGATCTGTTGATAAGGTAACACGCCATGTTAACAGCCTCAGCCCAGAAGTGTTTGGGAAGCCCCACATTCAACCGCAAACATCTGGCTCTTTCATTCAACGACCTGTTCATTCGTTCCGCAACACCATTCTGTTGTGGTGTCTTGCGCACTGTAAAATGCCTCTGAATCCCATGCTCCTTACAGAATTGTAGGAACTGTGAATCTGTGTACTCCGTACCATTATCAGACCGCAAACACTTGATTTTTCGTCCTGTTTGGTTTTCTACCTCAACTTTCCACAGCTTGAACTTCTCAAAAACTTCAGATTTCTGTTTCAAAAAATACACCCAAACTTTCCGTGAAAAATCATCAATAAAAGTAACGTAGTACCTAGATCCACCCAAAGACGATGTCGTGGAAGGCCCCCATACATCAGAATGCACATAATCAAGAATCCCTTGAGTTGTGTGCTTCGCAGTCTTGAAACGGACTTTAGTCTGTTTACCAAGAACACAATACTTGCAAAAGTCGAGCTTACAGCTTTTGACACCATGCAACAAGTTTCTCTTGTGTAATTCTGCCATACCACGTTCACTAAGATGAGCAAGGCGCATATGCCACAATTTTGTCGTATCATCACAGGACTCAACAGAGTGAACTCCACCTGCAACGGTACTCCCTAACAATCTGTAGATATTCCCTGCAGTCATCTTGCCTTTCATCACAGTCAATGCTCCTTTAACAATCCGAATGGTTTCCCTATCCTCGTCAGCCTTAGGGATAAAACCATTCTTGTGCAAAGTGCCCAAGGAAATCAAATTCTTCTTCAAGTCTGGGATATGTCGAACACCACTCAACGTCCGAACGGAGCCATCGTGCATCTTAATTCTGACATCACCAATACCAACAATATTGCAACATCGATCATCACCCAAATAAACCGAACCAGAATTAATCGGCCTGTATGTCGAAAACCATTCCCTATTTGGCGTGATGTGATAAGAACATCCAGAATCAAGAATCCAAGCATCCGTCAATTGTGTCGTTGAAATAGAAAGCATATCACCCTCACTGTAATCAGAATTATCATCCTCGGCCACGTTCACAGACTTGGATGAGCCATCACGCTTCTCATCAGTCTGCTTTTTCAATTTCGGACAGTCTCGCTTCATATGTCCCGCCTCCTTGCACTTGTAACAGTGAATCGTCTTCTTATCCCTGGATTTGGATCTGGAATTCCGCTTCCCGGACCCTGCCTTCTCTGGCTTCCGTCCACGATCTCGATTACCCTTGACATATAAGCTATCGGCTTGAGAGCTTTCCCCTGCATTCTGCTTCCGCTGGTTGTGAGCCAACAAGGCTGCAGTAATCTCCTCAACATTGATAGTCTCTTTCCCATATGTAAGAGTAGTCACCATGTGTTCGTAAGAGGGAGGCAACGAACACAACAGAATCATCGCTCTGTCTTCATCCTCAATTTTCACATCAAGCCGAGCCAGATCAGAAACGATTTGATTGAAGGCATTCACGTGTTGCGCCAAATCGTGATCGTCCTGCATCTTCAGCCCATACAGCCGCTGCTTCAGATATAGTTTTGTCGTTAAGGATTTGGACATAAACTGACTTTCCAACTTCCTCCAAATTTCGTCTGGAGACGATAGATGCATGACGTGATACATGACCTCGTCCGCCAAGCATAATCGTATGGTTCCTGCCGCTCGCTGCTGCAATTCTTCCCAATCTTCCTCATCCATCGACGCCGGCTTTGTAGATCGCAAAGCCTTCAAGATCCCTTGATGCGCCAATAGATCCTTCACCCTCGTTTGCCATAATCCGAAGTTACCCTGACCATCGAATTTCGTGACTTCGAATTTTGCTCCTGACATCTGATACCAATTGTTGACGAAAACGGGTAAAGAAAACGAAAGAACACGAGAATTTTACGAGGTTCGGCAATGTGCTTACGTCCTCGGTGCCTAGGCGGCGCTAGAAGTTTTATTCAATGATATTTTAGGTCTAGGTTACATCTCTATTTATAATAGAAAACCCTGGTACATAATTACAAAATCAACCCTGTGCCGTACCGCGGGGGCTGCGCCCCCACACCCCCAACCCACATAATTCGTAACCCCACAACGAGACTTTCTTTGTAAGGACAGTTGATGTTCGCTGCATTCGCTTCGCTCACTCCGCTCCATCTCCTGTCCTCTTTACTGGTATATTTATGAGCCATACTTAACAAAAAGCTTATCAAGAAGTTGTTTTAGCTATATATATATAGTTAAAGTTAAAAGAGTGGTTAAATACTAAATTAATTTTAAGTTGTATGGTACACTTAATTTAGTGGGTGAGACTCTTGACATGGATCTTTTTACATACACAATATCTGAAACTCAATACCTGCATAAACAATATCAATGTGTTGAATCAACCCCTGTTAGTTAGGTATTGTACTTTAATGGAACTACTGAAACAACCACTTTCATTTTATAAGTCTTTACTTTTGGTCATCAAAATTTAAAAGTAATATTTTGTTCATTTACATTATTGATTTATAATGTTTTGATCAATGAGACACTAAATGTTACTTCTATTAGTTTGATGATATGACACATTAGTACAAATGGTTAACTTTTAATTGATCCCTGATTTTAGATAAAAATATCAATTTAACTTTTAAATTTTAAATAAAATATTAATTCAACTTTTAAACTTTAGATAAAATATCAATCTAACCCTTAAATTCGACCAAGATCTTTCGTCGCACGTTGCTAGCATTTGCCACTCCACCATGAGACGTGCGACTAACTTTTGAGTTGTACGCACCCAAGTTTGAAGGTTATCATAAGATTTATCTCACTCCAATCACATCCTTGTGTTTGACAATCTATAGTTTCCTATTTGAGATAGTTGTATCCGTGTTGGGATCACATGACAACTATCAACACTAAGACCAAAACCATTGGGTTTGGTTGCACCATTGGGTCTTCAAATTTTGGTTTGAATCCACCGGTGGTTATACATATTTTTGGTTTGAACATTGTGTATGGGTTACTGATATATTTATAGGGCAACATGTTCAAGAAGTATGAATGAACAGTGTGTCCAAACGATTTTTAAGCGGTGGGAGGGGCGAGATTTTGAAAACCACGTCATTTTTAATTATTCTCTTTTCAATTGAATTTTTAATCAAAACAATGCGATTTTTAGAAAACCTCTTGTTTCGAAAATTTGAAAATTCCTTTAAGATAAAAACATATGGTTCGAGGAGTCGCCACCAATCTTTGATTAGGGTGTGATTGGGCACCCAAAAACGTTGTTATTTTATAAAAAATTAATTTTAATTAAAACGACAAATTTAAGGTCTACGTTACCAAAATCCGGGTTCGGGAGTCGGTTACGCGTGGGGAAGGATTAGCACCCTCACAGTGCCCTAAATTGGTACACAGTCGATTAATTAATATCTTTGCAACGAAATTTACAAATTTGAATTTAACTTGGTTTACGATCCCTTAAAACAATAAAATGCGATATTTATGATATTCAAAAGCAACAAAATAAATTAAATTAGGTGATGACGTTTTGGGGCTAAGCCTTTAACATAGCGATATTGCCCTAGAAAAGTATCAGCTAGGTTAACCCATGTCTTGATATGCTCTCTGTTCAACTGATTGTACCATACTACAGCTGGCCCAACAAGACTATCTTGGAAGAAATGAATCAACAAATTATCATTATTTAAGTACCCTTCTATCTTTCTACAAAACATCCTCAAATGTATTAGGGGACAACTAGTGCCATCATATTTCTCAAAATTAGGCACCTTAAATTCATGTGGGATGACCAAATCAGGGACCAAACTGAGTTCCCTAGCTTCTACTCCTTGTGAGAGGCATTAACAACCTTAATATCTTTAACGACTTCATTCAACCACTTGAAATCGTCTTCAAATTGTTCAAAATTGATGAGGCTCTTCTCTTGGTTTGAGTTAGATGCTCCAGGGAAAATCATCGCTCTTGATGTACCAATCTGAGATTGATTTCCTTTGTCCTCCATTTTCTCTTTACCAGCAGCATGTGGTATCAGTACCTGGACCATTTGATTCGATACGCCTTGTAGAGAACCCGATGCTTGATTCCCCGTATCTTGTTGTAACCCAATCAACTGCTCTTGCAACTGATCTTGTGATTTCTCATTAGATTGCTCCATTGCTTCCATTTGTTTGTTCACGATGATGATGAACAGTATGAATGAATGATCTTGTTATTACTGAACAAAAATCTTTCATAAGTTATATTCGTGTTTTCATAATTAATGCATGTAAAATACTTAAACAAATACATGCAATGCAAATGCACGAGGTGCTAATCCCGAAAGTGACCACTTATAGAACAATCGTTCATTTAGACAACAAGAATTCAGTAAGTACACCATGTAGTCAAAATACAACTGTGAGTCTTCATCTCTTTATTTCCTTGAGTTGTACTCTTCATGGGATATGGTATTGCACCTCCAAAATCGTCGGCGTATTCCATCACCTTTGATGACGTCAGATGTCCATAAATTGAATCTTGAAATCTTCATTCTTACCTTCAATATGAAGTGGTATTCATGTCTTTATGAATGGTCTTCTCATCTTTATGAATGATCTTCTCGTCCTTGTGAATGGTTTTCTCGTCTTTGTGAATGGTCTTCTCGTCTTTATGAATGGTCTTCTCGTCTTTATGAATGGTCTTCTCGTCCTTGGTATGACTATATATATCTTCTGAGTCAACATCTTGGCCTTTACACCTTTAAAGAAAATCTCCAATCAGCTTCAGATATCTTCATTCCTCGGGTGCCCTTCTTCATGGATCGTTTGAACATCTCTGATCTCCTGGTTTTGACTACATGGTTGAGAATTTCTTGCCTCAATATGGTCAGCCTTCTTGTTAGTCAATCACTTGCGAATTAACACCCCTCGATGACATGAGGATGCAAATGCAATAAAATCACAATAAAATAGACATAGAACAGAAACAGTTAGAACAAAAACGGGTTAGTGCACATAAGATAAACAACAAGATAGTGGATACCGTAAACATCAAATAAAACCTACCCTCACATGCTGGCTACCAAATCATGCTTTAGTAGATCCTACCCAACATGATATCTACCCACATGCTTTGTCATTCACAAAAAATCCTAACCGCATGGTATCTAATTCACATGCTTTGTGCGAAAATATAAAACCTAACCGCATACTTTTCTAGTTCTCATACTTTTTTCAAAAATAAATTCGAGGAAAAGGTTAGAATGAGTTTCCCCTTTGTATCTGTAGACTGAGATTCAACATAAGATGGGCAAAGTTTGGTATCACTAAAAGGGTCCTCGAATTGTCCTTTGTTGGTGCCCCCTTGGGCTTGCCAGACACTCGATCCTCACCCATTATAGGCTTAAAACGGATCAAGTTCAATTCGAGAGGATACACTTCCCTATGTCCATGCGAGAAAACTCAATGTTTCACTCGTAAACATAAGGCATGTACCCCAGAGGTTAATTGCTAAAGCCCATGCGGAGAAAAGTAATTTTCTCAATTAAGCGTAGCGTTCACCCCTACCTAACGGGACAGAGCACAGTAAGAAGGCTCTAAATATCGAAAGGTTGTAGCGACAGTAAGGGGAAACCTATAATCCTTTGCCTCGATCCAAGGAAATCAACAAACTAAAGTCAGAAAACTGAAACACGCAAATCACACGTTAGTACAACTATTTATTCGTTAACCAAATAACCAATTAAATGCAAACAAGAAATTTAAAACAAACAAGGGATCAAAAACCAAATTAAAACGAACTTATAAATTTCATTTGCAAAGACAATTAATTAATCGACTATCGGTCTGACTCTCTAAAAAAAAGTCCACAGCAGAGTCGTCAAGTTGTTGAAACGATTTTTAAGCGGCGTGAGGGGCGAGATTTTAAAAACCGCATCATTTTTAATTATTATCTTTTCAATTGAATTTTTAATTAAAACAATGCGATATTTAGAAAATCTCTCGTTTCGAAAATTTGGAAAATCCTTTAAGATAAAAACATATGGTTCGAGGAGTCGCCATCAATCTTTGATTAGGGTGTGATTGGGCACCCAAAAACGTTGTCATTTTATAAAATATTAATTTTAATTAAAACGACAAATTTACTGTCTATGTTACCAAAATCCGACGCGTGAGGAAGGATTAGCACCCCCACAGCGCCCTAAATTGGTACTCAGTCGATTAATTAATGTCTTTGCAACGAAATTTACAAATTTGAATTTAACTTGGTTTACGATCCCTTAAAACAATAAAATGTGATATTTATGATATTCAAAAGCAACAAAATAAATTAAATTAGGATTACCAAGCCATTAGAAAGATAAAGAGTATTCGATTATTTAAAGATATCGAGACCAGATCTTTAGTTCAGTTCAACGACCTTTTCTCGAAAAATTTAAATAGTCGAATATTTACTTTTCTTTCGTTCCCAAATTTTACAGTGATAAATCCAAATTTAATTAGGCGTTACTGACGGGATATAATTTTAATTTAAAATTGCCAAAACAACTCTCTAGTAAGTTAGGAGAAGCCATTCCGACATTTTTAAATTAAAAGAGTATTACCCTTATTCCAATTATGTGATTAGGTCGAGTTGCAAAAGATGATAACATACAACGATAAAAAAACGATTATTATATTAATAAAGAAATATTATAGATTCTAATGTAAAGTGACATATAGGAACACAAATTATATACATATATTTTTATACTATACAGTACAAACTAGACGCATACTAACGTATAATGCATAAACTTGACTTAAATACAACAATAGAAACAAAGCACGTCAAACTACCAATTTTAGAAAATACGTGTACTTGTTAAAATAGGGACTATTTAATATTAAATAAAAGTTTATTATCTTAATTAGAAGCAAAATAATAATCAAAGTTAAAATACAATTATTACCAAGTTGAACAAATAAACTGAATTAAAACACAACACTAATATTGAATTAAACCCTAAACACATAAGTTGGACTAAAAAGAAACATGCAACGATTTATAGATTAAATGTCTAAAAACAACAAAAATTAAATACACTACTTCTTGGGACTTAAATTAAATACAGAAAAAATATAGAGACACAATCAGAAACTCGAAAACCATGATTTAAGGATCAAAACGCAAAACTCCGAGAATAAGAAGGCCAAATTACTAACAAAAAGATTGCATTCGGGGACCAAAATGAAACAGGTTAAACATACAGGACCTCGCGCTAATAACCCCTAAAACACGATAACCTATAGATGATTAACCCTAAATTTCTAATATATATTCTAAATATAAACTAAACCTAAACCTAAACTCACACTACCCCAGCCGTTCCTCTCATCTTCTCCCTCACCACTTTCATTCTTCTTCTCTAATGGCCGACCGAGAAACTCAGAACAACCAAAGCCGGCCACCGCCGATCCGTGGTCGTTATGCCTCCGACTACCTCCCAAACCAACGACAAAACAAGCCCCTAACCTAAAACCCAACACCTACGTTCTATGACCTTCCAAGCAAGACCCCGACCGAAGCCAAGCGGCCACCGCAGCCCTCTATCGCCCGAGTTTCCCCCTAACGACGAAAAGAACTTCCACAACGAAGAAGAAAAGGTAAATTTTTATATGCTTTCTTATTCCTATGGACAAGGTTTCAATTCTAAAAAACTCCTAAATAACTTACATGGATTCTATTTACCTCTCTGACCACCACCGTGGTGGTTACCGGCGAAGAAGGACTCGAATCAACAAGGTAAACGCTTCACTCTCTTCTATTCTCTAAACTTTGCTTTGGTTCGAAAGGCACTGATTTCTTTGGGTTCACTCTCTGGAATTTTCTGTTGCTTGTTAACAGATTGCTTTTGCTTCCTTTGAATGATGAGATCTTTTTGTATTAATTTCCCGAAATGGGTAGAATTACAATGCTTTTCCTCCCTTTTGTTTCCCAGGGAAGCCGCCTATTACAAAATCCCCCCACCCTTTGAATCCTTTTCCGTTCGTGAACCCAGAGCCTTCTTACGCCCATTCCTCTCGAAAATTCCTTTCGTTCCTGCCTCCCATGTGCTAATGTCTATCTTTTTTTTCAAGGTGCCATAGTATAGGTTTGTATGGGCAGCAAAGCATGGGAACACTCGATGGGTTGTCGGGCGTGGTGCTCCACGCCGAGGTTGGAAATAGCACCATCTTGGTTATGATGCTGCAGTGGAGCATGTGCGGCAGTTGGGGAGCCGAGCCTTGTATTGGTCTTCACGGGTATGCTCGGTTGTAGTGCTTCTAATGGGTGCACAAGCATGTGGGAGGCAGCAGTGGGGAGACAAGCCTTCATGTGGGTAGCACTCAGTTGTGGTGTTGTTACAGCCGGGTTCTTGATGGATCTGATGGGTTCTGGGTTGGGGTCTGATGACCCCTTGTACTTGGGCTCGGTTTTGGCTTGTATTGTACTTGGGCCTGCAAAATGATAACATAAATAACATTAATATTATTAATAATATAATAATATTATAATAATAATAATTATATCCCGGACAAAACGGGTGTCTATACAGTGATGATTAACAACCTCATGTCCTTGTTCAGGATTTTCTCCACATATTCATCGTCTTCGAGTTCAAACCAAGTGGATTGCTGGATGTTCAACCTCGTGTCTTTTGCTTTATTTAAAAAAAAAATCTTTTAGCTGTCATAATTTATATTACATTTGAGATGAACTTAAAAGGTGCGTAAGCGTAAGGATATTTCCCTTTAGAATTTTCAAATTCTCTTATATGTTTTTTTTAAATTATATTTTATATTGAAATTTATTTGAACTCTCTTAAAATTTTATAAATTTGTTTCCTCTAAAATTTTAACGTAATACAAAATTCTAAAAACATTAATATCTATAGTAGTCAAGAAATTATTATTATAACCACATAATATCTATTATTCATCTATGATAAGTTTTATAATTTTTTATTAATATGAGATAAATATAAAGTAGTTTTTGTTTAAAGATGTTTAATCTTTAGATAATAAATATCATACCCTAACATACGAGATAGTATCGATGCATGATCATCTTCTTATCTCCCTTGTGTACAAGCATAATCTGTTCTTCCTTTGCTCAAGATGTGGGAACTAAAACCCACATTTTTATAGTGTTATACATTGTGAGGAAATTTTATATTAAATTTAGGTGTTCTTTTAGAGAATTGAAAATACAATTTATTAATATAAAATTAAAAAAATGACAAAAATTAGTTGCAATTCAAAATATTATCAAGAGCGTAATTTTTTAGATTGGATAAAGTAATATTTTAGGTTAAATCGAAAATGTTACAGAAGATAATATTTTTAGTTCAACTTAAAATGTTATAATTTGAGATAACATTTTCGGTTGTAAACTTTAAAACCATTGCAATATAACATTATAGGTTGTAAACGAAATGTTATAAATTTATATAACTTTTAAAATTAAATAAAATACTAATATTTTAAATTAAAAATCATCTTAAATTAATTTTAAATTAATTATCACACAACAAAACCATATGTATTCCCAAGACCATGTTTAGTCAAATAAGTCGAGTTTAGGGACAGCAAATTTAATTTTCTTTTTCAGGAAACTATAGTTCTCTTGGGAAGCTAACTTTCTCTTGGACAACTAAATCTCAGTAGTCGAGATTTACAGAGATTATTATTATTATTATTATTATCGATAAATTTATTGAGTTTCTACTTATATAATTTAATTTTGATTATGCACATGAAATGCTATGTTGCAATTTTGTGAACGGTTTAAAATTAATTGTGGGTCATGCCGACATGTTTAGGGATAATTTTTTATAGTTCATGTATGTAAGAAGTATCTGGTGGTAGACTTTGATAATTTATTAATATACAGATGATACTCCCATGCCATGCCATCAACATTTGGTGTCCATTTCATACCTTAATATTCGACTTTGATAATTTTCATCCCCCACTTCTAAAAAATGCTAAACACCTTATCAAGGTGTCCTATCGTAACCCACATGTATATAGTTTAAGTTTAGACGAACATAAGTAGTCATAATCATGGACAGATCAAAGTAGAAAGATGAATATATATATATATAGCAAAATCCAATTATATAGGGTAAAATTGATTAGTTTTACACTTTTTTAGGATCGTTGGATGAGAGAAATCAAAGGTTAAGATTAACTCTTTGTTTTTTTTTTTCAGTGAGTTAGTCTCAACATTTGAATTTTCCTTATCCAACGATCTTAAAAATATATAAAACCTAAAATTTTATACTAATTGTAAGTAGATCATAACTCTCTCTCTATATATATTATTTGGGAGACTACGATATCCTCTTAATTTGGTTCGACATCCAACTCCAACGTAACACAAACAGTATATTGGATTAATTTAGCCATTTAGGTAATGGAAAATGACTGATCACAACTCATTAGCTTCTCAATGACTGCCACTACAGTTGCAGGCCTTGTTTCTTTTTCTTTTTCAAAACAAAGTGGGGTTTAGCATGAAATCTGAGACTGATATCCATTGCATTCAGCACGCACGCGTATGACGAGAAAGCACTACAAAACGGTCGGCTTTATAGTGGGTCAAACTCGAAATCAACATCCAACTTCCGACAAACCGATGGACAGAGACACTATTTCAACGCATCATTTATGGCATCCATCTTCAACAAACACATGCTTCCTCCCCTTTCTCTGTCTTTTTTATTACATATTTTTTGTGGTGTCTATTCTTTGTCCTGCTTAAACCCCCTGCCTTTTTACCCTTCAAATATTTTTCAGTATTTAAAACAAGATAGATATGAACTGGGGAAACAGTAATTAAGCAATTGGTACAGTAAAGCCGGATGTTAATTTTATTGTATGATTTTTCAGTGGAGCCAGCAAGCGTAGTGAAGCCATTATAATTTGTTGGGGGGTTCAAACAAAAGTTACAGCTAAATACCCCGGCCCCAATGAGGTGGTTCAATTGGCCGGAAAGGGTTGTTTTTTATGTAATAAAAGGGTTCAGTTGGTCCAATTGACTCCCATCATTAGATTTCTAAGTTGTGAACTTCAAGGTTGGTTTCTAGGCTAACTGGATTATTACTGTCAACTCAATAGTTATAGATTGGACATGTCACATGCATGGCCACTTATCATATACATATTATATGCTTTCCAACAATATTTTTTTAGACTAAACTATATATATAGTGATCAAACTATTATCTTTTTTTTACTTTGGTCAACAAACTTTTTAGCAAAAGCATTAGTAACATTATTTTTTACAACGATATCTCATATGCTCAAAATGATTGAGTGATGAATGAGAAACTTTTACTCAAAATAAGGTACTAGTGTTAAAAAAATAGAAAAATCCATATCCCACATTAGTAGGATAATAAGCATGAGAAA
Source organism: Hibiscus syriacus (assembly GCF_006381635.1). NCBI lineage: Eukaryota > Viridiplantae > Streptophyta > Magnoliopsida > Malvales > Malvaceae > Hibiscus > Hibiscus syriacus. The sequence continues at coordinate 741,736 of NW_024062338.1, read as the reverse complement.
TGTTTATATACACCAACCCAATTGTAAGTTATTGAATAACTTGGGTTGAGATTGTGTCATGATCCTCAAGAAATAGAGAAGACAATAGACGAAGAAGAGAAGAAAGATGAGAGAGTAGACAAGAGAATATATGATTTAGGATAAGGAATGGGGATTTTAGAGAAGTAGAAGAAGAATTTTAAGAAGAGAATTTGTCATTCATTCATCAAAGGTAATCCCCATGGAATCGGGTACAGATTATATAATTACAAGTACCACAGCTGTATGTATTGGAAATTTAACAAAATAACTAACTTGTGTGACTCATGCAGGATCATATGCAACTATTGCCACATCAGAATACAACCCGTGGCCCACCATTAACTAAGCCCGCCTCTTGCCTCAGATGACCCAATATCCTCCTCAATTCTGGTCCCAACAGTAAATCCTTCATATGACAACCCATCCATCCCATTTCCATTTCCCTTCTCGTTCCAAATCCAGATTTGCTCCCAATCCCTAATTGAATCGATTTCATCCCCAATTCCCTCTTTTTCAACCCTAATTCCTCTTCCATCATGACAATCAAAATTCCCCAATTCACTACGTGCAATCCTTAGCTCAATCCCTAATTCATTTTCTGAATCTCCAATACCCTTCGCTACGTGCTTCTCCTCCTCTCTCCCAACCGTGACAATTCCTCCCCCTTTAGACGATCCTTGTCCCCAAGGATCAAAGTATCGCATTTGTGATAGCAAGACCACAAAATCCTTTGAAGCTGATATATCAATGAACCCAGTCTTTGGAGCAGCACTCCATTTACTGCAATATTTATCTAATGCTGCACTTGTAAATGCAAGTGCGTGTTCTAACACACTTCCCGTATTTGACAGCCCTAGGGTTCGACACAATTGCAGCTGTAGCAGATTTGAAGAGGTTGACAACAGGGATGTCTCCACCATTTTGTGAATACAATGTTTGCCCATCTGCACCAGGAAGCAAGCCCAACCAACCTGCTGTTTGCATGAAATGTGTGGTATCCAACTCTCTCAAAACAATATCAAGGAGCCCCATCCAATATAATACACTCCCAATCTCCTTTATTCCACGAAGAACTTCTGCTTTGAGCTCTGGTTTTGTTCCCCAGCTGAGTTGCTCTTTAACGAGCCTCATACATCCTGTCACACCCCCATCAAAAGGAAGAAATCCAATTGATTTCGGCAGTGCTTCTTGCAAGCCTATGATCATAGGCTCAAGTGTAGCAATCTTGTTTGATATATGATCCAACAGTGCTCAGATAAGCCACGGTAAAGACCTAGATCCTAGAAGTTTAACAACGGAAATCATGTATGGAATTCCCAAAAAATCCACCATGCAATCGCGCAAAACTTTGATGTGCAAAATTTAAATCTTGAGTGACACAATAGAAGTTTGGCTTGGCATGTGGAACTGATGGCTTTTTTACAGGAGCAAGAGGAACTTTTGAAGATCGGATAAAACGTTGAGTAGTATTGCAAAGGATAAAGTTTGGCAGAAAATCATTTTGCATCTCAGACCAACTCTGAGAAGCTAGTCGACTATAAAATGACACAAGAGATATGTTCTCATGCATCTCATTCAACATGAGACTGAATGAGTCTATTGAAAGATCTTTTGAAAGTAATTCATAGGAATGCTTCAGTATATCTACCAACTTTTCTAATTCCACTATGGAACATAGAACTTGAGACTCAAAACGATCAAAGAGAAACTCAAGATTTTCTCTGAAGACTTTATTCATCCGTTCAACAATCAAACTTCTTAAATTAATTGTCCTCCCAAGTAACTTCACTCTAGTCGTCTTTAGAAGGGAAATAAACCACATATGTTGGATATAATACTTTTCTCCATTGTCCAAGGCAAAGAGGAATAAGGGATCAAGCAGTTCAGTAGAAGACCAGCTCTTGTAATATGTGAAAATAGCTTTACATAATTATGAAACAAATATATCAAAACAATGATCGACCTCAGCCTCAATTTCATCGTAGAGGAAGCGCTGCTTTAGCACAACCAGTGCATGTTGTGCTGAGTCGTTATAAATGTCAAATGGCATCAAAACACTTTCAAGAAGACCATCACTTTGAGACTCGAGCACGTGATCCACCAGCATCCAAGGAAAGAAACACTCTATTGGAAACTGAATGACACGAGAAGACTCCAAGTAAAATTCTCTAAACCATAAGAAACCAAGATCTGTCAAAGTTGCAATTGAAATGGCGTATGCTCCAAAGTTATCTGCCGGAAACTTTGCCAAGATACTGATTATATCCAAAACAACACCATTTTCTTCTGTTATAGGAAGATCAAAACCAAACAACGGACGTTTTACACTTGGTTCAGATATTATCCATTCCAGCTTTTGTTCTTCAGACCACTCACGGTCGGAACCAATTTCCCTTTTAGTCATACTCAAACTCCCAACAAATGGACTTATACTTCTTCCCATCAACAAAAGCCGAAACAAATAAGGATCAAAGACCTCAACATGTGTATTGACATTCATAAACTCTAAGAAATAAATTTCTCTAAACATCGATTGAAATGCGTCTTCTACTCTTACAGACATTTTATCAAACACGTGAGAAACATCATGTTCCCTTTGTCCTTCAGGCGAACAAATTTTGAAGTGGATAAAAATGAGTTGAGAAGTACCCAATGAAGGTCGATCCATACATTTTTCCCAAGTAATTTGTTGTTCATAAGTCATCTGAACTGGAGTTGATTTAGGATAACTAGTAACACTCGAATCAGACTCTTTAAGCATCTTTTGTTGTACATCATGAGGGAACAAAATTTGATTAAAAACACCGCAAGTCTTGAATTGAGAGTCTCGTAAATCTTCTGTTTTGGCATGGGTTTTAACCAAATTCTGCTGCTTGCTCATGGGAGTTGTCTGCTCTATTTCTTTAGCGTTCTTGGTCATTAGATTCAAGATTCTTTGAAGGCATTCCCTGGTTTCTTCTGATCTGGCTTCTAAACTGCTGAGTCTATTTTCCCAAATTGTTTTCTGTTCTTCCCATCATTTCGGTGCAGTCTTGGATGGTTCTCCACTGCTCGTTTCTTGAATTTCTGGAGGTTTATTTTCCACCATGTTGTTTTCTGTTTACCCAGCTTGAGTTGGATCAAGAATAGGCTCTGATTACCAATTGTTATGATCCTCAAGAAATAGAGAAGACAATAGACAAAGAAGAGAAGAAAAGATGAGAGAGTAGACGAGAGATATATGATTTAGGATAAGGAATGGGGATTTTAGAGAAGTAGAAGAAGAATTTTAAGAAGAGAATTTGTCATTCATTCATCAAAGGTAATCCCCATGGAATCGGGTACAGATTATATAATTACAAGTACCACAGCTGTATGTATTGAAAATTTAACAAAATAACTAACTTGTGATGACTCGTGCAGGATCATATGCAACTATGGCCACATCAGAATACAACCCGTGGCCCACCATTAACTAAGCCCACCTCTTGCCTCAGATGACCCAATATCCTCCTCAATTCTGGTCCCAACAGTAAATCCTTCATATGACAACCCATCCATCCCATTTCCATTTCCCTTCTCGTTCCAAATCCCTGATTTGCTCCCAATCCCTAATTAAATCGATTTCATCCCCAATTCCCTCTTTTTCAACCCTAATTCCTCTTCCATCATGACAATCAAAATTCCCCAATTCACTACGTGCAATCCTAGCTCAATCCCTAATTCATTTTCTGAATCCCCAATGCCCTTCGCTACGTGCTTCTCCTCCTCTCTCCCAACCGTGACAGATTGTTCCTCATGTGTAAATGTTTGGAGTAAATCCAAGTGTACCAAACCTATTGTTTAACACCCTAAACTCATAATATTCCTCTAATGATATCATTATCCTTTCGCAACCTACGAAACACGTAACATGTAGATGTTTCATCAGTCATCTATTGATTATATGACTCTATGTCTTATATTAATAATCCTTTTACTGATAGTAAACTATTTGATGTCACATAAGATAATAGTCATTTATAATATAATATATAGGCATCATGGTGTAGTGCAGGGTCACACAGAATCCGGGACTCACACCTCTTTAGCCTACCGAAAGGTACTCTAGATAAAAAATGACTCACACAACATTAGAATCTTCATCCAAAAAGGCTCTCACTGTCACGTACCTAAATTTGGATTTAGGTCACATAGTATCAGAAACTTACACCCAACTTGTATTTTAAGTGTATTAGCAATGACTTGGATATATCTGAATATTTCTCACAAAAATAAGAAGATCGTCTTCATCGTTTTCGAGTGTCAAACAAAGGCATAAGTCTTATGGAATCTTAGCTCATAATATTCTTATGCTTAATCACATACATTTAATCAAATTCACATTATCAATAAAACTTATTAATCATTCTCAATCACCATTAAAAGTCCTTACTCGAGCCTTGCTCGTCTTAGAGTTTAATAGTTGATTGTACAGCTAGCATCAATAGTCATACCTGAGTAGTGATATTATGACTAAGATTATCGATACTTATTGTTAGTATCGATATCACTTTATACTTTAATGTTATTAAGGTATCCCACTAGTAACAATACTTCCACTTGAGTACCGATACTAAATTTTGAGTGTCAATACTCCCTTCAAATATCGATACTAAACAAAATTTGGGAATTTTTAAACTTTTTACGACGTTACAGGGGTATTCTAGTAACTTTTCTCCCTAAATAGCAGTTTAATCATTTTACTCTTATGAGTTTTCTACACATTTTTCTATACAAGATATCTTAAATATCTCATTATTCGAATATTTATTAAACAATTAACTCGCAAGGGTATTTTGATCAATTACCCATTCAATAGTATTTTGAGCTTTCATTAAAGCCTAAGAGGCAATCACTAACATCTTACATCATTTCTTAAAGTTTTATGTTTTCAAATGTATTTCATATCATTATGAGACACTATTCACAACTAGGGGTAATTTGGTATTTTTATTCGCTCCATACTCGAATAACACATCTACATACGTACCGAACATAACATGCATCACATTTATGAAAATAATGACACATTATGGAATTTGAGGGGTACTCACATTAACCTCCAGAATTTGGGCTTACTCATTTTAATTCCAAGCTTCTAACACTTTTCCCTACGAACACTAATGCTCTATAGCACGAGCACGGTCCTAATTAATTTCCCTCGATAAATAAAATAATTTATTAATACCCAATTAATAAATTATAGGGACTAAACTGATTGAATGAAACTATCAGCGTTCAATTCATATTTAAATAGCATCCAATTTAAAGCATTTAGGACCAAATCGAATCACGCTATAAAAGTATAAGGATGAATAGTGTAATGACCCCTATTTGAAGCAAGACACACGGATCTTGGGTCCGGCGGGTCAGGTCGAACGGGTTAGCACCAAAACGATAATGTTTTGGTCACTATGTTTACCCTTCAAAACGACAACGTTTTGAGCAAGGTATTTAATGCCCTATTTTTCCATTTTCCCCTTCATTTGCAACCTTCTCCCAAAACCACCCGTCGAAATCCTCAAAAACCTCGTCAGTGATTCGTTGGTCACCATCGTTGATTGCCAACCAAGAGCCAAGCTTTCAAGACCGGACCTTTTTGGTTCACAGGGTGTCCAAATCCGCAAACTCGTCGTCAATCGCCTTAAATCTACGCCAAACCGTTCGGATCCAACGAACCAAAATTCACTCTAATCTCTACCCTCAAGATTACAGGAAAATCAACATTCAACAATTAAATTAAGATTAATGTCATCATCGATGATGAAAAATTTATAAAAACTAAGAAGTTACACAAGAGAGAAAGGAGAAAGAACAACTAGGGTTTAGTATTTACATTAAGGGTCCGGTTGTTTCATGTAAAACGTTTTCCGGAAAATATTTTTCTCATTTTCCAGTGTTTGGTTAGGGAAAAATTGTTTGGTCAATGTAAAACATCTTCCTGGTCAACATAATTTCTTTTGTATTTTCTGAAAAATGACTCACTGTCTGATTTTCCATAAGTCATTTCTCGAACTTTTCACTTCAAATAATAAATACTCAAAATAATTTTATTTTATAAATTTAATATTAATAAAATATTTTAATATCATTTTAATCAAAATATTAATTATTAAAATATTTAAAATATATTTATTAATATTTCTAATAATATAATATAATATTTTTAATATTACTTTAATAAATAATTAATATAATTTATAATATTTTTATTTCAATAATATATACCAATATTTTTATTTTTATTAATAAAATTATAAAAAAAATATTTTAACAATAAATAAATTATTTTAATATTTTAAGAATAATAATATTAAGTTTTATGATAAATAATATTATTTATTGTATTTAATATTTATAATAAATAAATTTAAATAATTCCTCAACTGGTGAAAAATGGTTTAAACAATATCTTCCAAACATCATAAAATATTTTCTAGATCAGAAAATATAATTCATTTTAAAGAAACATTTTCCGAAAAACGTTTTAAGTAAAACAAACGAACCTAATCCCAAAATGTAACAATTTAGTAAAGTAATGCCTCAAATGTAAGAAAAACCAAATTCAAAACTAAAACCCCACTATGCCTACAGTTCCAGAGACTTCAACTTTAATTGAATGATTAAAAACTTAACCTCTAAGAAAATCCAAGTTCACCCAAATACTATAAAAATCTAAAAGAAAAGAAACACTTCCAAAAAATTATTATATTCAAATTTTCTAAACCTTCGAACAGTGAAAATAACAAATTACTCTGAAAAAAAAATCAAAATACGAAGAACCCAAAAATAGAATTTTTTTTTTAAATATCTTATTAGATCCAGATGCTTGATAAGACCAAAATTTATAACTAAAATGATTGATTTATATAAGAAATAAAATAAGTAGTAGATATCAAAGTCCAAAAAGAAAATAACAAAGAATCAAGATCTTGATTGATATAATTGACAAATTTAGATAACCAAAGAAGGGGGAAAATGAACCAACAAATGAAACAAAAGGGTTAAAACAAAAGATGAATTTCTAAATCACATTAACAAATGGTTCTTTTTCATGGTTTTCGTTAAATAGTTCCAGTTTCCAAGTGGGCCCTCTAAACAATCACAAGTTAAACCGATAACTATCTTAATACGGATGAAAATATAATAAATTTTAGGTAAAGGGGTAATTTTTAATTATGTAGTAGATCTAAATTATCATTTTCGTTCTTATCGTATTTTTGCATCAATTTAACCATCAAAGCCATTTAATTGTATTATTCTATATCCTACCCCTAACTTAAAACCCTAAACCTTAAATCATAACCCCATAAACTCTTAAACCGTAAACAATAAACTTTAATATCTAACTTAAAATCCTCAATTTAGGATTTTCAGTGAGGGTAAGGTATATAATGATGCAATTGAGCATCTTCGATGGTTAAATTAATGCATAAATACGATAGAGATAAAAATGATAAATTAGATCTACTACATAGACAAAAGTTATCCTTTTGTCTAAATTTTAATATCCTTCATATTCATTAAAATTTTATTAATATCATTTTAAAAAAATAAGAAACGAAAACTAATTAAAATCAACACAATCATCCTTAAAAATTACTACTTAATTAATAAGTTCTAAATCAGAATACATATATTCTTCCTCAAACTTATTAGGATGTAGTGTAAACTTATAAAATTTTAAGATACTAAAATATATTATTAATTAAAATTATAAAAAAATATGTATTATAATTTAAAATTTTCGAAAGAGTAGTCGCTCACCTTTTTGATCCATCCCTAAAAGTGAGGTTTCATTTACTATAGAAAAGTTATATGATTCATATTTGAATATTTCCACTATATTGTCTTCGTATATGCTTATATAACAGATAAGTCAAGTATATTTTATATATACACATATATTGCAAATTGGAAGAAGAAGATAAAACGTGGACCCACTGTTTTTATGCATTGGACATTATTATAAACGTGAGAGTGGAAGCTGACAAACGAGACTCCTTTCATTTCTTACATATCTAAGCTAATAGAAAGTAAAACAAATAGTTAATTATATAAATGGTAAAAGAGATTATTATTCTTTTTAAACTTTTTGAATTCGAACAATTATATCTATCAAATATATATAACTTCAATTAGTTAAGAAAATTTTAAATACCGCCCAAACTATTAAAAAGAAAGTAAACAAATAATTATACAATGACACATTATTTAATTTAATTATTATAAACATAATATAATCAAAGACGGCTCAAATTTAAGAAGTTTTGTATAATTTATTAAAACAAAATTTATATTTTTTAATTATATTCTAATATAAAAATATTGTTAGATTACTTTTTGAAACAACAAAATAAATTTAGAAATAAAAAATATGTAATATAATAAAATCTTATAAATTGATGACATGGTATTTAAAATTAAAAATCCTATGCGGTCACTCATATTATACATGTTCATTACCGCCCTTAAAAATAATTCAAAGGGAAAACTCATACAATATTTCCACTTGCAATAATATAATACGATTTCTTGTTACATTTGTATTAAATCCAAATAAGTATTTTTATTGAATAGAAAGGTATTATAATTTTTATATAAATATTGTGATCTAAATTTATAGTGAGATTATATAAACATTTTTAATCACTTGATTAATTAACGAATTTTAAGGAAATCCTAATATCTTTAAAATATCCGTTGGATAATTAGTCAAGTTTTTATTATATCTAAATTAGACAATAACATAACCACTCAATTGTTAAATTTCAAATAAACATTTAAATATATAAATTCTTAAATATTTCACTGATAATAATATCAACTAAATTAATAATGAACAATTAAAATTTTGATATGTTTATCCTTTAGATGATCATGCAATATATATTATCATTTCTTTTGTTTTGCTTCAATTTTCGTAAAATTAGATGGACCACTATATTTAATGATATTTCCCCCTTTTTGGATTGGTTCATGAATTTGAGAAAATGGGTTTTTTTCCCTTTTCAATCGCCATACAAAGTCTTTTCCTCTTTCAAAATAGTCAAGTTAGGTAAAACTTTAGGGTAAAGTATACAAATGGTCCCCCAACTATATAGTGTTACTTTGTTGATTTCCTCAATTATTAAAAGTTACAAAATGATCCCTTGACTATAAGGTGTTGCTTTGTAGAGTCCCCGACTATTAAAGATACAAAATAGTCACCTGACTATTCATATGTATGAACTCATCCTTTTTCATTAAAAAATTGGAGATCATTTGAGCTGGACGTTAACATGTTCACTGAGATATGATAAAAACATGATTCTAGAACTTTTTAAATTGTATTTTGTGGATCGAATATATGTTTATATTATGTCATCGAGCCAAATCTTGAAATATTATGTCATTGAGCAAGTGCTTGAAAGCAACAACAATGCCGATAAATATAATTAAAATATGATTTTATCATATCTTATTCAATAGGTTAACGTCTAGATCATACGACCATCAATTTTTAACGGAAACGAACGAGTTTGAAATATGAATAGTCATATGTAATATATGGAGGTAGTAACACATGGACCATTTGTAACTTTAATAGTCGAAGGACTTAATAAAGCAACGCTTTATAGTCGAGGGACCATTTGTGTACTTTACCCAAATTTTTAATCCAAAGTTCATTTTTCACTATAAAAGAAAGAAAAATGGTAAATTATAGGTTTAGTACCAAAGTTATTACTTTTGTTCCATTTGATACTTAAACTTTATTTTTTTTCAAAATCATACCTAATGTTAAGTTTAGGTTTCAATTTAGCATCTCACCATTAAAAATTTAACATAATTATTAGCATGTCATTTTTATTTTTATGATGATATAACATTATTTTATGATGACGCGTCAATATAACTTTAGAATAAAAAAATTAACATCATTGTTTAGTACCTAAATGTTAAGTTTTTAGACTAACATAAAACATAAAGTACATGTTTAGTTAAATTTATGTACCAAAAAATAGAACAAAAGTAATAATTTAAATATTAAAATTGTAGTTTACCAAAGAAAAAATCATAATGATGCATCAAGTATGATAACAAAGTCTGTAAATATATTTTATTTGGAGTGCAATATTTATAATAGTGATATAGAAATAAAACCACTTAATTAAATAAAGACAAGGAAGTGACACGAGAATTAGCTCATTTAATTAATTGGAATGAAATGTCACTATATATGAATAGATATTTCATAAATAAATAAAATAAAAAAATATAGTTAGATAAGTGCATATTTTAAGAAAAATGAAACAGATTAATTGGAAGCACCCAATTAATTTCAACAACGTTGAAAGGTCGGTCGCTGGCATGCCCAAGTTGGAAATGGAAATTTGGAAAATGCTTTGAAATGACAAATTGTTAACTAATTAATTACCGACTTCAATTTTTATTTATTATAATCAAAATTTATAGTAATTTATTTATGATAAGATGTGAAGATTATTTTGATCTCTTTATTACAAATTTGATACAGTTATTATTTTTATAAAATGTTATGGATAAAATGCATGGGTCACTAAATTATAATTTATATATTATTTTAATGACTAAAACGATATAAAAATCATATTTTTAGAGATTACTGGTGTACTATACACACATTATTCCAATCACTCGTCGTTAGCTAGTAACGAATCGATGATTAGTCAAATGATTAGAAAAATCACGTGATTTGAATGAAACCGTTTTATTTATTTGTTTTTAGAAAATTTGATGCTAATTCTTACAAGTTGTTTATTTATCTATTTTCAAAGATATAATGATGAAATTAACTTAATGTTCATATAAATAGGTACTTTGTATCTATTCTTTATTTTGTTGTATTTTATTTTACAACATTTTAATTTTTATAAGAATAAACCCTCTTGAATGAAAATCTTTAGTTGACTAATAGAACCCATTTTGCTGACATGATTTTTTTTTGTATTTAATTAGTGACGTGGCACATCCCACATCGTCATTTTTTGTGACGTTGCACGTGTTATATAATCGTATTTCATGACGTAAATATATCACATCATCAATTAAATAAATGTAAAAATGTCACATCAACAACATGAGTTGATCGTTAGTTAATTAACGATTTTCATCTAAAAAAATCCGTTTTGACAAAAAATTGAAACATTAGGATAAAGCACTCCAAAAAAAGACAAAATGATCATTTGTATAAACGTTGGAGTAATTTTATCACTACATATATTTTCAAATATTTAACTTTTCAGTATTCTAATAGTAATTTTATGGGGGTTTATTTTCATCTTTTAACAAAAAAAATTGAAAATTAATTGATAGAATTTATAATTTATTATAAAATAATTATAAAAATACAAATTATATTTAAAATTTAAATGATAATAATAAATAAAATAAAATATTTTTATAATACTTAAATTTAAAATAAACAATTAATAAATTAAAGGGTAAAGCATACAAATGGTCGGACTGTAGGACGTTGTTTGTTGAGTCCCATAAATATTAAACTAAAAATGGTCCCTCAACTATACACATATTTTGTTGAGTTTTTCACAATTAAAAAATTTAAAATGATCAATCGACTATTTATATGATCCAAACTCATAATTATGACTATACACATATATGAATAGTCGAGTGACTATTTGTAACTTTTAATAATTATGAGACTTAACAAAATAATACTCTATAATAAAAGATATTATAAAATATTTATAGTTGAGAGATTCAATAAAATAAACATAATTTATAGAAATAATTTTTAAAGAAAACCATAGACATAGCTGTGAAATGTGGGGAAATGGAGGGATGATTTGACACCATAAACTTTGTTATCTCAATGGTCTTAATCATTAGCTTTACCGACTCAATTTGTTGGATGTCTGAAATTCGTGCCATGTGCTTTTGCCACTCTGTTAGTTTTTCAAATTCAAAGAAAAAACATCCAAAGGCATATATATTCCTTAAAAAATATTTGTCTGTGTTAATGTCAATAATTTTTTTTAAAGTATAATTGAATGTCGGTAAAATCAGTCCAATAATCCAAGTTGATAAATTATTTAGCCTAATAGAATGACCAGAAAATTATTTTGGGATTTACTACATTTGTTATAATACACGTAAAATTCGTTATATCAAAATTTTGAGTTTCATAAATATATTCAAAAATTAAACTTGTCACGTCAAAGTGACAAGTTTCATACAATTTTATTCCACATCGTATGACGAATTCTAATTTTTATTATTTTTATGAAACTCATCATGCCGACGTAACAAATTCCATAAACAATATAACAAATGTATAGATCCCAAAATAATTTGTCGATGGCCCTATTGAACTAAATAATTTACATGCTTGGTTTATTGGGTTAGTTTTACCTTGAATATCATCATTTTTAATAAAATTCTTCATATTTATTCAGTCATGCTTATTATGTTATTGTAATTTAAACTGTTTCTACCTTTGATTATTTAACGATATTGAAATCTTGAATTAGGCATCCTAGGGAGTTAAAATGTGGTGGATATTGACTTGAAATTTCAAGCAATTATGGTCACAAAAAATAGATATTGATTTCAAATTTCAAACAAGTATGGTTACTAGGAATAGGATTAGCCTTAGTCAAAAGGATTTGGTTTTATTTTATTTTGACTAAATAATTGAATTAACCCTTTTATATTTGAATTCAAGTTTTGACTCTTAAATTATATATATATATAAACTCTTAAATTTCATTTTATCATCATTTTTATATTCATATAACATCGTTAAAATTATTGGTAATTTCAACTAATTATTTAGTGACATATAAAGAGTTAAATTGAAAATAAATTATAATTTAAGAGTCAAATCGGAGAATTTGACAATATTTTCAAACAAAAAAAATTCAAGAGCTAAAACTGAAAATTAGGCATAGTTCATAGACTAAATTGTTGGTTAAGCCTTTTATCTGAAACAATTGTTTTAAAGATTAATTAGTTGTTTATTGCAAATTAAAGATACCACGTTCAAATTAAAAATAAATAAATAATCTGTTTTCCGTAAGGAAATTTGCATTAATAGTATATAAACATTATCTTCAACATGGAATAGACATTATAAGATATGATGGGGCAAAGAGCCAAAGACAAACCGTTTTCTTTCTTTCTTTTAGTAAATTTGTGTTGGATTGATCAAATCAAGTACAAAATTGACATGCCCTAACACACACATATATACATATCATACATTCAACCTTTTTATCTCTAAAACTTTTTTGAGGACAAATTCACTAATTTTTTCTTTCTTTTGAGGACAAAGAGTAACCTTACAACTCCCTCAAGAATTATACCCCAAATTCTTGAGAACACTCACTCCAAAGAGAAATACACAAATTTGCAAACTTACAGAAAAACCTCACAAGGTAAGATGTTTGCACAATTCTAGAACAAAGAAAGAACACTAAAAAATGAATACAATAAGTGTTCTTGAAAGCAAAATGAACATTGAATGAAAATTTGGCTTGAAATGCTCAAACTTGAGGTTTGATGCTTTTCTTTGATTTAGCTTCTTGTCTAATTGTTGATTAGGCTCCCAAGCTTGTTTAAATACACCTGATCACTTCTGAACATTGGGGATCATTGGTGAAGTCAATAGAGTCGTTATTGCATGAAAACAATTAATAAAACAGTTGGGAGCGTGTGTGAATCGGTACACCATCAGGGTGAATCAGTATACTATGTGTAAAATTCAAATATTTCGACCGTTATAAGACTTAGTGCATCGGTACACTAGGGATGCATCGGTACACTAATTACATTCATGTTTCAAAAGAGCCAGGAGTGCATCGATGCATGGTTTGTGCATCGGTACACAAATTTATTCGATGTTTCATAAATTCAGAGTGCATCGATGCATGGCTGTGCATCGGTACACAAAATGCATTCGAAATAGGGTATGCATCGATGCATAATGAAGTGCATCGGTACATCCCTTCATAAAATTGATTTTTGCTCGATTAAGTTCAAAATACTTTGTAAAAATTGTTTTAAAAATATTTTAAGTTTAAAACACAATTTTACACTTTAGTAAGGATTGAATTGATCTTTGAAAAACTTGGAGTAATATTTTGATATCGAATAATTGAATCAATATACTCTAAAATGATTTATAAAATATTAAAATTCAATAACACTTAATTGTTATATCGAAACTTCAAAATGTTTTCAACAATCTCCCCCTTTTTGATATAACAAAACATTTGAGTAATTTTAAGATTTACTTGGAAAATCATTTTTGAAATCAATTTTGAAATTACTCGAAATTACTCCCCCTTACTATATTCTCCCCATTTTTGTTAAATCAAAAAGACTCTAAAACATTTTTAAACAAGGTTTTTGAAAACTTAGCCAATTGAAATTTAGAAATTTAAAGATTAAGCTACTAAGATCATAAGTAAGAGAAAGGTTAGCCATTAGTTTCTAAATCAATATTCATGAACAGCGTGTAATGGTAAAATTGGTCATATTCTAAATGACTCTAAAACATTTTTAAACAAGGTTTTGAAAACTTAGCCCAATTGAAATTTAGAAATTTAAAGATTAAGCTACTAAGATCATAAGTAAGAGAAAGGTTAGCCATTAGTTTCATAAATCAATATTCATGACAGGTGTAATGGTAATTGGTCATATTCTAAATGATGTAAATGATGCAAAAATAATAAACAATAAGTTTCAAAATTCAACCAAACCAAGTATTCAAGTTAAGCATCCAACATCCAAAACAAATTCAAACATCCAAACATATCAATCCAAAAACATTCAAAATGTTTTAACAATGAGTCCTAAGTTCCATCCAAGAAAACAAAGCAAGCGAAGTTCAAACATCCATATGAGGATCGGAAGGAGATAGATGTGCCCATATATTAGCCACATCTCGTGTAAGCGCATCAAGTCTATAGCATTAAATCGATTATTCATTGCTTCGCGGGTAGCTCGAATCTCTTGTTGATTCTCCAAATGTTGAGTCCCCATAGCAGTCAAGTGGGACTCCAATGATACAAACCTCATATCCAATATCTCCATTAATAAGCTAAAGTATGGAGGCATTGGATCCTCTTATCGTGTTGGCACGTCCTCGGGAACGTGATCGTCGATATCTTGAAATAACTCTTGAAGTTCTGGATCATTGTCCACTGCCGGAGCCGGAGGATCTCGTGAAGAGCTAGCCCGGTGTTTCTCAAATGTTCAAACCCATTGATCACCTTCATTTTTCCATCCCGATTTCTTTAAGGATGTGAGATTTATTTGGGAAGAGGGATGGGAATATCAACTGAAACCTTAAGCCTGAGTTTGATAAACAAATTACTGAGGAGATAACCGTAAACTAAAATTTCTACATTTTTGGATGGGATAACGTTTACGGTATCTACTAGCTCACTAAAAATAATATGTGGCAAATTTATTTTCTTGTTATGTTGGATACAATATATCCACCATAAATCTATAACTCTAAGAGAAGAGTACCTACCTCCGGATGGTCTAAACCACCAAGAGATCATCAAATGAAGGAATCACTCGTGATGAGTTCTTAGGTATTTACATTATCCTTAGCTTTATGGGAGTAGCCACAATATCTCTTTCATTATCAAGACTCATGTTATCTAAACCAAAGACATTAGTGATTGTGTCTGAGTCGATATAAATGAATTCACCTAAGAGATAGGATCAAATTCCTACAGTTTCGGTTTGACGCTCGTTTTGGACACAGACCATATTGGAGTAGAAAATGCGGACTAATTGTTGATAAACGATGGGCTGAATTTGACACAGTTTATCAAACTTCCAAGAATGGAGGATAGGAAGATATCGGAAGTTCATATCGACCATTACTTGAATAGATGAGATACGTTCTTCCCGGATTTTGTATGATTAGAAAGAATTAACAAACCTATGATAGAGTTCTTTTCGATGACGACCAGGTTGGTTGAAGCAAGAATTAAGAATGGTTATTTCGGTTCGTTTTGGATTTGAATTTTGGTGGAGGAGGGAGGTCGGTTTTGACTCGAACGACTAGATGACGACTAGGGCGTTTAGGATTAGACATGGTTCAAGAAATCGGAATAGGATATATACCTGCAATTTTGAAACACGTGTATGCAATATAATCAATCCCAAAACTCAATAATAGTATGTAATATTCAAGGTTCTCTAAATCGAATCTTAATGGGAAAAATTTTGAAAACTAATTTTGATAAACAATGTTTGAAAAATCAATATGTAGTTTTCAAATCAACGTAATTAAATCAAAAACATCAAATTTTAAAATCAAAACATTTTTTTATTTCGAAATTTTGAATTTTTTTGAAAAAATGTGTGTTTTTGATGAAATTAGTTGTAAATCTAGTTTTATAACACTACATAATCAATGCCCGTATATAGTTTAACCTAGAACTACAAAACTAGTCATAAGTTCAAAAATCAATAAAACAGGAGTTTTTGAAATATTACCTTGAAAATTTCAGATTTTGTGAGAATGAGATGTTGTTTGCACTGATTTAATGATGTTAGCAGGATCAGACGTTGAAGAACGAACTAATTTCAACTTGATTTCATTGATTTTGAGCAAAAGAGAGAGTAGGGTTGAGAGACAACGGCGGGCTTAAGAGTTTTAAAGGGTTTTGACAAAATAAGAAAATTTTAGGGATTTAAGCCTAAACCCGATGAGTGTATCGATGCATAGCATAGTGCATCGATGCACATTCAAGGAATGCATCGATGCATCTTCAAGATGTATCGATGCACATTCAAGAGATGCATCGGTACACTGTCATAGTGTATCGATGCATTGCGCATAAAAATGTTAAAATCCATTTTTAATCATTTAAAATGCTAAATTAATCAGCTATAGTGGTATTGGAAACTCATATCACGATAATTAACAATATTTAATCAATTGAATCTATCCTTAAATTTTATTTGAACACATTATTAATTTTCACTAAAGATCATAACTCCCCTAACTATTAGCAAAGAATGCAATCAAAAGAGTAATTTTTATAAGCATTTTTCAATTCTAATTTAAAGTGCTAAAATTATTTTAAACACTAAGTCAAGGTAGGTTGGTCAAACCTAATTCTCTCCTAAGTGTCCAAAATCTTTCTTTATCTAAAGGTTTTGTAAAAATATTATCTAGTTGATACAAAGTATCAACATATTCTAGAACTATATCTCCTTTAGTGACATGATCTCTAATGAAATGATGTCTAATTTCAATATGCTTAGTTATAGAGTATTGGATGGGATTTTAAGTGAGACAAATAGCACTAGTATTGTCACACTTGATAGGTATGATACCTACTTTAATTCCATAATCTAAAAGTTGTTATTTCATCAATAAAACTTGTG
This sequence comes from Hibiscus syriacus, assembly GCF_006381635.1. Classification (NCBI taxonomy): domain Eukaryota; kingdom Viridiplantae; phylum Streptophyta; class Magnoliopsida; order Malvales; family Malvaceae; genus Hibiscus; species Hibiscus syriacus. The sequence continues at coordinate 724,294 of NW_024062338.1, read as the reverse complement.
CACAACAACTACCAGCTAAAATATATTCCGCTTCAGTGGTAGATAATGCAACATAATTTTGTTTATTTGAAAACTATGAAATAAACATATTTCATAGGAATTGGCAAGTATCGGAGGTGCTTTTCCTATCTATTTTGCATCATCCATAATCCACATTAGAGAAGGCATGCAAGCTAAAGCTAGAGTCTATAGGATACCAAAGTCCTAAACTAGGAGTGTCCTTAAGGTATCTAAAGATTCTCTTAACGTCTAATAAATGTGATTCCTTAGGGCATGATTGAAATCTAGCACATAAGCAAACACTAAACATAATGTCCGGTCTACTTGCGGTTAGATAAAGCAAAGAGTCAATCATTGACCTATACAATTTAACATCCACACATTTACCTCCTTCATCTTTGTCAAGCTTTATTGATGAGCTCATTGGAGTGGCATGAGGTTTCCCATTTTCCAATCCAAATTTCTTGAACATATCATTGACGTATTTTGCTTGATTGATGAAGATGCTATCTTTTCTTTGCTTGATTTGGAGTCCCAAGAAAAATGAGAGCTCCCCCATCATGCTCATCTCGAATTCACTCTGCATTAGCTTAGAGAATTCTTGGCAAAGAGCATCATTAGTAGAACCAAATATTATATCATCAGTATAAATTTGAACTACTAATAATTCTTTACATTTATTCTTTAAAAACAATGTAGTGTCAACCTTCCCTTTTGAAAAATCTTTTTCAATTAAAAAATTTGACAATCTTTCATACAAGCTCTAGGAGCTTGTTTTAAACCATAAAGCGCTTTTGTCAATTTAAAGACATGATCTGGAAATTTTGAATCTTCAAAACTAGGAGGTTGTTCCACATACACTGTAACACCCCCAACCCGAATTCGACCTGGATCCGAGTCTGAGGTGTCACATTGACTTTTTAAAACATTTACTTGGATAAAATAGTGAGTAATTTAAAAACTTTTATAACATATAACTTATTCAAAACGTTTACAAAACTATTCAGAGCTTATACAATTCAAATCTTTTAAATACATGCCAACTAGTCTTTTATACCATAAAATACATTTAAATCATCTATTTTCTGATCTGAAACTTTGTAAGGAAAAATGCTGACCTGACTTGTACCTCAACAATCCATAAGCTTATAAGAACCTGTGTGTGAAACACTCACACGCTAAGTCTATGACTTTGTGAGGCGAATAAATAAATATATAAGGTAAACTCTAACTTGTAATCATGCAGGAACAACTATTTTTATCAAATCAAACACATCATATCGAATCATCTAACTCATATGCTTTTCATATAACAATTACATACATATCATCATTTATGTTTTTATTCTGCTCCTATACTATTATACTTCATATCTCTTATTTCTTATTCATATGATCTCTTACATTCATATTCTATAACTTATAACAAATTCTTATAACATCATATATAAGTCATTTATACTCACTCATAAATGCATCAACATATATTCATGTAACATATACAATAACCTATATCATACATATATCATATCATGCAATTCATATACATATATCACATACATTAATTTCACAATTATCTCTTTATTAGCCCATGTACACATGTGAGAACTGTAGATATGTGAGTCTATTGAGGTTGTGCACCACTATGCTGTCACCACAGCTCGTATAAATATCCCGAAGGACCTATCCAGAGGTCATAAAGATCCTCGATAACTATCCAGAGGTCATAAAGATCCTCGGTAACTATCCATAGGTCATAAAGATCCTCGGTAACTATCCATAGGTCCTGAAGAACCTAGGTAAACTATCCATATATTCCTTAGAACATAGGTATACTGTCCATATGTCTCGAAAGACATAGGTAGACCCTCGACTCTTGGCATGCCAACTATACCCCTAGCTCTCATATCACATAACATGGGCATTATCATTTATAACATTTCATATCACTTGTTCTTTCTCTTCAATCACATACCACATGTATGTGTAACCATATATCTCATAGTTATGTATCATATTACATAATTTAACTTATATCATATTATCATGTGTGCATATATCATGGACAATTAACATGTATCATATAAACATTTATTCACTCAAATCATTAACATATGTAACAATCAATAACATATACATAACATATCAAACATACACTCATATTAATGAATTCATGCATTCTGCTATAGGAAATAGACTTGTCACAAGTCTTATTTCCATTAATACATAATATAATATCTAATGTGCACTCACCTTGGCCTCACTACATTCCAATACACTTTATGATTTCCTCTCTTTCGATCGAATTTTAACTTGCCAATCGACCCGAACTTGTTCGTGCTCGATATCTATATAATCATACATTGATACATATCAGTATCCAATTGATATACACTAATCTATCATTTCTTAGACCAAAAGAAATGTCTTTTTCAATTTCCCCTTGAAGTGCATCGATGCATTCTATAGTGTATCGATGCATTCTTTAACATGTGCATCGATGCACTACTCATGCATCGATACATAAATTAACTTCGATGTTTTCATTTTAAAGGGATGCATCGATGCATTCCTTATGCATCGATGCACCAATTGCATTCGATGTTTCTTCATTAAAGAGTGCATCGATGCACATTTAATATGCATCGATACACCTTGCCCAGAATTTGCATTTTAAGCCCAAAATCCATTTAATTCAACTCAAATGCTTTATATTTCATCCCCTTTTATATTCCTAACTTACATATACATATTTGCACTCATTTCTACTCAATAATCACTTCTTTGACCTCCATATCCTATTCTCCTTAAGAAATTCAAGAATCATTCAAATTTCACATGTTCTAAATTCAATTCTAACATTTATAACTTCTATTCACATCGAGAACAAGTCAAATTTCATCTCAAAGTTGATTATTAACTCTATTTCAGAAATTCACTTTGAAACTCATTTTCTTTAATCTTTTATAACTTTTTCATCTTTTGATTTTAAGATAACTTAATCTTTCCCCAAGCTTAAGTATCACCTAATGATTAAAACCCCACTTAAATTTTAGCTAATAATCAACAACTAAGAAATCTTACCTTTGCTATGGAGCTTACGAGGAGAAGAAGAAGAAGAAGAAGAAAATAAGCTTTTAGATACTCTCAACCCATAAGCTTTTCTCTTTTAATAAGAGATAAATATCTTTTCCATAAAAAGACCATTATATCCCTTCCATAATTCCATAATTACCATTAATCCAATACTGAAATATTCATACTTAAACCATTGAACTTTTTAATAATTTATACTTTTGTTACCAAATTTTTGAAACTTACAATTTGGTCACTAACCCATAATTTGGGATGTTACATACACTTCTTCTTTTATAAAACCATTTAAAAAAGCACTTTTAACATCCAATTGATATAATTTAAATTCATTGAAACATGTAAATGCTAATAACATTCTAATTGCTTCTATACTAGCTACAAGAGTGTATGTTTCATCATAATCTATGCCTTCTTCTTGAGTATAGCCTTGAGCAACAAGTCTAGCCTTGTTCCTCACTATATTACCACTTTCGTCAAGCTTATTCCTAAATACCCATCTAGTACATACAATAGATTTATTACTAGGCCTTTCAACTAATGTTTATACTTTACTTCTCTCAAATTGATTTAACTCTTCTTGCATAGCCATAATCCAATGTTCATCATTTCATGCTTCTTTAATATTCTTAGGCTCAATGCATGAGATAAATGCAACATAATTACATATATTTCTAAGAGAAGATCGAGTTGTTACCCCTTTGGATAGATCATCTATTATCTCACTATCCTTGACATAGTTGTATTCTCTTGGGTAAGAGACTTCTCTTTCTTCAATGGTTGGATTCTCGAGAACATCATGAGTTTCCTCATCTTTCGTTTCTTCCTTTGATGATGATTCTCCAACATCATGTCTAACGTCATTTGCTTTTACAATACCTACATCATCATTTACACAAGAATCCTTCCTCGGAAGGGGATTATCATCGAAAACAACATGTAGAGACTCTTCTACAACTAAAGTTCTTTTATTAAATACTCAATAAGCTTTAGAATTTAAGGAATAACCCAGAAAAATTCCTTCATCACTTTTAGCATCAAATATGCCAAGATTTTCTTTACCGTTGTTTAAAACAAAACATTTACATCCAAAAGGATGAAAATAACTAATGTTAGGCTTTTTATTTTTAAAAAGTTCATATGGAGTTTTCTTTAAAATTGACATAATCATTACTCGGTTTATAACATAACAAGTGGTATTTGTGGCTTCCGCCCAAAAATATTTTGGCAAATTGTTTTCACAAAGCATGGTTCTAACCATTTCTTCTAAAGTTCAATTTTTCCTCTCAACAACTCCATTTTGTTGAGGGGTTCTTGGTGCTGAAAAATTATAGCTAATACCATTAGAATTACAAAAATTAGTAAATCCAAGATTTTCAAATTCAGTATCATGATCACTCCTAACGTTAGTTATAGAGTAACCTTTTTCGTTTTGGATTACTTTTGAAAACGTGATGAACTTCTCTAATGCTTCATCTTTAGTACTTAAAAATAGAACCCAAGTATATCTAGAATAGTCATCTACCAATAAAAAAAATATTGTTTTCCACCCAAGTTAATAGTCCTAATTTGCCCAAAAAGATCTATATGGATCAATTGTAATACTCTACTAGTTGATACATCATTAATGGACTTAAATGAAGCTCTTTGATGTTTTCCTTTAGCACAAGTATCACAGATTTTATCTTTATCAAATTTTAGCTTTGGCCACCATCTTACTAAATTTCCTTGAATTAGTCTTTGTAAAACACTCATGCTAGTATGCCATAGTCTCCTATGCCATAACCAACTATCATGTTCATCCTTTGCAACTAGGAATAAATTAGTCATATTAATAGAATCTAAATGCACCATGTAAATGTTTCTTATTCTATGACCAACAAACATAATCTGATTAGATGCAATGTCAATGACTTTACAACCATTTGTTTTGAATAAGACATTGTATCATTTATCGCAAAATTGACTAATACTCAATAGATTATGCTTTAACTCATTCACATATAAAACATCTTTAATTTGTATGGAAGAGATATTACCTATAGTACCTATACCTTCAATGTGACCTTTTGAATTATCACCAAAAGTCACCTCTCCTCCATTTTTGTCGTTAAGCTCAATGAACTAGCTTTTGTCTCCGGTCATGTGTCTTGAGCATCTACTATCAAGGTACCATGAGTTTGAACTTGTTTCTCGTTCCTTGTAGCAATGCTCCTTTCCCTACAAACATAGATTAATTTTTGATTTTTGGTACCCAATTTCTTTTGGCTCCATATTCATTAGTTTCTAAAATTCTAGTCCCCTTGGGTATCCATTTGTGTAGGATATCCTTATCTTTAGTAGTAATGAGTTCTTTAGGAACCCATATACTTCTAATGATTTTTCCATTAGAGGTTCTTCGGGGACCTCTATGATTGTAGTTTTTAAAACATTTTTTAACAAAGTTAGATTTTGAACTTTCTCCATTTTCAAAATATTTTGTTACAACTTTATCAAAAGAAGCTTTAAGATCATCAATTTTCTTTTGATGATCATCATTCACTCTTGAAAGTATGTTCTGCAAACCATTATCTTTCTTTTCAAATTCATATAATTTGATTTGCAATTCTTTGACCTTACTATCAAGATCAATGTTGGTTTTAGATGTGAGATTATTTTCGTTTTTCAACTTTGAAATATCATTTTTGTATTTTAAAAATAATTTCTCATAATCCGAAGTCAACCCAGTATATTCCTCTAATAGCTCAACAAAAGAATAATCTTCGAAATTAAATGAGCTAGAGGTTACCTGAGAATCCTCCCCAAAAGCCATCAAGCACAAGTTTGCTACTTCTTGTTCCTCTTCATCAGAAGCTTCATCATCGCTCCATGTAACCACGTGTGTATTATGCTTCTTCTTGGATTGGCCTTTTTTCTTTAATTGTGGGCAATCGTATTTGACATACCCCGACTTTTTGCATTCGTAGTAAATGATTGGGTCTTTCTCCTTTGGTTCATTTTTGAAGCCTTTATTACGTTTAAATTTCCTTCCTCTGTTGGGCTTCATCAGTTTTCTGAACCGTTTGGCAAATAATGTCATTTCCTCGTCATCGTCATCTTCATCTGAATTACTCTCATCTTTCGTGGATTTGAGAGCAATTTCATAATTTTTCTTCTTCTCTGTCTCCTTTTTTGGTTCATCTCTTTTCTAAAGGTTTACCTCATCTTGAAGAATCATTTCATGCGTGAGGAGGGAATCGATAAGCTCATCGAGGGTCAAGGATTTTAAGTTTTTAGCCTCGATGATCGTCGTCTTCTTTGATTGCCAAGATTTTGGAAGAGAGTAAACTAACTTCCTCATAAGCTTCTCGTTTGGAATGATCTCTCCATATAATTTGAGACCATTGACAATCGTGGAAAATCTATCATTCATAGCTTTGATATATTCATCCGGTTTCATCCTGAAATTTTCATAGCTATGAGTTAGAAGACTAATTTTATATTTTTTTACCTCGTTTGTGCCTTCATGAGTGTCTTGTAGTTTATCTCATATCTCCTTGGCGGTTGTACAAGATGAAACTCTCCCGTATTCATCTGGTCCAAGAGCACAAAAAATAATATGGATAGCCTTTGAGTTGAGTTGGAACATTCTTGTCTCTGCTTCACTCCACAATCTTGAATGAGTGGAAGGAATGAATTATCCGTCTTCTATAATATTCCATGCTCTCATGTCACTTGCTTGAATAAAACATCTCATTATATTCTTCCAATAAGCATAATTAGCTCCATTGAAGAAATGAGGCTTGTTGACGGGCATATAATCAAGACCGAAGTCGGAGTTTGAAGTGGAGGCCATTGATGACTTGAATATCGATACACCTCTTCCCGAATCGACTCAAGAGGCGATTAAACCTTCAAATAAGTGAGTCTCTGATACCAATTGTTGAGTTAATCAATCAACGAAATAGCCAAGAGGGGGTGAATTATCAATTAAAATTTTGGTAGAAGCTTTTGCAGAAAATAGAAAATAATTACACAACGATTTAGAGTGGTTCGACTTTCTCAACCAAAGTCTACGTCTACTACCTTAGCTATTCACACTAAGGATTTTCCAACAAATTCACTAATTTGTTCTTTCTTTTTAGGACAAAGAGTAACCTTACAACTCTCTCAAGAATTATACCCCAAATTCTTGAGAACACTCTCTCCCAAAGAGAAATACACAAATTTGCAAATTTACAGAAAAACCTCACAAGGTAAGATGTTTGCACAATTCTAGAACAAAGGAAGAACACTTAAAAATGAATACAATTGAGCACAATAATTGTTCTTGAAAGCAAAATGAATATTGAATGAAAATTTGGCTTGAAATGATCAAACTTGAGGTTTGATGCTTTCTCTTTGATTATCTAGCTTTTCTTCTTAATTGTGGTTGATCAATAGCTCCTAAACTTGTTTAAATACACCTTGAATCACTTCTGAACATTGGGGATCATTGGTGAAGTCAATAGAGTCGTTATTGTATGAAAACAATTAAATAAAACAGTTGGGAGCGTGTGTGCATCGGTACACCATCAGGGTGCATCGATACACTATGTGTAAAATTCAAATATTTCGACTGTTATAAGACTTAGTGCATCAGTACACTAGGGGTGCATCGGTACACTAATTACATTCAATGTTTCAAAAGAGCCAGGAGTGCATCGATGCAAGGTCTGTGCATCGGTACACAAAATGCATTCGATATTTCAATAAATTCAAGAGTGCATCGATGCATGGTTTTGCATCAGTACACAAAATGCATTTGAAATAGGGTGTGCATCGATGCATAATGAAGTGCATCGGTACATCCCTTCATAAAATTGATTTTTGGCTCGATTAAGGTTCGAAATACTTTGTAAAAATTGTTTCAAAAATATTTTAAGTTTAAAACACAATTTTACACTTTGTTAAGTATTGAAATTGATCTTTGAAAAACTTGGAGTGATATTTTGATATTCGAATAATTGAATCGAATATATTCTAAAAATGATTTATAAAATCTTAAAATTCAATAACACTTAATTTGTTATATCGAAACTTCAAAATATTTTCAACACAATTGTTATTGCGCCTTTGAGTTTTTTATTATTATTTTATGTTTGAGTTTTTTTTGGACATATCTTTAAAATTTTCTCTGTAATTGAATGTATTGTTATGTTCTTTTGTTTAAATAAAATCTAGTAACGTTTTAAGATTAAATATATATATGATTAAACAAAAATAATAACGAGCTTGTTACTTCTACTATTTTTCAACAGTAACGCCCACTTCATCCAAAGACAAGTACCAAATCCACTGTACTACTTTATTCCTATTGTCATTATCTCTTTTTTAACAATATTTTATAAAACTAATTAAGGTAAGTCATTATTTGTTGCATAAAGTAAAATATGGTTGTTCGCTAGTGTCGTCGCCCTCTTTCGCTCGGCTGAGTTTTTTATTTGAAAAGATTATGAAATGTGAGGAGTCGTCACCAATCATTTTAAGGTACTATCGGGATATCATAAAAATTAAAAAATAGATTCGGGAGTCAATTACGCGTGATGAATGATTATCACCCCCACAACGCCAAAAAATCGTTACCTAGTTGATTACCTTATATTTAAAATTGAAAATTCTGAGTTTGAACTTTATTTAATCGAAAATTCACTATGGATGCACAATTGAAAAGAATGTTCGTTTATTTAAGTCAATAGTGTTCGACCCTTAGCATGAATGTGGGAGATCAACTATAATGCCCAATAACTAGACATTGCATTAATTTTAAGAAATCATGATGCGGTATTGAAAAGGATGTCGACATACTTCGGGAATCACTAGTAGTCACCCATTGAGCATACTTGCAGGAGATATACCATTGATTCCTTGGTAAATCAACATTGCCTTAGTTGTGAGATAGAAATGCAATCAAATAATCAATTATGTTAACCTAATTATGCTAGGTAATTAACTAAGGCTTCCCCTAACCTAAAATGTCAAATTATGAAGCTCAGAGAGCCTAATGGTTTAGACCTAAAATGGAGGCTCTAATATTAACACTAATTGATTTTTACCAATTATTTAGTCGAATAATCGAACTTGTCTTCCGACCATATTAAACACGGAAGCCAATTCAAATTATTTCCTAATTTAAAGACTAAGTGTAGTTCTATCTAAACGAGAGGCTTTTATTAAAAATCCTAATTAATTATGATCAACTAATTATTAGAAGTTTCAGCACTAAAGTTTTAAAAGACTAAGGGGATGTTTGGTTCGAGGAATGTAGGATTCCTATGAGAATGAAATCCACATCCCATGTTTGGTTGGCCGGGAATCTCATTCCCGATAATATTTTATTACCAATAGTAAATTTTTTGGGATATATTACCGGGAATGTCATTACCTCTCTTTCTTTAGGTATTGTTGGATTACCGGCGTTTTGGACTAAAATGCCCTTAATTTTTTTTCTTCAAAAATATCCTTCTTCTGTCATTGAATAATAAAAATTCTACGAAAGTTAAATTACAAATTTATCCTTAAACTATTTTAAATTTACAAAAAAAGTCTATAATTAAAATTTTATATGAAGTTCAGGGGTTAAAATAAAATTTTACCCTTTCATTAAACCTTTTTATATTTTCAATATTGTAATATATATATATATATATATATATATATATAAATTTTATGAATTTAAATTTTTAAAGAAAATATATAAATATTTTCCAACTTGTTAAAAAATAAATATATAATAAAGATAATTTGGTCAAATATACATTCCAATAATCTTTTATTCCTTTAACCAAACACGATAATCTTACATTCCTGCTAAACCAACCAAACACAAAATACAACATTCCCAATAATCCTATTCCCCGGTAATCTTACATTCCCACTGGTAATCTTACATTCCGTGAACCAAACACACCCTAAGGTTAAAATTCTAATTATTAAGCCTAATTAATTAATTTTTTTAATTGAATAATCGAAATGATCCCTCGAGCATCTAAATGCGAGAGCTAAAATCAAATTATTCCCCTAAATTAGATTCTAGGTGTGGAAAATCTAAATCTAAGGTTTGATTTCAAAATTAAATAAATTAAGGAAAACATTAAATTTAAATAATATAAATTAAAAGCATCAAAATAAAATAAAAAATAAATTAACAGCATACATAATATAGAATTTAAATGTACTAAAAGTAACAATACAAATTAATAAAAACTAATGAATAACTAAAAAAATATAAAACTGAATTTATTAAACCAAATTAATATTAAGTTAATCAATAAAAGTTAATCAATAAAAATTAATCTAGGGGTTAAATTAAAACACGCAGAATAATTAAGGGACTAAGTTAAAAATAACCCTTCAAGTTCAGAAAAGAGACCAAAATAAAATAATTTAAAATTAAGCATGCAATTTCAGAAGTAAAGCAGTTGACCTAAACATAAATATGAGGGTAAACTAAGGGGATCTAAGAGCAATTTTCTAGGTTTTATAAGCCCAATATGCACTAATAAACACAAATGCAAAAATTACAAGATCAAACCTGTAGGATTAAAATAAATTAAAACTACAGGTGACCAAAATGTAAAAACACGCATAAAGTAAAGGGATTAAAGTGAAATTCTTCCTTCTGTAACCATAATACACTCAATAAAAAATGGTGATATATCACTATTAGGACATTAAAATCAAAGTAAAATAAAAATGCACGAAATTAGTGACCTTAATGTAAATTCACACATAAAGTAGGGGGAACTCAACATAAATAACCCATAAATTTAAACCAGCATATTAATTATGCGTTAATGTAAAATTAACACCTAAGTACATGCATTTAAACATAATAATAAAAAAGGGCGAACATGCGACTATTTTGTAAAAATACGGTAAATATAGGGGATCTAAGTGCAAATAACCCCTAAACTTATACTATAAAAGCCACTTTTTCCTTTTTTGTTCATTTGTAACCTATCCCAAAAAAATCTCCATTTTCTCTCACTCTCATTTTCTTTTCCTAATCGATCACCTCCCTAAACCCCAAACATCACTGCATCAACCACCACTAACAGTGGCCGGAGTTCCTAAAAGTACCCTGAATAAACAAAAATGCCTTGATCTACCTACTTATACAAAAATCAAAGCCGAAAACCCCCTAATAAGGCCTAGATACCCCTAAACTCAAACTCGACCTTTTGATTCCTACCACTCCGACGAACCCCCTACTGACGACGCGAAGCTCTCCCCTCTGCGGTAAACCCTTCGACTTCTTTCTTTTTATATAAATATTTTTTATTTATTTTTATTTCGAAACTTGCTTTTAAAAAAATAAATAGAGTGCTTTTTTACCTTGATTTTTTTTGCTTTTCATATTGCTCCAAAAAAAATGAGGGATGATCCCCTTACATCTTTCTTTTTCCGAGTTTTATACCCAAGATTTTACATATACAAATAATAAAATAAAATAAAAATCCTAATTCATACTTGTTTCTCTGACATTTACTATGCATGATGGATTTTATTTTTAATGCTGCGAATTTTTCGGGTTTTGTTGAGATATCTGATGCATTTGGTTTGGCTAGGCTTAACAGCGGTGAGAGACGACGGCGTGATGAGGAAGATGAAGAGATTGGCGAGTGTATCACATATGCCGATGACGCACCGGTGAACGGTTGGTGATGCACATTGGATTGGTGGAGTAATCATTAGCCATTGGATCAAATCTGCATCCAATGGTTCACATAGATTTGTGCTTGTTGGTATGGATCGATGACGTGACATCATGTGAGCCTTTGTATCCAATTTTTAGTCAAGGGTCCATGTCACTTTGTGCTTGTTTGACAAGGATCCATAGAATAAGGACATTTAGATCAAGCCTTATTCATGGAAGAGATTGATTTGTGTTAGTTGACTTGGATTGATGAGGTTACCTACTCAAAAGTAACACACATTAATATCTTGTTCTCTGTAATTCAAACTAAAAATATCTCCCCCACCAAGAACAAAAACCGGCGGCTACATTAGGTTTAAATATTGGCCCGGTTTTGTATGTAATAATAATTATTATTGTTTTTATGCATAGCACCAAAGTGGTGATTACAAATTTACAACCAGCAAAATAATTTATCTTTTTATATAGTTTCTTTAACCCATACCTTTAATATTATTCCCACTCCTTATTCTTTAATAGATCTTAACGAATGCTTAATTTTTAAAAAATTGAAAATAAATAAATTTATTATTTTTACATAATATTTAGAGTACTATAATTATTTAAACCTTTAAATTTAATGTTAATATACACTCAAACATAATTCACTATCTTCAAGATATTTCAACAATAACGAAATCAATCAAAAAAATCAATCAATAATAAATAATACAAATATTATACTAATATTATTTAATCTAAAATTATAAACAATAAAAGAATATTTGTATTTATGAAATTAAAATATTCTACATCATTATATCAAATATATATAGTTTAAATAAAAACATTATTGGTTAATTAGTATATATGTCATGATAACTTATTTAAATAAAATATAACATATAAAAATAAATGTTTTCTTAAGCAAACTGGTTCGATTGGAGGATGAATCGCTAAACAGCATCCTAATTGGCTAATTTGGATTACATTTACTTTCCACTTTGTAATACCCTAATTTTGTCCGGGCCTTTTAATTTCATTTTGAAGATGGTCAAGAGTTAATTTGAAGATGTTAGTGCTCGATGAAGAATTAATTCAAATAATGAAGCGTGGAATTTCACGTTTGAAAGCTTTAAGTGCTCGATTGGAATTGGAATCGTATATGGAAATCGGGGCACAAACTGAAATCCAAATTCTAAAATTAAAGTCCATTTACAAGCCCAAGTTCAAATAATTGACTCAACAATTACAAGACCCGAGTTGACCATTGCTTCCCACGTGAGACCACTGGTGGCTGTCATCCATGCCCTCCATGTGCAGCACAGCTCCTTAGCAACTGTCTCCCACGTGAAATGCTAGAACCGAGCAGCTTCCCATGCCAACACCAAACCTGAGCAGAACAGCTCGGTTCCCCATCACCCACCAACGGCAACAGCTCGTGCGTGCCCTGCAAACAGCAAATCCAAGGTGATGAAGCAGTGCATTAATATAGAAAACAACATAACAGGGGGGTCACGGGCAGCAGTGAACAAGGAGAAATCAACCACGAGACAGAACGAAAAAGAGGAATCGATATAGAATCACGGGATATCAATGAATGGAAGGGGGAGATTAAAGGCAACAGGGATTCATGGACAGCAAGGGGGGCCATCGGGGGGAGAGGTTTTTTTTTCATCAGTAACAACAAGGGGGTTATGGAAGAAAGAGCAGTGTAACTGGAGAAGGATTCCCCCGTATTCGAAAGCAATGTGAACGGGGGATCCTTCCATGATTTTTACAGATGAATGAAAGGCTAGAAATCATTTTTTTTAAAGTTTGTTTTCCCGATTTCTTCATAAGTCTTTTTTTTTTCGTTTTTTTACAATCATCCTAAAAAATGAAGAGCTCTAAAAACTAGTGAAATGCCATCCAAACGAAGATCAGAAAGCAACCCTCAGCAAAATAGAAATAGTTTCGAACAGAAATTAGCAACTAGAAGACCCAAAAAGTCAGAGAACCCTTACCTTTCCGGAACGAGAGTATCATCGCCATTCATCGGAGTCAAATCATCCCCAGATAGAAGGTAACTCTTTAGTTCCTTAGCCTTTAGCTTCCGTTTTCGGGGTAAGGTTGGCCGTCGGGGGTTTGGGTATGAGTTTAACTCCTCATCAGAGTTTGTTGGCTATGGTGGTTAGTAGTGGGTTTCGTGTTGAGGTATTTAGGTCTTGGGTGTTCTAAGAGTGAAGAGTTAAGGCTTGGGCGTTCCTTATCGGAGCCATTAGGAGGCGGAGGCTGCTACGGCGAGGAGCGGTGGCCTTTGTCTCGTTTAGAAGAGGGAGAGTTTGAGAGAAGCGACGAAGGGGCTGTCTGGGTTAGGCTGAGATGAAATGAAATTAGGGTAAAATGCTTACCCTGATACCCCGTATATTATCACGCCAAAACGGCGTAGTTTCACGGAGGCGTGAAACGACAGCGTCTTGAGGCTGGTAGAGGTGAACCGGGTTTTAGGAATGGGCTAACAGCAGTTTAGGTCCTTCTTTTTTTCTTTCATTCCAGTGTGGTCCTTAAGTCGAGCTTTATGGGAATTTTGGTTTTGTCTCCTAATTTTCGGATGTTGCATCTTGGTCCATAAATCATTGTTTGCATGTTTGTAATTTTGTTTCCATATTTTACCCGTATTTATTTCAGTCCCAAATGTTGTGTCATTAGCTTTTGTTACTTTAGACATTTAACTTCTGAATTGTTGCATGTTCGTTTTAGTCCATAAATCAACATTGCATGTTTTATAATTTTGTCTCTTTATTTTACCGCATTTAATTTTAGTCCTAAGTAGTGTTTAGTTGAATCTTTACTGTTTTAAACATTTGACCCTCATGTTCTGCATGTTGCATTTTAGTCCTGAGTGGTAATATACTTAGTTTCTGTTTTCTTAGACTTTTGACTTTGAATGTTTTGCATGTTTCTTTTTAGTCCTATGTATGTTTAGGGTTTATTATAATTTTAGTCCATTATGGTGATGATTTGTTTTATTCTGGTTTCATTGTTTACTATGTGTACTACTCGTATGTTCATTTCAATGATTATTTTGTTATATTTTGGATATTAAAATCGGTTTAATGTGATTTGGTTGTTAGTGTAACATGTATAGTTTGGTATGTTATGTTTTATTTTTTTCGTATTTAAGTCCCATTAGTATGTTACATTAATACGTTAAGTAATGTTAGTGCATGTTAGTTTTCATATATATTTATTAATTAGATAATTTTTAATATCGTGTGTTAACCTCGTGTGCATAACTCGATGTTTACATAATTTAATTAAGGGTAATATCTTTTTATTTAAAATTGTTTTAAGTGGTTGTCTTAACTGATTAGATATCGCTTTGACGATTTTAAATTAAAAGTATATCCCACCAGTAACGCCTAATTAAATTTGGATTAATCACTTTAAAATTTGGGAATGAAAGAAAAAGAAATATTCGGCTATTTAAATTATTTGAGAAAAGATCGTTAGAACTCACCTAAAGATCTGGTCTCAATATTTGTAAATAATCGAATATTCTTTATCTTTCTAATGGCTTGGTAATTTTAATTTAACCTATTTTGTTGCTTTTTGAATGTTATAAAATTTGCATTTATTATGGTTTTAAGGGATCATTAATCAAATTAAGCTCGAACTTGTGAAATTCGTTGCAAAGACAATAATTAATCGACTAGGTACCGATTTAGGGCGTTGTGGGGGTGCTAATCCTTCCCCACACGTAATCGACTCCCGAACTCAGATCTTGATAACGCAGACCTCTACTTGTCGTTTTAATTAAAATTAATTTTTATTTAAAATGACAAAATGTTTTTGGGTGCCCAATCACACCCTAATCAAAGATTGGTGGCGACTCCTCGAACCTTATATTTTTACCGTAACGGAATTTCCAATTTTTCGAAACGAGAGGTTTTCTAAAATTGCATCGTTTTTAAATTAAAAATTCAATTGAAAAGATAATAATTAAAAATGATGCGGTTTCCAAAATCACCCCGCCGTTTAAAAAATCGTTTCGACAGCTTGGCGACTCCGCTGGGGAGTTTTTAGAGAGTCAGGCCTATAGTCGATTAATTAATTGTCTTTGCAAACGAAAGTTGTAAGTTCACTTTAATTTGATTTTTGATCCCTGATTTGTTTTAAATTGTTGTTTGCATTTTAATTTGCGTTTTAATTAACAAATAAATAGTTGTACTAACGTGTGATTTACATGTTTCAGTTTTTTGACCTTCACTTTAGTTTGTTGTTTTCTGGATCGAGGGAAAGGATTATAGGTTTCTCCTTTACAGTCGCAACAACCATTTTGATATTTAGAGCCTTCTAACTGTGCTCTGTCCCGTTAGGTAGGGATGAACGCTACGCTTACGTGAGAAAAATTACTTTTCTCCGCATGGGCTTTAGCAAGTAACCTCTAGGGTACATGCCTTATGTTTACGAGTGAAACATTGAGTTTCCTCGCATGGACATAGGGAAATGTATCCTCTCGAAATTGAACTTGATCCGTTTTAAGCCTATAATGGGCGAGGATCGAGGGTCTGGCAAGCCCAAGGGGGCACCAGCAAAGGACAATTCGAGGACCCTTTTAGAAATACTGAAACTCTGCCCATCTTATGTTGAATTTCTGTCTGCATACACGAAGGGGAAACTCATTCTAACCTTTTCCTCGAATTTATTTTTGCAATAAGTATGAGAACTAGAAAAGCATGCGGTTAGGTTTTATATTTTCGCACAAAACATGTGAATTAGATACCATGCGGTTAGGATCTTTTATGAATGACAAAACATGTGGGTAGATATCATGTCGGGTAGGATCTACTAAAGCATGATTGGGTAGCCAGCATGTGAGGGTAGGTTTTATGTGATGTTTACGTTATCCACTATCTTGTTGTTTATCTTATGTGTACTAACCCGTTTTCGTTCTATGTCTATTTTATGTGATTTATTGCTTGCATCCTCATGTCATCGAGGGGTGTTAATTCACAAGTGATTGACTAACAAGAAGGCTGACCATATTGAGGCAAGAAATTCTCCACTATGTAGTCAAAACCAGGAGATCCAGAGATGTTCAAACGATCCATGAAGGACGGCCGATGAATGAAGATATTTGAACCTGATTGAAGAAACTGTAAAGGCCAAGATGTTGACTCAAGGGATAGATACAGTCATACCAAGGACGAGAAGACCCTTCATAACGACATGAAGACCACTTCACATTGGAGGTGAGAATGGAGATTTCAAGATTCAATTTAAAGACATTCGACGTCATCAAAGGTGATGAAATACGCCAACAACTTTGGAGGTGCGATACCAGATCCCATGAAGAGTACGACTCAAGGAAATGAAGAGATGAAAAATTGCAGTTGTATTTTGACTACATGGTGTACTTACGAAATTCTTGTTGTCTAAGTGAACGGTTGTTCTTAAGTGGTACTTTGGGATTAACACCTCGTGCATTTGCATTTGCATTTTGCATTTTCGCATCGCATGTATTAATTTAAGCATTTTTACATGCATCAATCATGAAAATATGAGAGTAACTCGTGAATGATGATGTAGAAGAAGCTCTGAAAGCAAATTGAAGTTACCCCGAGACGTGTTTCTGGAAAGATAGAGAGCAATGAATGAGATATTAGCACGAGTTAGTAGGATCGAGAGAATTCAAGAACGGCTTGTAAAGACCCAACAAGAAATGATTGATGAAGTAAAGAAGTTCCAAGTTGAATCTAGGGAACAAATGTCCAAGTTGATGAGCATGATGATTACAGTGATATATGGGGAGAAATCATCAGATGACCCTGTTACACAAGAAAAGATGAAGACTTCGGGTGAGAATCTGAAGGTTAGCGCTGCAGCCAATGTGATGATAGCAAATGATCAAGAACCTGTTAGGGGATGTGGTAATTCAAGTCAACTCCAAAAATCAAGTAAGATTCCAGAAGATGCTACGGAGATCATACTGGGAAAAGCAGAAGTTAAGGGTGAAACTTCTAATATGAAAGTGGAGCCGGACTCAAAGAAGAGAGGCATAGAGGATGTTCAAATGCCAGTGAAGAAGGCCAAAAAGAATAGAAAGAAGAAGAAGGGGATGTCTCTGATTTCGATTCCGATCTCATATTCAGACTTGTTACCTTTTCTTTTTGAAAGTGGGCTCCTAAAGCCTTTTCCTCCGAGGTATAATACTTATTTGCGTCCAGACTGGCAAGGTGTCAAAAGATCATGCGGTTATCATTCTCAAGAGTTTAGTCACTCTACAGAAGATTGTACGATCCTGAGATATAAAGTTCAAAACTCATCACGGAAGGGTTGTTATGCTTTGAAAATGGAAAACCTAAGCTCCCCGGAAGCTCAAAACTTGTCGATGAAGGGAGATATGCAAATCAATGTCTCTCCCAAGATGTTGGTCAAACGTTAAACCTTCAAAGTGAACGTTCCAGTGGTCAGTCACAGGGTCTTCATATGATCATAATAACGGCAAGGAGAAAGTAGGGTCAAAAGAGCTTTCATATAGCCAGATATATCCCAAGTTGCTCCAAGCCCAGCTGATTGCTCCACGTCTGGCCAAGCCTTTGTTGCCCCCTTATCCGAGTTGGTATAATGAGAAAGTTTCCTGTGAATATCATGCGGGAGCCCGAGGACACTCCATCGATAATTGTAGCAACTTCAAACGACAAGTCCGAGATCTTTTGGCTCAAGGAGTTATAGAGGTGGATGCTAAACAGCTGAAAGTCAATCCCCAGAATAGAGTTGACGGGGTCAAAACAAGTGAAGTACATACGGAAGAGAGTGTTGAAAAAGAGAAGAGCAAAGTCAGGGAAATCGAGGTATGTGAAGCAGAGATAAATTACCCAACTCTTGAGACCTCTCTGACACTAAAAAAGAAGATAGAAGTGGGAAGTGACAAGATAAAAGTCAAAGGAGAGGTAGTCCGAGACTGGCCGCAGAAGATGTCTTGGGAAAATACGACCCTCAAGGTTTTTCAAGTGCCCATTTCTGACTTGCTATCCCTTTAATCAAGAATCAATACCTCACTCCAAGGCCATTAAGAATGAAGACTAGCCCCTCCGCTTATGGCTATGACCCGAATAGTGCTTGCGATTTTCATCTAGGGCATTGGGCCATCACACTGATAAGTGTATACATTGATGGAAGAGATAGAAAGGCTCGTTGACAAAGGAGTCCTGACAAGAGAAGTGATCGAGAAATGGGGAGTAAGTGAGGGTAAAAACCCTAATCCAACGGGGCACCTCGCTATTCTAGGGAAAGTAGGGCCTTTTGGTTGAACAAGTGAAGGTTGTGCTCCACCACAATCGCATTTTTCATTTGCGGCATCTTGTTTGAACATGTTTTTTTTGTACTTTCTCATCTTTCTGTTTGTAAGGATATTTTAAATGAATTCATGTTACTTTAAGGATGGTGAGCATTGAATCGAATTTTCAACTTGAAATTCTTTGAATATCAATTGAATTAAAAGCTCTTTAATGATTAGAGTTATAAATCTTTGACAAAATGACAAGATTGAAACCCGATAAAACAAGGACCTTGACCTTACCCCCAGAAGCTACAATCGAACACCATACCCTTTTCTTGCAGGAACCGATATAGCCTTCTCCTATCATAAGGGAATGAACCATAGGCTTGGTATTCAGGTATGCATAGGAGCGGACAACATGGGGCATCTTTTGCGTATGACATTACAAAATTAACTAGACCATTTTTGTTGACGACGTTCGATGATGATTATGATCTTTACGGATGAAATAGTCAAGTATGTGAATCTAGTTTAGGTCAGTTGCTTGGAAATTGAACTCTAACGATGAGATTTTCTGACATTCAACAACACCTAGACTATGACAGGTTCTTCTTGACAAGCTTAAGAAATTGAATCCACATACTCATCAAATATATAATATACATGTATACAATAAAGCTGAGCTATTCCACTAAGGCAATTGGTTATAGAGGAAACTCGAAAACCCTGGCTTTATGAATAGATTATACTCAAACCATGACCTGATCGGTACCTGGCAATCGGTATGCTCCACTGTGATTGTCAAGTCAAAGACTTTGTGATGAGATGAACCCTTCAGCTAGCCTGATAAAGGCAAATTACAATAAAGTTGATTTCAGCTAGCCCGATAATGGCAAATTAAATCAAGTTTATCTAAATAAGGAGTTGCGATAAAATGGACTAAGGGAGTTAAGGAACACCTGTCATAGTCAATTTCACACGAGCACTCAGAAATTTCATTTTTAGATCGATATTTCTGCACTACCTTGGTTAGAGGAGTCTACGAAGCTTGAACAAATGGAAGATTTCAGAGAACTGAAATGGAAGTGTTCTGGAAAGTCTAGTAATGGAGTATACTATTTGCGTCATTTTGTCCGCATCCGATTAAAATACCAAGCCAAGAAAGAAGGGCATGTTGTGATGGTCACAACGATCAAGAAAGAGATGGTATTTTGGTGGTCGAAGCCTTAGAAAATAGGAAGCCAACCTAAAACCAACCCCTCAATTTTGACACTTGTCAAAGATTTATAACCCTGAAAACATTAAAGAGCTATTGATTCTTTTGATATTCTGTGAATTCATGTTTATGATTTGATTTGATTGTGAGTCTGAATTAAGGGACAATGTTTTATAAGGTTCTTTCATTCTTTACTCCCTAAAATAAGAGAAAGAGAAAAGCATTTTCAAACAGGACAATTCAAATGTAAAAGGTCCTTGAAGCGGGTGAGGCTCATTGTGCCTCTATTGGAGAAAAAGAATAAGCGGCGCCATAACATGAAGCATTTCGCGACCTTGAAGTAGAAGGTCAAAGAGATCAGAATGGATGAAGAATAAGAGCTTTTAGCATTTCCAGATGACGTTGTCAATAACCCATCAAGGAGTAGATGCTCGCCATATTTGAAAGGGGCACCTATCTCGGTCCGAATGAAAATGCAAGACAGTTGTTAGAAGGGTTGATCACTTCTTAAGTAGCACGAAGAAATGCCCTCAAACTATTTGACAACACTACTGTGTAGTGACACCAGAATGAGAACATTCAAGTTGTGATATGTTGGGGCGCGACTGAACCCACATCATGTTGAGAAGACAAGATTCAGACCAAGGAGGTATTAAGAATGAGCCTTACAATTTGAGGTGTTGGGGCATTTTGATGCCCGTACCAGTATAAGATAATGTTGGGGCATGACTGAACCCACGTCATGTTGAGATGAAAAGATTCAGACCAAGGAGGCATAAAGAATGAGCCTCACAATTTGAGGTAATGGGGCATTTTGAAGGCCCTTACCAGTGTAAGATAATGTTGGGGCGAGACCAAACCTACGTCATGTTGAGATGAAAAGATTCAGACCAAGAAATTATTGAGAATGAGTCTCGCAACTTGAAGTGTCAGGGGGAGACCGTGAATTTGAGCTGAGCTTACCTTGTAAAGCAAGTCAACTGAGTATCGATCAATGGCAGAGTCCTGGAAGAACAACTCTGAAAGTATAATTGAGCCAATGGCAGAAATGGGGCAACACAATCTGCTGACCATAGCAAGAAGTCGAGAGAGAAAACACTTTCTCCAAAATGAATACAGAAAACAAAGATGACAAGAAGATAAAAGAAGATCAGATGGCTCTTCAAAGATGCAAGTTGAAAACTATGAGTTGCTCCACGAGTATATAAAGCAGACCATAGAAAGAATGATCCAGAAGAAGAAGACTGAGTTCGCCACTTTGAAGGCAAATGAAGATTAAATCGACATTTATGCATTCATGAAAGCATCATTTGTATAAAAGAAAATGCATTACACTGATACATTGAATTGCATTCGTGTTTCTTGCATAAATACATGATTTGACAGATCTTCCGGCGCAAAGAGAAGATGCATAATGTTAAAATCCCAATGATCGAAAGGAAGATTTTAAACCTCAAATGCAAAGTGTTTAAAGAGGCATACCCTGAAGAACAGAGAGGTCTAATCCACAGAAGAAGCATTGCCTTGAAGTGAAGACCATCAGATGTAGAAGAAAAACGAAGATTTTCGTGTATGAAGAAAGACTTGTACACATGAGATTGGAGAAAAGTCAATCCTAAGCCTTCACCGGAGAATAGTGAAGCAAACCATCTGAAGCCTTCACCGGAGAATAGTGAAGCAATCAATCTGAAGCCTTCACCAGAGAATAGTGAAGCAAACCATCATAAGTCTTCACCAGAGAGTAGTGAAGCAAAGCATCTTAAGTCTTCACCAAAAGTAGTGAAGCAGATCCATTTTAAGCCTTCTCAGAAGAGTGTTGGAACGAACCATCCGACCATCAGATGTAGGAGAAAAAGAAAAAGTTTTCAAGTACAAAGAAGCTGATCAAGTGATTAAAAGGAAATGCGCGCGAGGAGTCATTAACCGATTCAAGGTCCCATAAAGGGAGAGGTTCAAATGGCAGTCAAGTCAAGGAAGACTCTCGTATTCAATTGCGGCGAGACAAGCTCTCACAAGAGAAATGATTTCGAAAAGATTCTCTTAAATTCTAAATTTTTGAGTATAATGTTTTTCGAATCTTCAAGCATACATTAATGATTGATAATGTTTGATTTTCAGATTCGACCTTTGAAGCAAATCAAACTCAAGCCTTCACAATAAAGTAGTGAAGCAAATGAAGATATACGAGTTCTATACTCCCTAAAGAAAGAAGGAGCGAACCCGTTTGAAGAATATGTTCGAGTTCCATACTCCCTGAAGAAAGAGGGAGCGAACCCATTTTCAGAAGATTGTTCGAGTTCTATACTTCCTGGAGAAAGAGCGAAGCGAACCCGTAAGAAGAAGATCTTCGAGTTCTATACTCCCTGAAGAAAGAGGGAGCGAGCCCGTTTTCAGAAGATCATTCGAGTTCTATACTCCCTAGAGAAAAAGGGAGAGAACTCGTTTGAAGAATATGTCCGAGTTCTATACTCCCTGAAGAAAGAGGGAGCGAACCTGTTTGCAGAAGATTATTCGAGTTCTATACTCCCTGAAGAAAGAGGGAGCGAACCCGATTATTGAAGATTGTTTGAGTCTCATACTCTCTGCAGAAATAGGGGGCAGACACGATTGATGAAGATTGTTCGAGTCTTATACTCTCTGAAGGAATGGGGAGCAGACACGATTGTTGAAGATTATTCGAGTTCTATACTCCCTGAAGAAAGAGGGAGCGGACCCGATTATTGAAGATTGTTTGAGTCTTATACTCTCTGCAGAAATAGGGGGCAGACACGATTGTTGAAGATTGTACGAGTTTCCACTCCATGAAGGAATAGGGAGTGAACGTGTTTTCCAAGGATTTTTCAAGTCTCACCCCGGGGGAGGAGTGGAGCATATCCCTCATCAAATTTTGAAGTAAGAAGAGGGAATTGGACAAAAACACCCAAGTACAATATGAGTCGTCCGAGCCATTTTAAGCTTTCTTAGAAGAATGTTGGAGCAAACCATCGGATAAAAAAAAAAAAAAAAAAGGGTCGAATATTCTCGGGTTTGTGCACGTGGGATAGAGGCGAAAGTCAAGAATAAGACTAAAGAAGGGAAATAGACGGTGCGGTCAGACAAAATTAGGTTATTTTTTGTCTTTGCCACGTTCTTGTGTTCACAACAACAAGCAAAGAGGGGCAGCTGTAATACCCTAATTTTGTCCGGGCCTTTTAATTTCATTTTGAAGATGGTCAAGAGTTAATTTGAAGATGTTAGTGCTCGATGAAGAATTAATTCAAATAATGAAGCGTGGAATTTCACGTTTGAAAGCTTTAAGTGCTCGATTGGAATTGGAATCGTATATGGAAATCGGGGCACAAACTGAAATCCAAATTCTAAAATTAAAGTCCATTTACAAGCCCAAGTTCAAATAATTGACTCAACAATTACAAGACCCGAGTTGACCATGCTTCCCACGTGAGACCACTGGTGGCTGTCATCCATGCCCTCCATGTGCAGCACAGCTCCTTAGCAACTGTCTCCCACGTGAAATGCTAGAACCGAGCAGCTTCCCATGCCAACACCAAACCTGAGCAGAACAGCTCGGTTCCCCATCACCCACCAACGGCAACAGCTCGTGCGTGCCCTGCAAACAGCAAATCCAAGGTGATGAAGCAGTGCATTAATATAGAAAACAACATAACAGGGGGGTCACGGGCAGCAGTGAACAAGGAGAAATCAACCACGAGACAGAACGAAAAAGAGGAATCGATATAGAATCACGGGATATCAATGAATGGAAGGGGGAGATTAAAGGCAACAGGGATTCATGGACAGCAAGGGGGGCCATCGGGGGGAGAGGTTTTTTTTTCATCAGTAACAACAAAGGGGGTTATGGAAGAAAGAGCAGTGTAACTGGAGAAGGATTCCCCCCGTATTCGAAAGCAATGTGAACGGGGGATCCTTCCATGATTTTTACAGATGAATGAAAGGCTAGAAATCATTTTTTTTAAAGTTTGTTTTCCCGATTTCTTCATAAGTCTTTTTTTCGTTTTTTTACAATCATCCTAAAAAATGAAGAGCTCTAAAAACTAGTGAAATGCCATCCAAACGAAGATCAGAAAGCAACCCTCAGCAAAAATAGAATAGTTTCGAACAGAAATTAGCAACTAGAAGACCCAAAAGTCAGAGAACCCTTACCTTTCCGGAACCGAGAGTATCATCGCCATTCATCGGAGTCAAATCATCCCCAGATAGAAGGTAACTCTTTAGTTCCTTAGCCTTTAGCTTCCGTTTTCGGGGTAAGGTTGGCCGTCGGGGTTTGGGTATGAGTTTAACTCCTCATCAGAGTTTGTTGGCTATGGTGGTTAGTAGTGGGTTTCGTGGTTGAGGTATTTAGGTCTTGGGTGTTCTAAGAGTGAAGAGTTAAGGCTTGGGCGTTCCTTATCGGAGCCATTAGGAGGCGGAGGCTGCTACGGCGAGGAGCGGTGGCCTTTGTCTCGTTTAGAAGAGGGAGAGTTTGAGAGAAGCGACGAAGGGGCTGTCTGGGTTAGGCTGAGATGAAATGAAATTAGGGTAAAATGCTTACCCTGATACCCCGTATATTATCACGCCAAAACGGCGTAGTTTCACGGAGGCGTGAAACGGCAGCGTCTTGAGGTTGGTAGAGGTAAACCGGGTTTTAGGAATGGGCTAACAGCAGTTTAGGTCCTTCTTTTTTCTTTTCATTCCAGTGTGGTCCTTAAGTCGAGCTTTATGGGAATTTTGGTTTTGTCTCCTAATTTTCGGATGTTGCATCTGGTCCATAATCATTGTTTGCATGTTTGTAATTTTGTTTCCATATTTTACCCGTATTTAATTTCAGTCCCAAATGTTGTGTCATTTAGCTTTTGTTACTTTAGACATTTAACTTCTGAATTGTTGCTGTTCGTTTTAGTCCAAATCACATTTGCATGTTTATAATTTTGTCTCTTTATTTACCCGCATTTAATTTTAGTCCTAAGTAGTGTTTTAGTTGAATCTTTACTGTTTTAAACATTTGACCCTCATGTTCTGCATGTTGCATTTTAGTCCTGAGTGGTATATACTTAGTTTCTGTTTTCTTAGACTTTTGACTTTGAATGTTTTGCATGTTTCTTTTTAGTCCTATGTATGTTTAGGGTTTATTATAATTTTAGTCCATTATGGTGATGATTTGTTTTATTCTGGTTTCATGTTTACTATGTGTACTACTCGTATGTTCATTTCAATGATTATTTGTTTATATTTTGGATATTAAATTCGGTTTAATGTGATTTGGTTGTTAGTGTAACATGTATAGTTTGGTATGTTATGTTTTTATTTTTTCGTATTTAAGTCCCATTAGTATGTTACATATTAATACGTTAGTAATGTTAGTGCATGTTAGTTTTTCATATATTATTTATTAATTAGATAATTTTTAATATCGTGTGTTAACCTCGTGTGCATAACTCGATGTATTTACATAATTTAATTAAGGGTAATATTTTTAATTTAAAATTGTTTTAAGTGGTTGTCTTAACTGATTAGATATCCGCTTTGACGATTTTAAATTAAAAGTATATCCCACCAGTAACGCCTAATTAAATTGGATTAATCACTTTAAAATTTGGGAATGAAAGAAAAAGAAATATTCGGCTATTTAAATTATTTGAGAAAAGATCGTTAGAACTCACCTAAAGATCTGGTCTCAATATTTGTAAATAATCGAATATTCTTTATCTTTCTAATGGCTTGGTAATTTTAATTTAACCTATTTTGTTGCTTTTTGAATGTTATAAAATTTGCATTTATTATGGTTTTAAGGGATCATTAATCAAATTAAGCTCGAACTTGTGAAATTCGTTGCAAAGACAATAATTAATCGACTAGGTACCGATTTAGGGCGTTGTGGGGGTGCTAATCCTTCCCCACACGTAATCGACTCCCGAACTCAGATCTTGATAACGCAGACCTCTACTTGTCGTTTTAATTAAAATTAATTTTTATTTAAAATGACAAAATGTTTTTGGGTGCCCAATCACACCCTAATCAAAGATTGGTGGCGACTCCTCGAACCTATATTTTTACCGTAACGGAATTTCCAATTTTTCGAAACGAGAGGTTTTTCTAAAATTGTTTTTAATTAAAAATTCAATTGAAAAGATAATAATTAAAAATGACGCGGTTTCCAAAATCACCCCGCCGTTTAAAAATCGTTTCGACACACTTATTAATTCAATGATAATATAAAATAAAATAAATAATCCAATGGTAATTGTTCTTTTCTTATTTGTAACTATAGTTAGCAGCCCTAATATTCAATTATTTTCCCTACAATCTAGTGTTTGGTTATCATGGAGAAAGATTAAGAATTATATTCTTACACCAATGGTGTATGTTTACCAATATTAATAATATTGTTCAAGAAAACAAAAATATAATAATAATTATTATTATGTAAATTTAATAAATTTATAAATGAGAAAAATCGTATCTATTTCTTCTTTTTTTCCTATTGCGTTTTTTGGTTTTTATATATATTTTTATCTTTTCGATGATATTAGTTTTAGGTCGATTGCCAACAGCAGATGCTTT
This sequence comes from Hibiscus syriacus, assembly GCF_006381635.1. Lineage (NCBI taxonomy): Eukaryota > Viridiplantae > Streptophyta > Magnoliopsida > Malvales > Malvaceae > Hibiscus > Hibiscus syriacus. Next base: position 697,504 of record NW_024062338.1, on the reverse strand, counting down.
GTTTCTAGAAGGATTGAATTAACGTTGATCAATTATCATATTGATCTATCTTTATTTTGAACTTTTAGACTGAATTATAATATATTCGTAATCATTGAAGATATGTCATAATTAATTATGAAAAATTATTTATCAATTAGTTATTTTTATATGTATTTTATATTTATATTGATAGTATTAATTCTTCATTATCAATAACGATGTTTATTTGTATTTACTATTTGTTGAATTGTTTGATTAGTTTTAGCACTTTCTTATATGCCCCTATTTTTTTTATTTTCATTTAATAGTGTTTACCTTTCATTATTGATAGTGATGTTTATTTATATTTATTATTTGTTTTAAAATTACGGATAACTGTCATCAACTCTGGAAATATAGTAATTAACGAACCACTTTGATCTAATTCTTTTTCTATGTGTAGTACACAACAACTTTTTTTTTACTGATTAGTATAAATCTTATCTCAAAATCCTTAAAATAATTTCTACAAAGGTACAACATAAAAGTTATTTTTTTTTACACTTTAAAGACACAGTGATTAAACGCATCTTTCATGTTAAACGTGAAACTAATAAAGTTATAACATTTACTAATTAGAATGTTACATAGGATAAAAGTATATCTTATTAAATATTATCTTATAAAAGAAATAACTCACAAGATGAACATTTATTTCGAGTAGACAAATTACTATTTTCGTAATAATCTTGAAAGAAAGACTATTATTTTATAAATAATTTTTAAAATGACATATTTAAGTGATAAAATCGAAATGGTGTAAAATCAAAATAGATTTACTAAAGTATCCTTCGTCTAGTTAAAAGTTAGTATAGTGGGCCAACTAATGGAGTCGGCATCAAACGGCAGCCAGCCCAGTCAAAACCCCGCCGCTGCCCGCTGTAAGTCTCAGTTCACACGCGAGCTACAGTACGCCCACAAGCGACGTTTTCATCGCTTCTTAACTAAGCTGAATTATTTTCCCTCCTAAATTCTTAATTAACAATGATCCATCGTTACATAAACAAATAGTAAAAATGAATCAACCAATTATTACCATTAAAGTAACCGTCACACTTAAAAGGGAGATGGTTGGGTAAAGTCGTCTTTTCCCTATGTCGCACTCCCATGTTACACCCTCACACCAATATAGGAGGTCCGATTCGATATGGGGTGTCACATTAGGGTCACCAGAACAACCTAAAATTGAAATCATGAAATATTTAAATTTTTGTTAATCCATTTAAAACTGTAAAATAATTTATAGATAAAATACAAGTTCAGAAAATCATTTACATATTAAAAATATAATTCAACATTATCCAATAATAAACAAGTTTCAGAATCTAATAAAAAACATAAACCTTCATGCCCCTAATTTCATGCACCATACTCCGTAAGCAACGCATGTGAAACTCTTTACTAATGTCGGTAAAAGTACAAGATCAACTCTTTAACCTGAAATGATAATTAACAGAGTAAACTTTGGAAAGCTCAGTGATACAGAACTACCAGATGAATGCAATAGGTCATTGGGTATATGATAAAACATAGTTTTCCTTGGTGTGACAGACATCAGAGATTCTACGGTGGTTTTAGATTTCCATTAATTAAGTTCAGTTACAAACATGAATTACGGTCCGAATAAAGTATTTAGAGAGACAGATTCAAAATATTGAATTGAGGGTCTAGTGTTTCAACAGAACAAAAAAATGTGTACTATTCTTTAAAATATTAGTAGTTAAAACATATTTAAAACCACAATAATACCCTCCAACCGAACACGCGATGCAATTTCTCATAACTGCATCCATAAGGACTTATCTTAGGCCATTGGGCTTAGGTGCCAACCTAAGGGAGCACATTGAGGCCATAAGGTCTTGCCTTAGCCGAAGCATAGGTGCCCACCTAAGGGGTGTGCCCTCAGGCCCATAAGAACTTACCCAATGCACAACAGAGGAGCCACCCTAAGGGAGTACCTTAGTGTAACATCCTCAATACCGGGTTAGTGACCAAATTATAAAGTTTTAGAAATTGGTGATTAAAGTAGGATAATTGAATATTTCATGATTTATTGGAAATATGATGAAGGTTATTTAGTATATTGAATGAATTAAGGGGTAAAATAGTCAATTGACAAGTAAGATTTTATATTCATTTTATAAGATAAGGAACCACGTGGGAAAAGAGAGAATTATCCAGAGTTTTCTTCCTTCTTCTTCCTCCTTCCGTATCTCCAAGCTAAAATGTGAGTTTCTTTGTTTATGAATTAATTGTTGATTTTAAGGTTGGGTTGGGGGTGTTACATTTAATGATATCAGAGCTACGGTTTAGCCGATTCTCGAATAAACTAAAGTCCAAAGTGTCAAAAATGTGTACATGCCAACACAGAGTGAAATTTCTGATCTGATAGGGTAAAGAGTATGTTGTCTTGCCAATAGAACAAGATTTGTATATATAGTAGAAATTGATTATAGAAATTGTCGAAGTGAATCGATAACTGAAAAATCTGATGGTGATAGCAATTCACCTGCCCTGGCCAGACAGGATGAAGAGCAGAAACCTTAGAAAGTGTCTATAAGATTAAAGGTTGATTTCAGAAATTGAAATCATATTTGAATAGTGATAAAAGGTTTTCACTGTTTCGAATCGAAAAAGTGATATGGAGAAGTTTTGTTATAAAGTGAATAAGATAGAATATGGTGAGCAAGTGTCACCATAAGGACGTTAGAAGATTTAAAGATGTGATTAGAATTTGTGGAGAATTCGAGATAAGTGCATCAGTGACAAGCGTATAAGATATATACAGCCAGAGTTGATGAGTTTGAAATAAAGGAATATTATCGTGTATAAGCAAGAATGTGGATAGAATAAGGGTTTGTATTTTGGATGGATAGAGTTAGAGTTGGCTAACCAGATTATGTGATGAAAAATGTATAGAATTTAATATTTTGAGATGTTGTCAGGATAAGACAACCAAATATAAAATGGATATGGATACAGTTGTATTTTGGACCATAGTAAGGTGATATAGTAAAGGAAATAAGGATTGTATATTGAGTAAAGCTGAGGATTGATAAGAAGAGTTTGGGAATGTATATATCAATGATCAGTTTATAAGACAAAGGAAGTTATGATGTTGAGTTTGAATAACGGAAATTTCAGGATGTATGAGAATGGAGGTGAAATTGACAAGTTAAGTAAACGCATTTTTGAGATAATTCGATTAGAAAGGATGTGTGATTGGTTGACTAGGGTTTGTTCCCTCGATTGGACAAATGTTATTGACTAATTATCAGAGTAAAGGTTATAAGACTGGAAGAAAAGGTAAAGTTGAGTTAATCAATTATGATGTGAAATGAATGTAGTTGTGTATTCTGACTAGATAGCTATGATGTAGAAAAGAAGATAAGTATTTGCATGGAACCTTAAGGAAGGAAAATATAAGTATAAGAATGATAAAGAATGAAGTTTGTATAAGTAAATGAGTTATCAAAGTTATGAGGATGTCATAAAGATTGGTACCTAGAGATGAGTATAAGTGATAAGACAAGTGTATGTGAAATCATATTTAAAGAAGATTTAAGGTCGTGTTTTGGTTAAATGATGATGGAAACGAATTGGTTATTATTGTAAGGCATTAAAGATGAAATTATGATGTTGAGTGGTGAAAATGGATGTTACTGTCTACATGATTAGTGATATATATGAAGTCGCAGAAATGGTCAAAGGGAAATGCATAATGGAATGAGAGAAAAGACAAAGGGATTAAAGTTACTTGTTACTGTTATATGATCAGTGACAGTAGATAAATGTATAAAGGAAAAAGGTAGTTGAAGAAATAAATGAAGAAAAGATTAAGAAAGGAGGTAATATGAGAACAATAGAAGATGTGTTCTTATTGATTTGTTCAGTGAAAATTCGAGGACAAATTTTCTTTAAGGAGGGGAGATTTGTAACATCCTCAATACCGGGTTAGTGACCAAATTGTAAAGTTTTAGAAATGGTGATTAAAGTAGGATAATTGAATAGTTCAATGATTTATTGGAATATGATGAAGGTTATTTAATAATTATGAATGAATTAAAGGGTAAAATAGTCAATTGACAAGTAAGATTTTTATATTCCTTTTATAATATAAGGAACCACGTGGGAAAAAGAGAGAATTATCCAGTGTTTTCCTTCTTCTTCCTCTTCCCGTATCTCCAAGCTCAACGGTGATTTCTTGTTATGAATTAATTGTTGATTTTAAGGTTATGTTTTGATATTAGATGATAACTAAGCTTAAGGAAAGCTTAAGTTATCTTAAAATCAAGTGTGATGGAGTTAGGAGAGATTAAAGATTTGAGGTTCTTGGGTAAAATCTTGAAATAAAGTTCATAACTAGAGTTGGAAGTTAAATTGACTTGTCAATGGTCTAATAAGAAGTTAGAAGCCATAGAATTGGAATTAAAACATATTCAAAGTTGGTTTAATTCTTGAGTTATATATGAGGAAAAGAATTATAGCTAAGATGGTTTATATGGATATAAATTGGTTTAAGCATGTGTATTGAGTTGAGAACATGAAAGGGGTTGAAAGATGAAGTATTTGAGTTGATTTGAGTAGATTTTGGGTTTAAAAATGAATTTTGGGATATGTGCATCGATGCACATTCAATGTGCACCGATGCATCAAGGGTAAATTTCCAGAAATTGTTCAGTGTGTATCGATGCACAGGAAGTGCATCGATGCACCCTTAAAAATGGAAACATCGAATGCAATTAATGCATCAATGCATAAGGAGTGCATCGATGCACATGTTAGGGATGCATCGATACACTGTAGAATGCATCGATGCACTTCAGGGAAATAGAATTATACCTTTCTTTTGGTCTAAGAAATGATAGATTAGTGTATGTCAATTGGATACTAATATGTATCAATGTATGATTATATAGATATCGAGCACGAACAAGTCCCGGAGCGATTATCAAGTTATGATTCAATTACAAGAAAAAATTATAAAAATGGATGGAACTTAGTGAGGCCAAGGTAAGTGCAATATTTTATATATGATGTTAATGGGAAATAGACTTGTGACAAGTCTAATTTCTATAGTATTGTGCATGAAGCATGAACATGAACATGTGTTTGTTATGAGTGTCTGAGTTATATGTTATGGTATGTGTTGACATGTTATTGTATATGTATTTCATGGTTGATGTGAATATATTCTATGTTATGATGATATGATAAGAAATTATGAATATAAAGAGAAGTTATGTGATAAGATTTTTGAGATATATAGAAATAGAATATAAGATTACGCGAATGCATGATATGGGATAAATTAGATAATAATATGGGAATATGGTAAAAAGCGAGTTTAGAAGAAATGATGGGAATGAAGTACTCAAGTGTAAAGGTTATATAAACAATAAGAATGTGAGTTGGATAAGTGAATAATGATATGAACATTTATGTGAATAGAACAAATGTGAAATTATAAATATTGAATGATCATTGAATGAAGACAAGATAGATAATATTGACCTATATGATGATATGAGACTTGAACATAAGTGATAATAGGAACATATAAGATCAGTTAGATGGGAAAGATACATATGGTTAAATAAAATTATGATATATGGGTTGTATGATGGAAATCTACGTAGTCATATTAGAAAGTTATAGGTACTATATGAATTGAATTAGATAAATAGATTAGATTAGTATATAAATGAAATAATAGAAGTGACATATGTTTATGAGTGTGACAGATGTGATATGATCTAGGTGAATATCATAGAATGAGGTATAAGCTATATGATATGAGATAAGTTATATGATATAGAATATAAATGAATGAGAATATAAATGATGTGAATACAAGTATATATATATATATAGGAAGATGAATTATATGAATACACATTTAGATGATGAAATGATGGATTATATGAACATGTGAATATCTATATATATAGGATAAGACATAAAACTAAGATATAAGCAATGTGACAAGAAATGTGAAATAGTATAAAAAGTGAATATGAGCTACGTGATATGTGAAAGTGACTTACGTGTTTATACGTATATGTGATTCAACTTATGTGACATAATTTACGTGTTATGTGAAAGTGAACTACGTGTTTATGTGAAAATGTGAAATGACATAAATGATGATGCCCATGTTATGTGTCATGAGAGCTAGGGTATAGTTGGCATGCCAAGAGTCGAGGGTCTACGCGGTCCTTCGGGACATATATGTATTCTTTGGAACATGTGTGAGGTCTTTGAGACACATATTTGATCCTTGGCATATGTGTATGATTCTTAAGGAATGATATGTAGTCCTTAGGGACAATTATATAGCACTTCGGTGCATTTCTACGCGGCACTACGGTGCATTTCTACGCGGCACTACGGTGCAATTCTACGTGGCACTTCGGTGCATTTATACGAGCTGTGGTGACAGCATTAGTGCACAACCTCTATAGACTCATATATCTATAGTTCTCACATGTGTACATGGGCTAATAAGAAAAACAACAAAATATTACATGTGATTTATATGCTTTTGTGATATGAATGAATTATATGATTTATATGATGATATGTGGATTGTATGATTAAATGAGGCAAATGTTGGTTAAAATGCTAGGTATAAGAGGATATGTATTAAGAGATATAAACGATAATAATATTGATAATGAAATAAGGCTAATGATGGAAAAGATGAGTGATGAATATATGTGTGTATATGTTTTATATGTGTAATGATATATTGCATATGTGTTATAGGGATTTGTTACATGAATAAGGGTATGAGTGATAGTAGTAATTGTTCATGCATGATTACAAGCTATAATTATATTTATGTTTATTGCCTCACTAAGTCGTCGACTTAGCGTGTGATTATTTCACACGTAGGTTACCAAAGTGAGAAGAGTAAAGAGCAATGTGAAGCAAGACATGTCAATTCTTTACCAAAGGTCAGATCAGAAGAAAGGTGAATAATATGTATTTTAATACATAAAGTTCTAGTTGGCATGTATTCAAAATAATATATTGTATAAGCTCTGAATAGTTTGATAAAGGTTTTGAATAAGTTATATGCAATAATAAATTTTAATTATCACTATTTTATATAAGTAAAGGTTTTTGAATAGTCAATGTGACACTTCGGACTCGGATCCGAGTCGGATACGGGTTGGTGGTGTTACACTTAGGGTCAATAAGGTCTTAACATTAGGCCCATTGGCCCAGGAGCCCACCCAAGGGTCACCTTAGGTCCATAAGGAATTACCAGTTTTATCGGTGCTGAACCTCCATGAGGAATTACTGGCTTGATCAGAACTGAACCTACATACTCTAGAATCCTATCCAGACAGTATCCATTAATGATTCATACAGTAAATAGTAGATTCCATGATCCATAAATCAGGAACAATTATTTTTTCACTGAAAACATGTAACCAAATAACACATATCATGTAACCATAGGGAACACACTAGAGGATCCGATTATTTTTCGGAGGTATTTAGCAATTATCAGCGGGGGAAAACGAAACTTCTACAAACTGATTGAATTTCATAAATGATATCCTTATAAAAAGGGGGTTTGATAGCTAGTGGATTCACCAGTCATTCTGAAAGTGATTTATCAAGATCATAGTATTCAGATATATCAGCAAGGTATTCAGGAATTATTACATAAATTTTTTTTAGGATTAAGACATTCCTCATGTGCTTCCATCAAGCATGTTTATAAGGGCATTTTGTCATTTGATTCATGAGAAATTTGATAAATCAGATTAATAAGGGTATGTAGCGATTTATATAATTCCATATTTCAAGAATCTTAACAGGTTTCCAATTCCAATTACACTATACAAATTTCAGCAAAGTCAATACTTATCAAGTATGTAGGTAGAGAAAACTTAACGAATGTTCATTTCTTAAAATTGACTGCACTGTGGAATCGAACTGATCACATTCAGAACCATTTTGGACTGATCATGAGGATACAAATATGTGTTTAAGCGGTATTTAATTATTTCTCGTATTGTAACAGTATTAGGGATGATCGACCTATTTAGATCGTACTCTATAAACCTCAAGGGCATTATCGCATTTAAAACTTCACTGGTATCTTTAGAAGCCATCCAAAGGCATTTACTTAATCCAAGTATCGAGGGTATTTAGATCATTCTGGTATTCGAAGTAGATTAATTCATTACATAGCTTAAAGGTATTCAATCATTCTAAGGCTTGGGGGTATTTTAGGTTATTTCACACTTTAGGGGTATTTGGTCATTTTATAGTTCAAGGGTATTTCAGTCATTTCCTTCAATCTAGTCATTCCATTTAATTCAATTTTTTTGAACAATTCAAACATAAATAGTACTTCCGATGTTTTAGCCTTTAGGTGCTCACTTATAAATCAATAATTCTAAGTTTTATACATTCTCGAATGTTAAGATCTGATTATCAGTGGTTTTCTAAACATCATGAATTTAATAGGTAAATCAGTAGTTTATCGGATTAAATATAAATTCATAGGGTTATGAATTTCTCATCTAAGGGTGCGTTTGGTTCACGGAATGTAAGATTACCAGTGGGAATGTAAGATTACCAGGGAATATGATTACTGGGAATGTTGTATTTTGTGTTTGGTTGATTTAGTAGGAATGTAAGATTACCGTGTTTGGTTAAAAGAATAAAAGATTATTGGAATGTATATTTAACAAAATTGTCCTTATTATATATTTGTTTTTAACAAGTTGGAAATATTTATATATTTTCTATAAAAAATTTAAATTCATAAAATTTATATAATTTTTTTACAAAATTTATATTTTTTTTACAAAATTGAAAATATAAAAGATTTAATGATAGGGTAAATTTTATTTTAACCCCTGAACTTCATATAAAATTTTAATTATAGACTTATTTGTAAATCTAAAATAGTTTAAGGATAAATTTATAATTTAACCTTTGTAGAATTTTTATTATTCAATGAGAGGAGAATGATATTTTTTAAAAAACTTTTAAGGGCATTTTAGTCCAAAATGCTAATAATCCAACAATACCTAAGGAAAGGAAAGTAATTACATTCCTAATAATATACCCTAAAAAATTCACTATTGATAATTTTACATTACTGAAAATGAGATTCCATGCAAATCAAACGGAGAAATGTGGATTTCATTCCCATGAAAATCTCACATTCCTCTATCCAAAGGCCTCCAAGTATTTTAGGTGTTGCACTATTTTTATCATGGCTTTCTATACTGTTGAACGTGAGTTTAAACCCTAACAACCAACATTTTTCCCCACCAGATTTTTATCATAAGTTATCATAATAAGTAGGTTTATCCGGGCTTAAAGCCCTAAACTATTAAAAGTATGCAAACTTATCCCAAAACTTTAAAATCATGCGTTTTGGCCCATTAATTAAATAAGATAAATTAAATATATTTTAAATTAAAATTTGGGTGTGACCATGCTTGGATTTTATATTTGCATTTTGGTCTGTTTACTGAAATGATATTTTTGGTTCTTGTTTGTTTTAGCTTTGTAGATTCCTTTCCAAAAATCGTCACCATCGAGAAGATAATTGATTTTTCAAAAAGCGAAACGCAGCGGTTTTAGATTCTCAGCCTTTTAAGAACAGCGACGAAACTTCTTCGTCTTCAGGTCGTTCCTTTGCTTTTGCTTTCGTCGTCGATTTACTCTCTCTCCTTTTTGTTTCCTTTAAAGGTACTCTATGCCTTATCTTTCATCTTTTTTGTACGTATATATTGAGTATACTGTATAGATTATTGGTCTCGACAATGATGCTTCAATGTTTGAGTTTCAGTTGACTTGATTTATGGACCGTAGAGTAAAAATGCTAGTGAAATATTTTTATTGATTGCTACTTGCTAGATTAGATTCGTATCGTTGTTATTTGTTATTTGTTTTTTTTTTTTTGAAGTTTTTCTCTTTGCTATGTGAGATTTTGAAAGAGCATTGGTAGCCGGATATAGAAAGATTTATATTCGATTTAAATGAGTGGAGAAGAAAAATGAGCTAAAAGATCAGGTAGCGATTTGAATATTTTATGCTAGAAATTTGTTTTTTCATTGGATTTATGTCCTAGTTATTGAATCGAGAATTCATAAGCTTCATTTTTGTGTAAATCAAGTTAATTTGATTTCATATTTTAATTGTGTATTTATTTGTTTTTAAAATTTGATTTCCATGAAGAATGTGTTATAGTTTAGCAGATGGAATCAAGCACTCGATTTTGGTTTGTTTTGTTTTTACAATGTGAAGTCATCATTAAGTAGGTTTCGTCTGCTTTAGAAAGTCCTTTTACAATGTTGAAATAAGTTTTTCTGCTACTAATGAATATTCTGTATTCATGATCCTGTTTGTAGATTAAAGGAAAGAGAGTTTTCAAAGGAATTATCGTCAGACCTCATAGTAGATATTCTTTTAATAGTGTTTATATTGTTGAAGCACCTCGGAATTGGCTGCACATGTTCTTGTAAGAAACTGTAACCTTTTGAGGCATTATGCATGTCTGGCCTTGTGGTCACCACCAGTAACGTAGAAGAAGCACTCTCTCGTGCAGAAAGAACAAAATCTCTTGATGCCATCATTGACAAAGGCAATGGTTCTATTCTAACTAATGGTGACGCTGTCCATAGTTCTGAAACTGCTGGATTTCGAGTTGGAGAACTCTTGCTATCAAATGGGGACTCATATTCTGGGTCATTGCTCGGAAACATGCCAGAGGGTCAAGGAAAGTATGTTTGGCAAAGTGGTTGTGTGTACGAGGGAGAATGGAGATGTGGGATGAGGCATGGGACTGGCAAAATACAATGGCCTTCTGGAACTGTCTATGATGGTGAGTTCACAGGTGGATATACGCATGGTACCGGGACATATTGGCTCTAATAAATTGACATAAGGGGAGATGGAAGTTGAATCTCAAACATGGTTTAGGATTTCAAGTTTATCCTAATGGAGATGTGTTTGAAGGCTTTTGGATGCAGGGAACACCAGAAGGTCCTGGAAAATATACTTGGGCCAATGGAAATGTTTATCTAGGGAATGTGAAAGGTGGGAAAATGTCTGGAAAAGGAACCCTCACTTGGACAAATGGAGACTCCTTTGAAGGAAGCTGGTTGAATGGAATGATGCACGGGTTCGGAGTGTATACCTGGAGAGATGGTAGTTGCTATGTAGGAACTTGGACACGGGGTGTAAAGGATGGAAAAGGATCATTTTATCCTGATGGCAGCCGGCTTCCTGCCTCACAAGAAGTTTACCTCAATGCTCTCAGAAAAAGAGGACTGCTACCAGATTTGAGAAAGCAGAACCATTCGCATATCCACCATGCTGCTTCTGTCGACATGGGAAATGTCAAAGTCGGTGGCAACCGGGTATCTAATCGTAATTCTGATAAGCTATCAGAAGGAAACTTATTAAATCTGCAGCAGTCTCGCAACAGAAATGTTTCCCTGGAAAGACGTTGGAGTCTGGAGGTATCCATTGAAAAAGTGATTGGTCATGATTCATCGTTAGAATTATCTGATTCTTTTATGGAAGGGGGAGAAAAAGGGAGTGAAACAAATGCACCAATCCTAGAACGTGAATACATGCAAGGTGTTCTAATCAGTGAGCTTGTGTTGAATAATAGTTTTCATCATCCTCCCGAAGAGCAAAACGGAGGCAAAAAAGGTTGGCAAAAGGTTAAGAGGCCTGGTGAAACAATCATTAAAGGGCACAGGAGTTATGATTTAATGCTCAGTTTGCAGCTTGGAATCAGGTCTGTCATTTGTTTCTAACTCTTATTGTTATTTACCTTCCTCCTTATATCTGACGATACTCTTACTTTTCTTATTTGTTTTCCCTTCTATATTTTATTACGGCTTAAAGTTTACCATTTTATGGATCATTCAGTCTGAAGTTTGGACAGTAATTGTGATTTAGTTTCCTTATAGATATTAACAGAAAAATGGAAGAGATGTGAAGTGTTGACTAAACCTGTATAAACAATGTATCTGTATAGCCTTCTCTCTTTGGGATGATAGATAAATATTTTTGTTTGTTTGTGAATCTGTTGTAGGTACTACTTAAAAAATGTTTCTTAATTGTAATTTAAATTTTATTGCATCCTCTGTAAAGAATTCATAGAAAGATACACTACGTTTGTCATGATGCAGAATCCATATCTGTTCAGCTAAATATGCTGTTACATTGTTTTCGGAAAACTGAAAGCTGAATAAAGCTAGATTTTGCCAGATACACTGTGGGGAAAATTACACCTGTACAAAGACGAGAGGTTAGAGCATCAGACTTTGGTCCCCGTGCAAGCTTTTGGATGAATTTTCCTAAGGTGGGATCACAATTGACACCTACCCATCAATCCGATGATTTTAAGTGGAAGGATTACTGCCCAATAGTTTTCAGGTTAGCATACCTCCATTTTGTGACCATAGGGAGAATTTCTGTATGCAATATAACTTTTCTAATACATTCAGTGGGAATTTCGTTGATCTTTCTAGTTTTAATGATGAGGTCCTCTGGTTCAATTTTAAGGTTTGGTCTATGAGCTATTTAGGATTCCATGTCCTTTTTGGAATAACAAATTCTAGTTGCTTATTTCTTCTGAAAGAGGTGTCTTAAATTTCAGTTTCCTTTATTTTTATAAAGCAAATATTTTGATAGACCTTGCATAAAGTTCTAAGTAGTCCTTAGATTGATGCTAATTTATCTTTTGTGAATATTGTACTATGTTTTTGTTTCACGTGTTGAAATAAGTAAAACTAATTGTAGGAACTTACGGGAGATGTTCAAGATTGATGCCGCTGACTACATGATGTCCATTTGCGGAAATGATGCTCTCAGGGAACTTTCTTCTCCCGGGAAAAGTGGTAGTATCTTCTTTCTGTCTCAAGATGATCGTTTCATGATTAAGACACTCCGGAAATCTGAAGTAAAGGTTTGCAATCTCCACATGTACATTATATATATATTTTCTGGGAAACTCGAGTAAATATGATAATGTTGGCTGGTTGCTTTAACTTGTTAGTTCTTTCAACATTAAAGTTTTACCTTAGTTCCCTAATTAAAAATCAATACCAGATTGCAAAGTATTTTCAATGTCTTTCTGTCCCTGTTTATTTCTTCTTCTGTTCTTTGTTTCCCCCTGATGATTGCAGTTGCAGGTTTTATTGACTAAATTCTTGCTCATAGGTTCTTCTAAGAATGCTTCCAAACTATCACCATCACGTGAGGTCATATGAGAATACACTCATAACAAAGTTTTTTGGGCTTCACAGAATCAAACCATCAAGTGGTCAAAAGGTAATAACAACAGTAGAGTTCTCTACTTTCATATGCCAGAGGGGTTTCCCCCCTCAATCCATACACTTCATAAAGGTGGTTTCACTGAATTCATCTAAATAAAATTATTGTTAGGTACTTTAATTAAGGACTGTTTTTTTCCATTTCTTATTTCATGTTATCTAACAAATGGCTCCTTCAACACTAGAATGCCTTTTGAGCTAACAACCATGAACCATGTTCTCTTGCAGTTTCGCTTTGTTGTCATGGGAAATATGTTTTGCACTGAATTAAGGATTCATAGAAGATTTGACTTGAAAGGATCATCACTAGGGCGTTCTGCCGACAAGGTTGAAATTGATGAGAACACAACACTTAAAGATTTGGATCTTAATTACTGCTTTTATTTGGAACCTTCTTGGCGAGAAGCTTTATTAAGGTGGTTGACGAGTTTGCAACTTCTATTCCATCATATTATCTTTGTATCTTACTTTTTCAAGTTGACATATTATCAGCATATCCCCATCTTTATTTTAGTTAACTACTTCACAATGATTAGTCCAAGATTTGGTTTACCTCACAGTACTGTTAAGACATAACTAAACAGCTTTAACGATACAAAAATGTTTATTTTCTATCCCGCTTGAACAGCATTCTTATATAATTGGTTTACCTGATTCCATTTATATATATTTATGTAGGCAAATAGAGATTGATAGTAAATTTTTGGAAGAACAATGCATTATGGATTACAGCCTTTTGCTTGGTGTGCATTATCGAGCACCTCAGCATTTGAGGTCTCTCATGTCCTACAACAGAGTTGACGGCCTAGGGAGTGTTGCAGAGGAAGGTGTGCATTTTGAACATATGATCTTCTAGTGGCAGTTTCTTTTGGTCCTTTATATTTTATTTAGCATACCATTTTCATTTTGTAGATTATACGAGTTAAGTGTCTTTCAAGAATTCAGAGTTGTTGGCATGCATAAGATAGCCAAATCTGTGCAAAAAGAAAATTATTACTCCATATTGACAGTTACAAAATATTTAAGACGTAGTTTGTTACACACAAATGAAACAGAAATATAAGATGGGAAATTCTATTCACATCATTTACATACATGATGAAACCTAGATGTCAGATATATACCATATAAAGGGCGCATTTGAAACAACATCGAATAAGACACATAGGGTCGATACCAATTCAACTCACACTTTCGGCTTTAATATTTTGTGATGATATCATGCAATTGCATGGTACATAGCATACACCCAAGTAATCGGGTCTATGCTGTAGTTATCCGATTCTGATACAACTTGTATGCATTTCCTACTTTACATTATCCTGAAGGACAATGGCCTAATTTCAAATTTTCTTGGTGGTTATATTTCAGAGGATGAGATCTCCAACTACCCTCAAGGCCTTGTATTGGTTCCTCGTGGAACAGACGACAGTAGTGTTGTCACGGGTTCTCATATACGAGGTAGACGTTTGCGAGCATCAGCTGCAGGTGATGAGGAAGTAGATCTTCTCCTCCCGGGTACAGCAAGGTATGATGTCCTAAACATGTCATGACGGATATTCTATTGCAATATCCCAAAATTTATTCATTGTTGCCTGGATCTTGGTATTTTATTTGTATAAACCCTCCCAGAAGTGCTTATAGAAACAGAATGGCGTGAGAAAACAAATACATAGTCACCTTAAAATGTTGGGGAACCTGAAAATAAGCTTGTTGCGTGCTACA
The DNA here is from genome assembly GCF_006381635.1 of Hibiscus syriacus. Classification (NCBI taxonomy): domain Eukaryota; kingdom Viridiplantae; phylum Streptophyta; class Magnoliopsida; order Malvales; family Malvaceae; genus Hibiscus; species Hibiscus syriacus. The sequence goes on along the minus strand of NW_024062338.1, from coordinate 682,427 downwards.
ATAGTTATGAAGAAATTCTTTCTTGCTCTGCCTTCTATTAAAAAAAGATGAAAATTACATATGTCTGATACCTACTTATAGCCATAATTTCTGGAGTCTAAATTGAGAGAGAAAAAGGGATGGTAGTGACTATACGTACATATGCACAAATTGGCTATATATTGTGATTCTAATGCAGCGTGTAAGCTTTAATTCTTCATCTTTTATCTTTAAGGGGATAACCTTTTAATGTTTTTATTTATTTATTTCTTGAACAGATTCCAGATCCAGCTTGGTGTGAACATGCCAGCGAGGGCCGAGCAGATTCCTGGTAAAGAAGAAAACATGTTCCATGAAACATATGATGTTGTTCTATATCTGGGAATCATCGACATTTTGCAAGAATATAACATGACTAAGAAGATTGAACATGCCTATAAATCTCTTCAGTTTGATTCTCTGTCCATATCAGCCGTCGACCCTACATTCTACTCGCAACGGTTCTTGGATTTCATTCGGAAGGTATTTCCTCCGAATTCCATGAAAACTTGACACGAGGTTTTGGGTCCATAGTGTCCAAATGTTGTGAGAAATGGAGTGATTAGGGGATGTAGTACACCATTCCAAATACCATTTGTGCCAATGTTGCCGAAATACTTTGTTCAAGATCTGCTCCTAGGAGTCGATTTTTAATCAATGATGTTTATAGCGAGTATAGTTACCTGCCATTGTTTATGATATACTTCCTGTAACACACATTCAATGCTTTGTTCTATCCTTTCGCTCTTCTCAAAATAATGGAAACAAAAGCTAGATAGCATGTAAAGCTTTATCTACTCTAATCCTTCTATTTTAAAGCTCAGAACCATTACTTATCGGCCATTTATTAATTGATGTTACTCTTTTTATTAGTTCATATATTTGTAAAAAAAAATCCTATCACCAATGTACCTAGATTCGGCAGTTCTTAAAAACAACAAAAAGATTAAAATTGTGCAAGAATTAAATGTAAAAGCACTAAATTGTTTATTATAAACGTAAAGGAGATTTGTTTCTTTGCCATTAATAGGGTAGCATTGAAAAGCTATAAACTTATACAAGCTCCCCTTTTCCGCTAAGATACTAATATCAAATTTGATGAAAAATAGGTATTTCATTCTAGCCTCCAAAGAGTGGCAACAAAAATGTAGCCACCACTCATCCTACTCTCACACAGGCTAAGCAAATTTCAAGGATCATGTACTTAACAGCTTCCCTGGGAGGTTTGGGCACTAGTGGCGGCTTCAAAAACTCTCCTAGCCTCTGTTTCAGGGTCAGCTAGCTCCTGTGGGATCTGCATGAATTCGAGTTAGGAACACATCTTTGAAGGGAAAATATTAGATTTAGAAAACCTACTCAAGACTAACCTTTCCATAAGTGTTTGTCTTTGTGGGTGAAGCTCCTTTCGCCAGTAACAATTGTATCACTTCTGCATGCTCACCTCTTGTTGCATGATGAAGAGGCTGATGCAAAAAAGAACACAGAGTAGCCGTAAACAAGACTTATATGTAAAAAGCAGCTCTGCTTTTAATATGAACAATTGGGTCAATTCAGGTTTCAAAAATTTTCAGATCATTTGGTTTGAGTCAAATTTGAATTTGTCATTTCGGATCATTATGGGTTTACTTGTTCAGCCCATTTTGGGTTTGGACTATTTCAAGCTCAAACTGTTGATTTTTTAAGGTCAAAACGGCCGGGTTTCAGTCTTGTCAAGCAATTAGGAGAAGAATGCAAATCGATTCCCATTTTCATTTATTAAATAAAAACTTTGACCAATGTGCAATTGAATGCCAAACAAATCAGAATCAATTGAAATGAATCAAATTAGCTTTAGAACCTAATCAACATCAAGTGAATAAACTGAACATACAGGCATTAGAATTCAATATGGTTCAAGTGTCATTAATATGAAGTACTCACAGTATCACCTTCGGCATCAACTGAATCTAGTATCCTTTTCAAACATCCACTGTCAATGGCTTTGTCAAGTAGAAGTTGTACTATCTCAATAAATCCTGAAAATGTCGATTAGGAAAGGAAAAAAAGCCAAAAGTCAGTACCTAGTCAGAGATAAAAGATTCTAAATAAAAGTGAACATCCTACCGCCAGCACAGGCATCATGCAAAGGAACTGCTCCATCTTCATCTTTGGCCTCCAAATTAGCCCCCCTTTCCAAAAGTAGCTACAAGGGATCAAATCATCAATCATAAGGCTTTTGGTCTAGAAAAAAATACATAAAAAATAGCAGTGAAAACAGCACTCGACACTGACTTGAACACAAGGCAGATAACCATAGAGGCAGGCAAGATGGAGAGCTGTATCACCATCTTCTACAGGTTCATCGATGCTGCCATTCATGTTGTCTATACAATAAAATGAACAATAAAAAACATCATTAGGAGATATAGTAGTCAAAGAACACTTCAATGTTATGTTATGCAGATTTGGGTGCGAGTGCTGAACATGAGTATGTATACGGTACACGTATGGTCAGATTCTATTAAATTTTTCATGCATTTGGAGGATCTATGGAAATTATATCCACATATTCATGTATCAGACACAAGTGTCGGGCACAAGTATTTAAACAAAAATGAAGAGAGTGATCAAAATAGATTTAATGTCCACGCAAATCCAACTAAAACGATGAAAGAAAGAGCATATTAGTTGTTCCATTCTGAAAAAATGTTCAGTTAACGTCCAAAGGGCCATAAACACTTGCATAACATTGACATAAATACTGGGAAATAAATCAAAAGTTTAAAACAATCCGTCATACAATATAGGAAGACACTTAAATAAGGCATTATTCAAGATCAGAATTTTTCTCAACTTCAGCTCCTTACATTTTTTTAGTTTTAATAAATGAATTACAAGCTATCAATCATATATGAAAAGCTTATCAATTTTTTTTAAGTACAATTATATATGCAAAGCTTTAATTTCTAAGGCACTAAGGATATATTAATCGTCAACTTCAATATAGCATTCAAAAACTGAAATCAACATCAAATAAGCTCTACACTTCATCTATTTCCTTTAGAGACTCCCATCATGTTCTTCCAATTTCATGAAAAGGTTACCCAAAATCCCTAATTATATTTAAGTAATAACTATTCTCACATCAGAATTGACCCAGAGACCACAGTCAGTAACAAAAATAAGAGAATTTCCAAAAACTAATCTTTTTAAGCTTTAGAGAATGATAAAATCCCATAAAATCCCAAAGGGAGAAAGAAAAGTAAAAGTTTGTAGCATGAAATTTTAACAGGTAAAGCTCAAACAAACAGGAATAAAAGAGTAAAAATTGTCAAATGGGGAAAATGAAACCTAGGGCGAGGCGAAGAGCGTTGAGGTCGCCGAGCTGGACAGCGGCGGCAAAGTCGCGTAGGTGCGGAGGGGTATCGGCTTCAAGGTCAATCTCGAGACCATTTTCTTCAAAGAGAGCGTTATCGTCGTCTTCATCTTCTTCAAGTATGTGTCTTCCTGGAACCGCCATCGTTTTCTTTCCTTTATCTCGATTTCTCTGTTATTGGTGTACGGCTAATCAACTTAGGTTTATTACTCCTTTTATTTTCTTATAACTGTAATGTTTTGGGTAAACTACATAAATCATCATTAAATTTTATTATCACTCCTATTTTAGTCACTTAAGTTTAAATTTTTTTAATTTAATAACCAAAATCTATACATTGAATTTTTTTATCATTCTGCCATTAACTTTATAAAGGTGTTATAACATGATCTAATAAAATAATTTTTTATTACCAATCTTGATTTCAAGTCTATGACTCACTATAACTCATGCGTTATAGTAGAAGAATAAAAAAAAGCTTGTTGAAGTTACTTTCACGCATGAAAACCATCTGAATTGCTTGCTGCTATGAAAATCATGCAAAAAATACAAGAAGGATGAAATTAAGGACATAAAGAGACAACACAATATTCTTAATTTCCTCTTTATGTTGTCAATTATTACCAATTTTCTTTACTAACAAAACACACCCACAAAGAAAAAAAAATGGAACATGGAGGATATACGACCAGTTAAATGGCGTCTGTCCATCATTTGGTTGGGCTCGCTTTAAGGAATCCCATGCTTATAATGTAGTCCTTCTTAATTTGATATTGGATCTTCCTTGATAGATGGGATACCATAGAACCCGATCGATTGATACCTCTAGATTCATATTTTGTTCCTTTATAATTTCAGATGATAAAACCTGACAGGGAGGTAGTATTTGTTCAAATATTCTCATTTTTATCTCTATAATTTCATATGACAAAACCTAACATGGAGAAGAAGAAAAAAAGAAATTAAAGAAGAAAAAAAATTGTGGAAATTAACAAGTTGAAAAGTCAAGAACTAGATAAAGTTTAATGTAAAGTGACATGTCGTTGCCTTGTTAGTAAACTAACATAAGAGTAACCAAAAAAGTTTAATGTACAAAGTTTAATTATTAAATTGAAATTTTTTAAACTTAAATGACCAAAATAATAATAATAATAATATGAGTGATGATTTGTGTAATTTATCCTATATTTTTATATTGACGTTTAGGGTATACTGTACACAACATGTTTGGTCAACCGATGATCACCAAAATATGAATAAGCTTACGGTATATCAAACTTAGGGAATAATTCCTATCTAGAGAAGGGTTAGGGATATTTTATACCAAATGAGTATTGAACTCACAACTTAGAAGTAAAGGGAGGTGTCAACAGAAAACTTTTATCGACATGCTTTAGAAAATATTGACATACTTAAAACTTAACTCTTATATCAAATTAAATAGAATATAAATTATTATTTCTAGCATATGTAAAAATTGTAGATACTCATTTTCGTCCGATTTTTTTATTTTATATATTATAATTTGTAAATGTTTTTAACATACATATGATATATGTAGTTTTGAAAACGGTTTTTTTGAAATATATATAGTATATAATTTTTTTAAAACATTTTGAAAATATATAATATATGGTTTTTAAAACATTTTGAAAACTTATATAATACATAGTTTTGAAATCATTTTGAAAAAATATATAACATATAGTTTCTTTAAAACCTTTTGAGAAACTTATATAAAATATAGTTTAAAAAACATTTTTAAAAAATTATATAATATATAGTTTAAAATCATTTTAAAAAAATCGATATAATGTTTTTAAATCATTTTTTTTTGAAAAACTATAATATATAGTTTGGAAAACTTATTTTTTAAAAAATAATATATGGTTTAAAGATGTTTTTGAAATATATACTATATAGTTTATTAGTATACTATTATTGTTATTATTTAAGTTATTCGTTTTATTGATTCTTTTTATTTTCCTTTTTATTTTCGGTTCAGATTATGGTCCAAACGGTCCAGCAAAAGTCTGAAGAGTGGGCCTGACCTAGCCCAGAGTATAGATTAGGGTTTTTACGTTCAGTCAAGACGCCGCAAGTCAGGGAAACCAAGTCACGCCAATAATCACAAACGGCACGAGATTTCTGGCCGAGATCCCCAGGACTGACCCATCCCGGGGTGGCCGGTAACAACTGCCACGAGCGCCCCTATTTCGGAACCAACAAGCCACTGGTGGGGGTATAAATACCCCACCAAGCCACTACCAAGGGGAACGGGGGAACCAACAGATATACACCAAAGAACCAAAACATCGAACACGAGAAACAGAAACCATCAACAATAATATCTGAAAAAGGGTCAAGATCAGGGCTAAAAGCAATCCCAATCATGAAAGCAAACACCAACATCAACACCGAACCAAGGTGAACACAAAAAGCAGTAAACACAAGTAGCTAAGCCCACACATAAATATAAGTAAAATAGCAATATAAACGCAAAAAAATATTCTGAGAAGAAGGAACCAGTCGAAAAACGCAAGGGTTCGTCGGAAAAAAGGTAAAACCCGAATGGTTTTTGTAGTTCTACTCTGATAGAGGTGTTTTTAGGACGATTGAGGCTGGGTTTCGGGTTTACGGTGAAAAGGGGAATATTTTGAGGCTAAGTTGGGTTTTCCGGCCGTCGCTCGACGGATGGCACGGCGGGAAGGCCACCGAGCGGTTACCAGAAATCGTCTGGAGAGAGGCGAGAAGAGAAATTTTTTTCTCTCATTTTGCAGAGAGAGAGAGCAAAGTGTTAAATGGGAAAAGATAGCCATTTTGGCTTAAGGGGAAACGAATATATAGGGTAGCCAAAACGACGCCGTTTTATGAAGGGTCTCCTGCGCATTTTCGTGCCTGGGTAAACTATGCCACTGGTGTCTATGAATTGTAAACCTTCCGTTTTGGTCACTGAAGTAAAATTTTTGATACTTTCGATTTGGGTTTCTAATTTTTTATGCTTACTATTTAGTCACTAGTTTATATATATATATATATATATATATATATTTATTATTATTAACATATATTTTATTTTTAGTTTTTCTTTATTATTATTATTATCATTATATATATATATATTTATTTATTTAATTTATTTATATAATTTTATTGTTTTTTATCTTTATTGTTTTTTTTCTTCTAGTTTTTATTTATTTATTATATTTTTTCCTCCTTGCTTATTTTTTATATTTTTTATTATTTTTTTCTTTATCAAATTTATCCTATTTATTTTCATTTTATTTTTATTTTCTTTATCTTATCTTATTTATCTTATTTGTTTTTTAATTGTTTTTTATCTTATTTATTTTCACTGTTTTTTTCCCCTTACTAACAATTGTCCTCACTTTTTAAGGGTACGTTTTCAGATGAATCAAAGGTAAAAAATTCGAATCGGATAATTTAAATTTTAATTCAAATTTCAAATTTTTGCAATTAAAGGCAACCGACAAATTAATTGGTACCAAAAGGGTGGTTTAGGGGTGATAATCCTTCTTTGATCGTAACCGACTCCCGAACTCAACATGTTTCTGGTACAACGCATATAAGGTAAGATGGTGTCCGACCCACCTAAATTCGTTTTAAAACGGTCGGTGGCGACTCTAACCCATTTTCCTAAGTCGAAACCCAGTTCCGGGCCCAACCAAAATAAGGTCGCGACAAAAATAAATGAGACTGAACTCTTTCATACTGATCTTATTTTATATTAATTTTAATTTGATTATTTTTCATCCTCTAAATTCATAACAATAACATCTAACAACTTAAGCTTTAGCTTCCTTGTGAACCAAGCAAGAGAATCTTAATCCAACATCCACAGTTGTGAATATAAATCTTCTGCCTCTTCTATGTGCTTTGTACCTCACTAATAATATTTTAATGTACCTTTTTTCTATTTTTATAACACTCATACTTTCTTATTTTACTTCATCTTCTACAATCTACCTCTTTTCAAACCCACATTTGCCCAGAAAATTAACCGATGAAAAGCTCGGTGTTATCATCACCTTTGGTTCCCCAAGCGTAAACACATAAAGATTAGAACCAGAGAACGAGATCGACTAATCTTACGACAACATCAAATTTGGATCACTTAAGTCTAACATGGCAAACCTTGTGAATAAATTTTGCTTTCAATCTTCCTTATTCAACTTGCCTTCTGGAGAAGAACACACGAAGTTGATTCAATCCAGCTTAACAAATTAACATGACATATGTGGATGCTATTCGTACCATTAAATTTCAAGCAGATAAAGCTCTAGAGAAGAACACACGAAGTCTATTCAATCAAGCTTTATATGTATATCATAGAGAAAATTCAGGATTCTTGCAGAAACGGTATTCTCACCATCACAATGCCCAAAAGAATAATTCTTCAGCTTCTTCTCGATTCTCTAAAACCCAGTACTTCCAAATCTCCAGTAGCTTCATCTTCGACCTCTGTTGTTCAAAAACAAAGAGACCAAAAGTTACAGTCACCTCCAAAACCCAAAATTCAACCTAAACCACCAATGGCGATTGATACTCAAATTCCAAAACAACATACTAAAGGGAATGATGTTGAAGGTAAGACATCACCACCATTAAAGTAACAGACACTCCAATATCATGTTGCTAGACAACCGTCTTTCCTCAAGATAGCCTTCATCTTCAATTTCCACAATTAGAAATTTCTCCCATTGAATTTTTCAATATCAAATTTCGTTGCCATAGCTTCTTTTACGGACAGCTCCCACTATTTCACTATCGTGAATAGTTCTCTGGAACCTTCAAAGAATGGGTAATAACTTCTTACTTTCTTATGTTGGAGAATCCACCTTTTGGTGGTAACCACAAAGACAATAAGCATATATTACACACTCTAATCTAGCTCGGATACCAATTGTTGCGGAAGACGGCTATCGGATAGAGCAAAATCGCAACTGATAATTTGAGAAAATAAAAATGAAGATAAAAGAGACACAAAATTTACGTGGAAAACCCGTAAATAATATAGGGTAAAAACCACTGACAACGATAGAAGAATTTCACTATGAGAAAATAGAAATTACAACTTCTCTCGATCTACCAAGGATAAAACAATGATAATTCTCTCTTGATAAAAATGAGAAAACAACTCTCAAGAAATTCTCTAAATTCTCTCTAGTATTGGAAGAAATCTAGAATGTTTTGGGATGGTTTTGAAGCTAAATGAGCTAGGGTATTTATAGTAGAAGCTTTAAGAACTAATCTTGAAAATACCCTAAATTACAATAACTAAATGTGAGATTTTGCATGTCACTTTTCAACCATTATTAGTGCCAACTATGAACCATTATTATTGCCAACTTACAATGTATTATGAACCATTATTATGCATTATACAACTATTATTAGTTGTTTGACAACTAATAATTTTGCATGACAACTAATAATCTCCCACTTGAAGATTTGATTAGAATAATCATATCTTCACACCATTCTTTCTACCTTGTACCTTTATGTTGCTTACGTTTCTGACAGGCCACAAGAGGATCGACACCAGGTAAATTTATCAGCGTTGATCGCCTTCGTCATGAAATCTTCTATGTTGTCTTTGGTATGGATCTTCTGCATATCTACCGTCCATTCTTCCACATTTTTCATGAATGAAATAGTATTGAACTCGTATGTGCTTTGTCCTTGAATGAAATTCTGGATTCCTTGCTAGATGCAAGGCGCTTTGACTGTCACAAAACAGAGAGACATACTCTTGATTGTGCCCAAGCTCCTTCAATAGCATCTCACCAAATTGTACGAGGCCACATCGCTGCACAATAAAATTTTCCTTAAGAGGAAATTGTACACTCTCCGGATGCCAGAATCTACTTTAGTGACGGAGCACTTAAACACACTGAACACGTTATTTTCTTAGCTTACATCCTTAAGATGTACAATAGGAGAACAAGAACGTGTTGAACTTCTACTTCAAAGTCTACCTGATTCGTATGATCAACTCATCATCAACTTGACAAACAGTAATGTCACCAATCTAGTCCTCGATGACGTTGCAGCTGCTGTTCTACAAGAAGAAAATCGGTGCAAGAACAAGGAAGACAGACAAGTAAATCTGCAACAAGCAGAAGTGTTGACAACGATGAGAGGGAGATCAACAGAACGTGGCCAAAGCAGCAGTCACAAACATGGTAGATCGAAGTCGAGAAGCAAGAAGAATTTAAAGTGCTACAACTGTGAAAAGAATGGTCACTTGAAGAAGGATTGTTGGAGTCTAAATAAAAACTCCAATCCATAAGGCAATACTGCAAACACTTCAGATGATGGAGATGCTCTATACTGTGAAGCGTCACCCACCGTAGAAGGTAGAAAGAGATATGCAGACATATGGCTCATTGATTCGGGAGCAACATATCACATGACCTCAAGAAGAGAATAATTCCATCATTATGAACTTATCTCAGGAGGATCTGTGTATAGTTGCAATGATCATGCCTTAGAGATCATTGGCGTGGGAACCATCAAATTAAAGATGTATGATGGAACAATTAAAGTTGTTCGAGATGTGCGACACGTGAAAGGCCTGAAGAAAAATTTATTATCCTAAGGATTGTTGGATAATAATGCAAGTAAGATTGAAACACGAAAAGGAATCATGAAGGTATTCCGTGGAGCGCTTGTGGTGCTGAAAGGCGAAAAGATAGCAGCAAACTTGTACATGCTGAAGGGAGAGACTTTTCTAGAAGCAGAAGCCTCTGTTGCCTCATGTATTTCAGATTCTGCAATGCTATGGCATCAGAAACTTGGACACATATCAGAACAAGGAATGAAAGTCCTTGTGGAGAAAAAGCTACTTTCAGGCTTAACAAATGTATCACTTCCTTTGTGTGAGTATTGCATAACAAGTAAGTAGCACCGGTTGAAATTCAACACGTCAAATTCTAGAGCCAAAAGTGTTCTAGATTTGGTTCACTCTGATGTATGGCAAGCACCAGTTACATCCCTAGGCGGAGCAAAATACTTTGTCTTATTTATTAATGACTACTCTAGGAGATGTTAGGTGTACCCTATTAAGAAGAAGTCAGATGTGTTTTCCACTTTCAAAAACTTCAAAGCGCGGGTGGAACTTGATTCTGGAAATAAGATCAAGTGTTTCAGAACAGATAATAGAAGAGAATACACAGGTGAAAAATTTGATGACTTTTACAGGAAAGAATGAATCAAAAGACAGTTCACAGTGACAAACACTCCTTAACAAAATGGAGTGGTAGAGCGGATGAACAGAGCCTTGTTAGAAAGAAGAAGAGCAATGTTGAGGGATGCAGGCCTAGAAAAATCATTATGGGCAGAAGCAGTCAATACCGCATGTTATTTGGTGAATCGAGCTCCATCAACTACAATAGAGCTAAAGACACCAATGGAGATGTGGACTGGTAAACCAGCTGATTATTCAAACCTCCATGTATTTGGAAGTATTGTGTACGTGATGTAAACACCCAAGAAATTTCAAAGTTGGATCCAAAATCCAAGAAATGCAAATTCTTGGGGTATGCTAATGGAGTAAAGGGGTATCGCTTATGGGATCCCACTGCCCGCAAAGTGATCATTAGCAGGGATGTTATCTTTGTAGAAGATAAGCTACAAAGAAAAGAAGACGATGATAGCGCTGAAAAGTCAGAGACTACACAGATACATGTGGAAAAAGAGTTTGAACAAGGAGATTCTTCTGAAGCAGAACCAGCATATGATGAACAAGAACCAGAGAGTTTTGAAGTTCCAACAACTTGTCAATCAGATCGTGTGAGAAGACATCCCAATTGACACCCGGATTATGTTATAGAAGGTAATATTGCATAACGCCTTTTAATAGAGGAAGGTGAGCCATCAACATACCAGGAGGCAATAAACAGCTCAGATGCTTCACTGTAGATGATGGCGATGCAAGAAGAAATCGAAGCCCTTCATAAAAATAATACATGGGACCTTGTGTCACTACCACAAGGAAGGAAGCCAATTTGTAACAAATGGGTCTTCAAAATCAAGCGAAATGGTGACGATCAAGTTAAGAGGTATCGTGCAAGACTGGTGGTCAAAGGATATGCTCAAAAAGAAGGTATTGATTTCAATGAAATATTTTCTCCTGTGGTTCGAATAACAACAGTTCGAGTAGTTTTGGCAATGTGTGCTACAATGTACTTACATCTAGAGCAACTAGATGTTAAAACATTTTTTCTTCATGGAAATCTTGAAGAAGAAATTTATATGCTCCAGCCTGAAGGTTTTGAAGAAAAAGAAAAAAAGAACTTGGTTTGTAGGTTGAACAAATCTCTGTACAGTCTAAAGCAGGCGTCGAGGTGTTGGTATAAGAGATTTGATTCCTTCATTATGTGCATTGGATACAACAGACTTAATGCATACCCTTGTGCTTATTTCAATAGGTCTGGTGATAACGATTTTGTTATATTGCTGTTGTATGTGGATGACATGTTGGTTGCATGACCCAACAAATATCATATTGAAGAATTAAAGGAAAAATTGGCTAGGGAATTTGAAATGAATGACTTGGGATCAGCAAACAAGATTCTAGGGATGCAAATTCACCGAGACAGAAGTAATAGGAAGATTTGGCTTTCACAAAAGAATTACTTAAAGAAGATCTTGTCACGATTCAACATGCAAGATTGTAAGCCAATTTCTACCCCTCTTCCTATTAACTTCAAATTATCCTCCAGTATGAGTCCTAGCAGTGAATAAGAGAGGATGGAGATGTCTCGAGTACCGTATGCATCGGTAGTGGGAAGTTTAATGTTCGCTATGATATGCACAAGACTAGACATTGCACAAGCAGTGAGAGTGGTTAGTCGGTACATGGCGAATCCAGGCGAAGAGCATTGTAATACAGTAAAGAGGATCCTGAGATACATCAAAGGAACCTCAAATGTTGCATTATGTTACCGAGGATCAAATTTACTTATCAATGGGTATGTTGATTCTGACTATGCAGGGGATTTGGATAAAAGCAAATCTACTACAGGATATGTGTTTAAAGTTGCTGGTGGAGCTGTAAGCTAGGTTTCAAAATTACAGTCAGTTGTGGCTACATCCACAACAGAGGCAGAATATGTAGCAGCTACACAAGCCAGTAAAGAAGCAATTTGGTTGAAGATGCTATTGGAGGAGCTTGGGCACAATCAAGAGTATGTCTCTCTGTTTTGTAACAGTCAAAGCGCCTTGCATCTAGCAAGGAATCCAGTATTTTATTCAAGGGCAAAACACATACGAGTTCAATACCATTTCATTCGTAAAAAGGTGGAAGAAGGGACGGTAGATATGCAGAAGATCCATACCAAAGACAACATAGCATATTTCATGACGAAGGCGATCAACGCTGATAAATTTACCTGGTGTCGATCCTCTTGTGGCCTGTCAGAAACGTAAGCAACATGAAGGTACAAGGTAGAAAGATTGGTGTGAAGATATGATTATTCTAATCAAATCTTCAAGTGGGAGATTATTAGTTGTCATGCAAAATTATTAGTTGTCATACAACTAATAATAGTTGTATAATGCATAATAATGGTTCATAATGCATTGTAAGTTGGCAACAATAAAGGTTCATAGTTGGCACTAATAATGGTTTAAAAGTGACATGGCAAAATCTCATATTTAGTCATTGTAATTTAGGGTATTTTCAAGATTAGTCCTTAAAGCTTCTACTATAAATACCCTAGCTCATTTAGCTTCAAAACCATCTCAAAGCATTCTAGCTTTCTTCCAATACTAGAGAGAATTTAGAGAGTTTCTTGAGAGTTGTTTTCTCTTTTTTTATCAAGAGAGAATTATCATTGTTTTCTCCTTGGTAGATCGAGAGAAGTTGTAATTCCTATTTTCTCATAGTGAAATTCTTCTACCATTGTCCGTGGTTTTTACCCTATATTATTTAGGGGTTTTCCACGTAAATTTTGTGTCTCTTTTATCTTCATTTTTATTTTCTCAAATTATCATTGCGATTTTGCTCTATCCGATAGCCGTCTTACGCAACATATTAAACTCTTGTATGCATGTATTAAAACTAAATTTGCAGATTCAGGGGGAATGACAGTGATGAAAATTATTTTGAGATCTATTGTCCCAGTTGTTCAAAGAGTATTGTGAAACCAGAAGGCAAGTCGAAGAAGGAAGATTCAAAGCAAAATTCATTCAAAGGTTTGCCATGTTAGACTTAAGTGATCCAAACTCGATGTTGTCGTTAAATTCATCGATCTCGCTCGCCAGTTCCAATCTTCATGTTTATGCTTGGGGAGCTGAAGGTGATAACGCAGAGCTTTTCATTGGTTAATTTGGTGAAGGTGGGTTTGGGAAGAGGTAGATGGTAGAAGATGAAGTAAAATAAGAACGTAATTTATTTTTAGAAGTTTATACGAGTGTTGCTATAAAATAAAAAGGGCACGTGTAAAAATATTATTAATGGTACAAGGAGGGGCACATAGAAGGGCAGAGGATTTCGGTTCTTGAATTGATGGCAAAATTCTTTCTTCTTTGCTCTCGTAATTGCTCTTCTCTTTATTATTATTGTTATTATAATTATCTTCCTTTACTCTGTTTTTCTTTATATTTCATCAGTTATCACATGCTTCTCCAGCCCATAAAGGAATAAAATAGGTGGGGCAACCTAACAAAAAAATGGAAAATATATGGATCAAATGATACCATGAAAATACAAAAGCTAACATACTTCATCAAAGAACTTTCTTTTCAAGTACTTCATTGACATGGAACAAAGTTAAGTTTCAAAGAATGATCTGAGGAAATTAATTAATGCTAATGATACAGGATGGATTTTGCATTGATTCTAGTAATGGCAATCAACCAAAGAGGATGACGAAAAAATCAGTAGCTTTCCCTTGGAAGCAAACGAAAGCACTTTAGGTTCCTTGTGATGATCATCTTCCGGTGCTGGAAGATTAAGATCCAATTGCAGAACACATCTGGGTTTGGTGGGCTGTTCTGTTGTACCGACAGTGCTCAAGTTTGTCGTCCTTGGAACATTACTTAATGTCCTATGCCTTCGCATATGACCTCCAAGAGCTTGTCCCGAGGAGAACTCAGCGCGACATATGGAACACTCGTGAACTCTAGATTTGTTGCATAGAACAGAAGCCTTGCACGTTATTTGAAGTGAAAGTGTCGTATTCATGTCGTTGAGTTCATCATGATGATAATCATCATCTTCCGCAAAAATCAACTCTTTATGATTGTTGTTGTTGTTATCTTGATGATGATCGTTAACCTTGGGCTTTTTGTGGCTTGCTCTATGCCCACCAAGCGCCTGGAATGAAGGGAAACACCGGTTACATGTCTTGCATTGGTGAACAAACATCCCCCGGCGCCGCTGAAGAAGGCGGTTCCGATGGTGGTTTTCTTGTTTGACCTTGAGACAAAAGAAGTAAACAATTCGCCATATCTTCTTCATCTTCTCGTTCTCGCTCAGAACTATTCCCTTCTGCTAAATCAACAGATGTTGCTGGAGAAACAACAACTCCGCCACCTCCAGTAGATGTCGTGGTGGTGGTTGAAGCCACCTGGAAAGTCAGAGGAGGCGACGGTGGCCTTGGACGTTTGCTACGTTTCCCTTTGATGATTTGCAACAGATCTTTACAAACAACAACATCCTCCTCCCCCTCCATCATCATCATCTCTCTAATTCAATCTAGGAAAAGGGTTTCTATCAGAGAGTTGAAAATAATAATTTTTTTTTGAACACTGACCCTGGAATTTGCTTTGAAAATTGTGAGTTTCCAGCCATGGAAGTCATTGTGTGTATATATAATATGTGAGTAGGAGAATGGTAAGAGAAGAGTGAGATTCGGTTGGCTTTGAAGCAAACCCTTTGCCTTTTTGGCGATGATTCCTTCTTTAAGAGGTAGGATTGGATTGGAAGCCTGGAACCACTTCATTTCTGCTTCTCCACACTTCTCTTTATTTATTTATTTATTTACTTGCTTGGAGTTTCTGTTAGCCTTTCCTAATACTTTTTGTAATGAACTTGAAGATAGGAATTTAATATCGGATGGTCTCACCATTACTTTTTGTAATTTAATATCGAATAAATTATTACATGTATTTGGCTCACCACATCTTTCATAGTCTCACTCTATATATAAAATAATTTTTCTTTTAATAAAAGATAATTAAAAAAATTACTCGAATTACTGAACAGCTTGAATAAGTACTTCAGTTTTCAAGTTTGATTTTAATTATTTTCTTACAATTGGAATAAATCAAGAAAATTAATTGTTGCAAACACTTTATTTATTCTTATCAAGTTCCCATATGAACAAATAAATTCAATTTTTAAAATATCAAAATTTAGAATAATCCTCAACCAAAATGTTTTTGAAAATTATTCAAATTTAATAAATTATATAAAAACTAAAAACCTCTATATAATTATAAAAAATATTTTTAAATGACAAATCTGAGTCCTGAAACAAGTAAATTAACAAATCAAAATTATTATATCAAAGTATCCTATTTATCTTTTATTTTGCTTTTAAAGAATTCTCAAGTATATATGACCTCAAATTTATGTGCTTTAGCTTGTAGTTTAGTTATATTGTCATGAATGTTTTAATTTTGACATATATTTTTTAATTTAATTTAAATAAATTTATCTAACTCGAATTTCATTTTATTCGGTTTAATTCAAAAAAATTCAAATTAAGTTAGAATGATAAAATAAGACTTATTAATTCAATTAACTTAAAATATTTCATTCGAATCAAATGTTCACTTCTTAGTTCGAGTGACCTAACTAAAAACCTATATCGGTTATGTGAGTAGTTTATCAGTCTTTAAAGTAAAAATATGGATTTGTTATTTAATGCTAAAAATACAATTACCTTTCATTTTGTAATTATTAAAATGGTTTTATTTTATTATTTTTATGAATTATAAATTAGTAGGCAAACTCCATACAAGATGGTTAATTAGTTTAATTTCTTGCGTGCCAAACATTTCAATTTTAAATTAGATATTACCAGATGAGAAATGATTGTTCAAACTTTCAAAATTAAAATATTAATTATTTCATGAATAAAGAGCAGAATAAAAACAATAAAATTTGCACTAATTATATTGTGTTAAGCCGCTTAATCAAGCGATGTCATGTGAAGTTGACCCAACTAAGTTGTGATTCTTTGACAGACTATAACCCTGTAATCACGCCGTTTATATTGATCCAATAATTTTATGAATTTCACAAACCTCCCCTCAATCATTAGGAATTTGAGAATGGGTATTTATGAGCTATGGGTCTAATTTTATGGGTAAACTACAAGGTTAGTATCTAAATTATTAGTTTTATTCTGTTTTGGTTCATAAACTTTATTTTTATTTCAAAACTATACCTAACGTGTAGTTTAAGTTTCAGTTTAGTATCCCGCAGTTAAAAATTTAACGCTGATGATGACGTGTCACCATAAGGTAATGACACATCATCATTGGAAAAATAATTAAAAAATATCACATCGGTAGTTCTGTTAATTTTTAAACAGTGGGTACCAAATTGATACATAAACTAAATGTTAGGTATGATTTTGAAAAAAAAAATAAAGTTTGGGTATCATAACGGAACAATAGTTTAGGTACTAAAGGTATAGTTTACCTAGTTTCATTTTAATATAGGTCAAAACATGACATCAATCCCTACGTTTGGATAAGTTTGAGATTTAATCCTTACATTTTTAAATCTTACTTTTTAAAATTAAAAAATCCTACTCCAAAGTTTGACATCAATACACCTATGCAATCATATCATCTTCATAGTAAATTATTATCAACTTAGTAAAATGATTTTAATAGAAGATACTGAAAATGATTGGATTAGAGCTTTTTAAGATGACTTAGTTTTAAACTTTTTAAGTACATAGACTAAATCTCAAACTTTATAAGAGTACAAGGACTGAAGTTATATTTCGACCTCGATATTTTATCGATAATCAATGCTAATACTAATGTGGATCAATCAATATTATTGTTCACACCTATACATTATGTAGTTTGAATTGCTAAAAATGGACTAGTGGACTTTAGCAATGTAAACAAAATAATGAAAAAAATAAAAATAAAACCATGCATTAGGCATTGGTTCATTTCTTAATATTAAACCTAACGTTGAATTGATTTTTTATATTATTTAATATCCAAATACATGTCATTCTGAATTTATGATACATGTGATACAAAACGATAAAGAAAAGACCACATATTTTGGGTTGCCAAGATTTTAAATTTGCACTCTTAATATAAAATTTTACATTCGTTTCTAATGATTATACGATAGAAATACGATATAATGTTATTTATTTTAAAATTTGTATGGTATAAATTATTCGCACTCTTAACATGATAATACAAATATATTAAAATTTGTATGGTATAAATTATTTTTTATATTTATATAATATTTTAAACATGATTATAATATTATAATATTAAAACATATACAAATTAGGCTATGATACAATAGTCCAACGTGAAATAAATAGATTTGGAAGAGATTCTTGGCGTAAGGAAATAGATATTTACGAAGAAGGGATCGTGAGAGGCACGTTTGGGTTAGCATCACCATTAGTTACTAACATAAAGTAAAGCATCAAATATTCGCACTCATACATTTTATTTTATTTTTGAGGGATTTGTTTGTTCATGTGCTAAAAAAAGTGGGATTTCTTTTCCCTTAAATTTGTTCTTTGCTTTGCTTTCATACGTTGTTAATTTCTTCTTCTACTACTACTACTTCCACCTCCTTAACTTCCGATATGTATTTGAATTTGGAATATATAAAAAGAATTCATGTTAAAATAATGCAAGTTGTTAAGCATATATATTAAGTTTTTGATAAAAATGGATGACAAGTCTGCTAGTCGGTGATGTATGAAGTACTACGTATTTTTTTTAATAATTCAATATATACAAGTTTTTGGTTGTATGATTACACCTCATACCTAAATCGTAATAGATCGAGAAAGTCATGGAAGTAGTTATTTTCTGAAGATTTTAATTATTTATATATATTTGATATTTTTATATTTTTATTAATAATTTATTTTATCTCTAAAATTGGATTTTAGTGTTTCTTTGACAGACATGCACTACATATTTTTAGTAGAATTCATATTTTCTCTCTAAATGACCTATGTTTTGGTTTTATTTAGTGGCTACTCAATTATGTACTTGGTTTACATGTGCACTACCTTGTTTTTTTGTTACAAAAAATTTAGGTCAAGGGTGGCTCCCCTAGTCCAAGGTCAGAGCATACTTAAAATCTATTTACAATTTATATAAGAATTTATATATTGCTCACTAAGGGTAACGACGGTAAGATTTAAACTTGACCTTTAAATACATGAACCTTGTATTTAGTTTAGTTGGTTGATACTTTGAACTATGTGGATTATGTATTTTATTTTGTTGGTCACTATTATGCTTCGGTTATGTATTTGATTTAGTTATGTGGACTATGATTTTTACTTTGTCCAAATTATAAAGCAATATTTTTTAATAAATCAATATTGTTAATTGAAATAGCTATAAATAAACAAATATTTTATATTTATATTATAATAGTAATATTTACAAGTGGATCCTATATTGATGATTTACATTTATATTGTATATTAATGACGAGTGATGGGTATGAAATTATGAAATAGATAAACATGTCTTGGACGGTTGTTATTGAATGAGATTGGACACTCTATAGTCTCTAGAAGGTATAATGGACAATTTAGCCACGCAAGTTTGAAAATTGTCATTTTAGTGTCAGCTTGAACGCTGTTAATCGGAATAATCAATGAAAACGTAAAAGACTTTTATGGGCGGTTGTGAATAAGAAGTTGGCACCGGTGCGGTTGAAAACGGTTGTGCCTCTTCTATTTCTCCTCCGCAAAATTGATTTCCGTTCGTCAAGATTTTGAAAGATATTTTTAGACTCTGAATTCTTTCAATCTTTGGAAAATTACAATTTTCTGATATAACTTTTGGAAGACGTCATGTGATCTATCAAAATTGATAATTGATCACATTAAGTGACTATATCAATTTAGGGATAACTATAATAACTCCTACGTCTGACACCTACCCTAAGAATCATTATAAAATTCTTGAAGACTGAGAGAGGGTTAATACCTATCTCAACCGCCTTGACCTTTCTTTCACTCTTCTTATTTCTTATGAGAGCATAGTATACGAACACTGGCCAAAAGTCAAATAACCATCGACTATGGTTCTCTATCCAAATCAGAAGAAATGAACTGTCAATGATCGACATAACCTATTTTGTTGCATCAATAATTAGTTCAATGAGCGTGGAACAGCTCCTATTAGAAAAGTCAGTCGAAATACACCCTTAAAGGGGAAAAAAAATCCAAATATCACCTCCCGCCTTCTTAAAATCTCTACCGGCGTACTTAGTTATTTCTGGCTGAAACCTGCAGAATTGAGTTGTAGAGCTTGCAAGTGCAGCTAAAGATACCTCAGAGAACGAGACAGGAAGCGTGACGCACTCTTCTCACTTGGATCATTTTTCCTACGAGCGCTAGAGATGGGCATGTGAGGCTTTTATAGGCCTTGCTTTACGAAGCATGCCCTCTTCACTTGCCCTTAGTTTGGACCCGAGGCGACTAAAGCCAGAGCAGCAGCCTGAGTATGTAAACAAAAAAGTTTTCCACCATCTCCATCAAGTATCTTTACCATCACACGTGAAAGAGATGTTGTTGACCCACGAAGCCCGTACGTAAAGAAACGATGGATGTTGCTACTAGGGATGTTTGTCACCACAAAGACATCGCAACACTTGAGGTAGCCTCGAAAAACAGATAAGCTACACAGGAAATATTAGTAATTATCGTATATCTAATATATACGGGAGTTTCCTCCCCATTAGTCTTACAAACTGGGAAGTAGCTTAGGTAAAACATATTAGATGGACCATCATCTCTACATTAAATTTAGACAAGGTTTAGACTAAAACTTGTCTACTTCTCAAACAAAGCTAGGAAAAAACTTCTCAAATAAAGACCTCCCCATTACTTCTACCAAGGTGAAGATGTCTCCGTCCTATCAGACTTCTCTAAGAGCATCGAGTTCCATTCAAACATAAACTATTATAAACAGACTATTAATGTAAGAGATATAAGAAGGTTCTTTTATCTTATGAAATATGATTACATATTTATTTAATAAGAAAAAGAAGACACTAAAATATCAATGATCAAGAAAAGATTTGGTTTATAATAAAGTATGATTTTAAAATATCAAATATGGTTATGTTGTTAAAAGGGTATGTTGTACATATGATTATGAAAAATAAATATGTAGGTGAAATTCGAATGTGAATAAGGAAGTATGAAGATTGCATCTATGTTGAGAAACAGACGTGCACGAAATTTTAGAAAATAAGAGATGATTTGTTATAAAGGCACGGAAATGTATATTTTAAATAAAATATGAATTTATGGTTAAACATGTTTTAAAAAGAATGTGAACACAATTTACATGTAGCATTGTTATGACGATTACATAATAATATATCTTGAATAATAGCTGAGCTTAGTTAATCTCACATATGTTAACAATTTTACATATTAATTATTGATATTGGGTCATAAGGAGAAATGCAAATGGTGAACTAAAAGTATACTTGGTTTAAAGACAAGTAATAAATCATTTTCCAAAATTTTATGACAATAATGGACTTTGGTTTATGATACACTTTTCATTGATTGTTTGATTATGTTTTGATGAGACTTTGATGACTATGCATGATGATTTGTTGTTTTACATAATGGCATGCTGCATGTTTAGCTGTTTTACAAGCATGATTAAGGTGCTAGTATGCTAAATTTTGAGACAATGCGTTATGGATGTTATGAGTGTCAAAAATATTATTGCAAAATCGAGAGGTTAACGCTGATAGTATAATAAAAATAAAATAACAGAAAAAAATAATCTGCAACTTGTGTCGTGATAAACCAATGCTTTAGAAATAAATTTACCCTGATTAGTGTAATCTCTATAATAAATGACCCCCGAAGTTAACACAGTATTTCCGGAGTTCGTACACCCGAAGCTTGAAAATGAACAAAATGATACTGCTCTTCTCAATACAAAATTTGAACAGAATAAAAAAACAGAAAACTGAGAGGAAATTGCAGAGAGAATGATTTTCGGTGATCATACTTCTTTCATAAAAATAGTAGTTATTTTGTCTATTCGTATAATATGTCTTTATCTATTGTTATAGCATATCTGAATTTTTATTTAATAAATTCTTCTCAATAAAAAATGATGGTTACTTTTATCTAATCTGATATTAATTTTTAGGTGATCATATATCCTTTTTTTTTCGTGAACAGTCACATATCCATTGAAAATAAAATCATTTTTATTCTTTAAGAATTGTAGATATAATACTTTTATTTAGTGCTAAATGAACCAAAGTCGATGTCTCTTTCGAAGGGAGAAAAAGGCAACCTGAGGAGAAAAGATTGTTGCTTGTGCCATCATCTGAAGTTGAAACCAAACCCAACTGCCCAGGTTACTATTATAAGTTGTTTTTATGTTTCTACGGCCGAAAGGTTCCCTCATCAATGCCTTGCATTTTAATTAATACTGCTATTCATGTAAATGGTTCCTTAATTATTTGTAGGATTTTCATCAATAAATAAATGGTTTTATTGTAACCAATAAATAAATAAATGGTTTTACGAAATATATATTGGATAATTTGTGTATGCACGTCTTATTTTATGTTTCTAGTGCCCAAAAAACATATAATAATGTTAAATTTAAAAAATATTTTTTAAAAAATGCATGAAACATATGTTATTATTAGGAAAAAGTAACAAGCTTATTTTGCACGGAAAAGCACTTTGCCGTTGTATTCATCCAAGCTATACTTTTGGGTCATTCTTGCTGCATAGAATAATAGAAACAAAAATATTAAAATCGGATCATATTTCTATTTTACTTCGTTAATATCAAAGGACAAGTTTTTATTTTATTTTATTTTATCTCAAAATGGGAATTTTTAAATTTTTTTCCCATCAAAAGTTACCAATTTTACATTCCTCGTCAGTTTCTTTCTTTTATTTGGAAGGCTTGTTTTTTTTTGGATAAATTGAATTTTATTATCCAAAGAAGCATTACATGCTACAAAAAATACATCCCAATAAGGGAGTATACCAGTTATGCACCACCAAAAATTAGTCTATACTCCAATTGCTACAGAGGATGGAATTAACTTCATCAAGTCTATTGATATTTCTACCTACAAGCTGAATTCGAACTAACTCCTTGATGATCTTCAATAGTTGATCCACATCTCTGGTTTTGTTTTGAAAGATTCTTCTATTTCTTTCTTCCCAAATCAGGTAGATAAATATACTCCATGAAAGCTTCAAAACAGTGGAGATGAGAGATTTACCTTTCCATTCTCTACGAGACCATTCAAGTCTTACCTCCCATGACGTGTGGGGTTTGTGCAAATGAGTGAGCTGCAATATTGAGTTCCACAAGTTATTAGCAAAGTTACAGTCAGCAAACAAGTGATTCCTAGTTTCAATTTCCATGTTGCAGAAGACACATAATCCATCAGTTGGTACTCCCATCCGAGAGAGTCTAGCTCGAGTTGGAAGCCTATCAAATATGGACATCCAAGTAATCACACTGGCTTTAGGGATATGGAGGGGAAACCAAACCGCTTTGTGCCATGGCACCTTATTATGCTTTTCTCTAATTTCTTCCCATATTTTCTTTGTCTTCGAAACACTTGCATTGAGAATGGGAAGAGCCTCAGTCCTGAGCTTTATCAGTTTGTTTATACACCAGCTGTTAGAAGGATTTTCACTCAAGTCATTAAAATCTTTGTTCTTGATCACATAAAGTTTAATCCAAGCAACCCAAAGTGAACCTTCTCCAGCAAGAATGTTTCGTATTAGTTGAATCATACATGCCTTGTTCCAAATTTTGATACTTTTAAAACCGATGCCACCTTCAGATTTGGGATTACATATAAAATTCCAGCTGATTCGTGCTCCAACAGCAGCTTGGTCAGAACCCTTCCACAGAAACCTTGCACAGAGCTGGTCAATTCTTTTAATAACAGATTGGGGCAGCATGAATTGTCTGCACCAGTAGTTGGAGACATTAAAAAGAACTGATTTTATTAATTCAAATATACCAACATAGCTGAGCAATTTTCCAGACCAGAGATGCAACTTAGATTTGATACTGTCAATAAGAGGATGACAATCTTGAATTTTCAGTTTCCGAGTTACTAAGGGAACCCCTAGATACCTTACAGGCAGAAAACCTTGTTTAAACCCCGAGATACATTTTATAGCCTCAAGACTTATTTGGGAAATACCAGCAGCAAACAGTTCTATCTTATTAACATTGAGCTTAAGACCAGACATGTAATAGAAATGCTGAAGAACAGTAAGAATGCCAACAACATAGTCAAGGTTCCCTTTACAAAATATTAAAAGGTCATCTGCAAATGATAAATGAGTAAGTCTATTTTTTTTTTTTGCATTTTGGATGATAACCAAAGATTCATCTGGCAGCAGCAATGTTCAGGATCTCTGAGAGGATATTCATGGCAAGAACAAATAAAATAGGAGAAAGAGGGTCTCCTTGCCTTACCCCCCTTTGGCCTTTGAAGTATCCTATCAAGCTACCATTTAAGGAAATAGAATATCTAGCTTCCTTGTAGCAAGCTTCAATCCAGTTGGTGAAAATGTTTGGCAGACCAATAGCAATTAGAATAGCTGAAATAAAGTCCCAGTGAAGACAATCAAAGGCTTTTTGAAGGTCAACTTTAAGAGCACACCTTGGTGAAATGTTCTTCCTTCCATAGCCCTTTACAAGTTCTTGAGCTAGGAGAGTATTATCAATTATAGTTCTTCCTCTTACAAAAGCAGTCTGGTTAAGGGAAATAATGTCAGGCAGCAGCTTAGTCATCCTTTTTACAATGATTTTAGTGATAATTTTGTACACTACAGAGCAGCAAGATGTTGGTCTGAAATCCTTGACTTTGCTAGGATTTTGGATCTTTGGGATCAAGGCAATAATTATTGAATTGAAGGCAGGCAGAAAAGAGGTTTCCTTGAAGAAAAATTTGATAGCATTGATAACATCTTCTCCAGTAATGTTCTAAGTTTTCTTGAAGAAGAGAGGAGTGAACCCATCCAGACCAGGAGATTTGTTATTTCCTTGGTTGAATATTGCTTCTTTAATCTCTTCAGAAGTGACAATTGTAGTAAGCTCTGTGTCTGTTTTATAGGGCAGATTGACTTGAAGCAGATTTTTCAAGAAGAAGAGATCAATTTTTTGAACACAAAGATCAACAGTACCAAGCTGACCTTTGAAGAAATCCAAAATTTCAGAGGCTAAATCATCAAAAGATTCCAGTTTTTGGCCTTGTTCATTAATAAGAACTCTGATAGTCTCTCTTTTATGTTTGTTAGCAATAGCAGAATGGAAGAACTTGGTGTACCTATCACCCTCTTTTATCCAATTGACTTTAGCTTTCTGTTTTAGAAATAAATGTTCAGCTTCTTCAAGAGTAATCAACTCCTTTTGAACATTCAGTTCACTTTCAATAGGATTGATGCCTTTAAGAGTAGATAATTGTATATTTTCAAGCTCAGCTTTCTTTAGTTTAACTCTAACAGAGATATTGCTGTAAAAATCCTTGTTTAAGGACTGTAAACAAGGTTTCAATCGTTTGAGTTTTTGAAAGAGCCTCTGCATAGGGTTACCTTGAGAAGGTTGTTGTCAGGAATTTTGAACTTCAGAAAGGAAATTTTGATGATTTGGCCAGAAGTTAAAAAATTTAAAAGGTTTAGGGTGGTTGGCTTGGATCTCTTTACTTAACCAGGCAAGTGCCATACAATGATCAGAAGGACCAGGAGCAGTGAATTCAACAAAAGACTTTTGGAAAGAATAAGACCATAGAGGATTAATAAGCACTCTGTCAAGTTTCCTTGCAAGATAATTCTCTTTTTGTTTGTTACTCCAAGTAAACGTAGGGCCAAAATAAGGATGATCACAGAGTTGAAGATCAAATATAACATCATGAAAATCTTTCATATCAGAAGAAAAGAAAGGCCCTAGAAGATCAAAATCTGAACTTTCCTTAGGGTCAAGATAAGTGTTAAAGTATCCTCCTAGAATCCAATGGAAAGAGCCAAAAGAGAGATCAAGATCTCTTAGAGTTTGCCAGAGAAGTCTCCTAGAAAGGCCATCATTAGTCCCATATATTGTTGTGATGATAAAAGGCTCATTATTGGAAATGCATTTAACAGTGATGCTTTGAGAATTAGAGTGGCAGAATGAGATGTCAATATTTTTCTTCCATAAAACCCAGATTCTTCCATTAGTAGCAGAGTCATAGTTGGTAATAACACTCTAATCCCCAAATTTAGAGTAAAGGATAGTAGAAGATTTATCAGTCTTAACCCGAGTCTCCAACAAACAAAGAATGTCAATATTGTAGAGTTTGGCTCTGTTAAGAACTTTAGACTATTTTTTAGGGTTATTTAACCCTCTTATATTCCAAAAGCAAATGATCATTGAGAAGGAGAGATGGGGTCACCCCCTTGTTTACTATCTATAGAACTTTGTGCTTTAACAATGCGCTCTTTCTTTTTTAATTTAAGCTCCTTAAGCAGATTTGCAACCCCTGAGGCAGTAGGCCTAGGTTTTCTACCTTGGACTTCAACAGAAGGAGAGTTTTCATCAACAATGTTTAGAATTTTGAAACGGTTAACCGATCCTTTTAGAGGAACCTTAGTTTTAGCTTTGAGAGGCCTACCTCTACCTCTTTTAAGGTTAGGATCTACTACAATATCCTTTGCTGAGATTTGAACAGTTGAAGGTTCCCCTCTAACAGATTCTACAGATTTAGTAGAAAGATGAGGCAAAACAGAAGATTCTCCACCAGATTAAGTACTTTGTTCATTCTTAGAAGAGAAAGTTGTTTGAAATGGAGTATGAATCTTAACAGGAAGCTCAGAATCTAAATCCTTAAGATCAGACTTGTTATTTGGGGAATTAATGGAATTCTGTGAAAGGTCAAGCTTTTCCAAAGAGTCTGAATTAGGTTCCTGTAAGATTTCAATTCCTTCCGAGGAGTTAGATTCTTTATTTGGCAAGACAGATTTTTGTTTCCAAACTTTAGTGAAGGAAGAAGCTGAAGAAGTTTCATTAGAGCAGTTTTTATCAGTGTGACCAAAGGATTTACACCTTCTACAACATCTAGGATACCAGGGAATTTCAACATAAATGGTAGTTGTCTGACCATTAGCCATGACTACTTCAACTGTTTTTGGGATTTCCTCCTTAGCACCTACCTCAATGCAAACTTTAGCAAATTCTATCCTAGTCTTTGAAGCAGTTACAGAGTCCATGGAAATAGGGTTACCTAGAGCACTAGCAATGTAGCTTAGTCCTTCCCTAGTAAACAATTCCAGAGGAACATTGTATAGATGAATCCATAAAGGCAGGCGAGACAAATCAAAGTTAAGCCTTTGAATATTAGGCTCCCATTTTCTGAGAATTAATGGCCTATTGAGAATATGCCATGGTCCGTTTTCAAGGACTCAATCCCTAGCAGAATCAGAGCTGAAAGAAAATATATATAAATTATTCCCAGCAATACTGACCTGAACGGAAGCACCCATTGAAGCCTGATTCCAGAGATTATCAATAACTTTTTTCAGAGAAAGGAAATTTGGTGCTGACCCGAGGAACTTCCCAACAAGAGCGGACTTCCATTCTGCTGTTCTTGCCTCAAAAACCTCAGGAGGAGGTTGCACAATTGGAACCCTATCATTCGATTTTAGGGGAAAATAAAAAAGCTCCTGATTAGCTTGACTCCCAAATAATTTACGCCAATCCATTGATATAATCGAGTGAAGATATTAGAGAAGACCATTAGATTTTCAATCGAAAGAAGAACATACAATAATTCCGACGAATCGACGGGAGACTCAGGTTCCATTAGCCCTGCTAACGTTTGCATTGAGGAAACAACTGAACATTGTCCTATATGACACGTGGCAATTATTCATCCACATGAAATCCTCGCTATCAATAACCAGGATGACTGTTACCTCAGGTTTAAGCATATTTTTCAAAAATTCCAAAAATAACTATTTCAGAGGCTGGCAACAAATCACCTCATGGTTTCCAGAACCGGACCGGTTAGCGAACCGGTCATGCTATCGGTTCATTGGTTCAACCGGTCGAATCGGTCTGACCGGTCGGAAGAACCGGACGGAAGAACCGGACGACGTCATAATTATTTAAAAAATTAAATAAAAATACCAAAAATATTTAATAAAAAATAATTTTGTATATCACAAGTCATATTCAAAGCAAGTCATAACATATATGAGTTAAAAACCATAAAATCAAGTGAAACAAAATGATTCAAATTAACTACAACATAATATTTAAGATAAAACATATTAAATAATAAATATAATTATATAACTATAATTAAAAAATAAATTTTAGGCTAAAAAATCATAACAAAATGATATTGTTTGGTTTAATTTTTTTTAAAAAACAATCTCACATGGCTAAGAAACATAGAAGAACATCTCAAAAGTCTAAAGAGTAAAAATATGAGAACAAAACAATCCACATGGCTAAGAAACATATAAGAGCATCCCAACTAACTTCTATAAATAATAGAAGTAATTTGACATTCAAAATCATAGAGCCTTTTGGTGAGCATAGAGTGAACTATTATTTCACTTCAATCAAGCTCGAATTTTAGGCTTCAATCGACATTCTAAATTTTTTTTGAGTTCAAGCCTTTTCGAGTTCAAGTTTCAATATTATATTTCGAGTTCGAGTTGAACTTGATAATTTTTAGTTTGTGAGTTTGAGTCGAGTTGAGCTTACTTTTAAAGTTTGAGTCGAGCTCAACAATACTCGAGTTCGACTTGGCTCGTTTAATAAACGACGTCGTTTGGTTTAAATTTAAAAAAAAAACAAAATTGGCGGTTTTTTTCCGATTTTTCTCGGTTTTTTTCGGTTTTCAATCGGTCCGGTTCGAACGGTTTAACGGTTCCGGCCGGTTCACTAATAACGATTCAACCGGTTTAATTTGAACCGGATTAGGCAACAATTTTCTGTTGAAACGGCCGATCCGGTCCAGTTTTCAAAACAATGAATCACCTCCCAAATATTGCACACTCGACCCCATAGTTTTCAACCGGTAACTGACTAATCCCAGTCACCATGAGCCACTCCAAATATAAGTACGGCCTAAAGCTGATGAGTGAAAAGAACCACAGCCAATACTTCACTCAAAACCAGAACAGCTTGCGTTGATCATGCAGATCAGAAACATAGCCGTGGGCAGGCCGGAGGAGGCAACTCATCCGGATGCTCTTAAGGCAGCTTTGGCAGAGTTCATATCAACCTTAATCTTCGTTTTCTCTGGATCCGGCTCAGGGATGGCATTTAACAAGCTGACCGACGGTGGAGTAACAACTCCGGCTAGTTTAGTAGCCGCCTCTATAGCTCACGCCTTCGCCCTTTCGTCGCTGTCTCCGTCGGCGCCAACATCTCCGGTGGCCACGTCAACCCTGCCGTCACCTTCGGTGCTTTCTTCGGCGGGAACATCACTCTTTTACGTGGAATCCTTTCTGGATCGCCCAACTCCTTGGATCAACTGTAGCATGTCTATAACTTAAGTTCTCCACCAGCGGCATGGTAACTTTAACGTAACCCAATTTGATTTAGTTCACAATTAGCTGCACTATAATTAGGGATTTAATTCCCAACTTCCATGGCGTACGGGCTTTCGGACTGTCATCGGGAGTGGGAGTGTTAAACTCGCAGGTTTTGGAGATCGTGATGACATTCGGATTGGTGTACACAGTGTACGCCACAGCGGTTGATCCAAAGAAAGGAAACGTGGGAGTGATCGCACCGTTGGCAATCGGTTTAATCGTGGGGGCCAATATTTTGGCAGGTGGGGCCTTCGATGGAGCCTCGATGAACCCAGCCGTTTCATTTGGACCGGCCTTTGTTAACTGGTCCTGGGAAAACCATTGGATCTACTGGGCCGGACCTCTTATTGGTGTTGCCTCGCTGGCCTCATCTATGAGTTCTTCTTCATTATCCACACCTACGAGCAGCTCCCCAGCTATTAATAACGAATTTCCCTTCTTCTTTTTTCTCTTGTTGTGTTTAATTTTTCCGTTGATAATGTTTTCTCATCCTCTATCAATGATCATCATGCATGACAGCAGATGTTTTCACGTGGAACAAGGCAAACAAAGGTTCATTTATATGCTTTAGATTCAACAATATGGAAACTTGATGAAATGTTAATGTTTTAATCTAAAGCTAAGATATGAATAAAATTATAAATATAATAAATGCATAATGTAAAAAAAAACCCCAGCGTTTATAAAAATGGTCATATTGGCCCATATTCTTTTTTTCTAGCATTTTGGTTCCCAATGTTTCACTTTAAGGTAAAAAAACTCCTCATATAGATAAAAATCATTAGTTAATATACGATCAACGCTTCAAATAAGAACCTTTTTTAACCTAAAATGAAACATCAAGGGCTAAAATTCCCTAGGAAAAAAATGTTGTAAAATGAAACGTTGTAAAATGTTCCACAAAATATGATAGGGGGCAAAATAACCATTTTGGTAAACGTTGTGGGTTAATTTTGGCATTATGCCTATAATAATTATATATTTGATGAGATTAATGTAAAAGTTTTTCTATATTCAAATTGTTATCAAGCATTTAAGGAGTGAGCAATTAAAACAAGATCACCAAATAACCAAAATAGATAATATGTCAATTAGGGATCAAATTGTAAATATTTAAAAGTTTAGGACATTTTTAGTGGACAAGGACCTATTCTACAAATTGAAATTAACATACAACAAGCATGTCGTTCATGTAACTAAACCTCGTTTCAAATTGAAACAAACAATTGTAAGACATTTTTAGTGGAGAAGAGCCTCTTTGCAAAACAATGAAAGTTTTGGAGCAGAATTGAAAATTCCAAAATATATTCAACGGTATCAATACTTTGGGAGGTATTGGTACAATTTTCGGCTTTGATGTTTCAAAAGTTTTAAAAAAAATGTATATATCAATATTACGCAAAAGATATCAATACTTTAATTCAAGATATGATATCATTTCTAAAATGAGCTTTGAATTTTAAGAAATAAGATATGCTTTGGATTTTAAGAAATAAGATATTTAAATTGGTGGTATCGATATCCTAAGAAGATATCAATACTCTATTATCTTGGTTGCAAAAACAAACATGATTCTAAGATTTATACTCAACCATTGCATACATCATGGAGTGTTAAAAATTAGAATTTTAAAAGTTGCACGGTCATAGTGTGAAACCTTTGAGAGTTTGGGGACCCAAACTGTAAATTAACCTTTTTTGTTATATATAATTTAAAACATTCATGATTAAGAGGTGTTCGCGGTCGATTAATTGTATCATTTAACTTAAATAGTTTGATTAACTGTTATAATGATTATTGAATCTTGTTAATCATGAATCTCGCTAATCATAACCTAACCGTTAAAAAACATTAATCACCAGCAATTACTGAATTTTTTTCACATGTTCGCTCTTTTGACTACAGTGAAACTATTCTCTAATACATATTATATTAAATAAAAAAAATACATAAATAAAGAGATGTTAAACACAAACTCCATACATATTTTTTTAAAAAATGAATTATTATATCACACAGTAATTTGTGTATCTACCAACTACACATTTTGTATTAATTTAACGTTCCAACACAAGTAATCATTAAGTTAATATTTGTTCATCATTTATTATTTTTACATACAATGTCAAGATTGAGAAAATATATATAAAGGATATTTATTTTATTTCGGTACAAATAATTTGGTAATTACATAAATATCTGGATTGATAGCGACAATTCTATTACCATTATATGTTGAACGATAAGTCGGGCACAATTTTGAGTGCTGTAAGAAAAGGGGGGAAAAGAGTGTTAAAATATTACAGTAAAGGTGGGGTATATTATAATGTATATGTGACATGGAAAATTTGAAATGGTATAATATATTCTTTTTCAAAGATATGGGACCTAAACCTGCAAATAATGATAAAAAAGAGACAAAGTTATCTTTCATTGGTCCCTCATGTAGGATATTTCTATAAACAAGTCGTAAAGGTGACTCTAATTTATTAAATTATTTCAAGAAGCACAATTTCATGTCCCTTCCATGTTTCTTTAAAAGCGTGTAATTCACTATTTATAAATTTTTTGAATTATTTGTTGTCTAATTTGAATGTTATAATAAAATGTATAAATTATGAATTCAATTTACGATAATAATTGTAAATTATGATTTAGTTTACGATGATAATTATAAATCTTTTTTATAATTTTTGACATTTTTCTTTTTAATAAGACTAACACCTTCTATTTAAAAATATATAACGATATGTTCTTTATTTTTAGTAAAATTGATAATTATTTTTTAACTATTTTGATAAAATATTACTAAAGTTTATATTAACGTCACTTATTATAATATTAAAAATTACATAAATATAATATAGGATAAACTATATAGTTAGTACCTAAACTATTTGTTTTGTTCTATTTTGGTATCTAACCTTTATTTTTTTACAAAGTCATACCTAACTTTTAATTTAGGTTTCATTTTGGTACCCTCTATTTAAAAGACGTGTCATCATAAGATAATGTCACACCATCATTGATTTTTTTTAAATATCATATCATAATTTTGTTAATTTTTCAATGATATAATATTAAATTAAAACATAAACTAAACGTTATGTATAAGTTTTTTTAAAATAAAGTTTAAATACCATAACGAAATATTTAACTATTTGTCCTTGGGTTTGTGGTTTTAGGTCAAGCTGATTGGTGCTTTACATGTTGAGGAGAGGAATACATATGAAAACAGTTTCTTTACCAGCAAATGATATTCAAAGACACAATTTCGTTATCTATGATTTGATAGAATTCGGTGCTTTGCCAACTTTGCATGCAAACATTGTTAAGTCGTCAAGCTTCTTCCCATTTTTTTTAACTTTTATATGTCCCACGTTAACAAATAATTATAATTACGTGTATCTAAATTTTGAAAGTATAAATATCACATTGAAAATATAAAAGTATGGGATAGCAAATTAGATAATTTATCAAATTACATGTACTAAAAGTGATATTATCTATAAGTTGAGAAGCAATTAATTTTTTTTATTATCAAGCACTTTAGTCTTTATATATTTAATTTAAAAGTAAAGATGAAATTTCGTATAACAATATCCTGAATGTTAAAATGTTAAAATAAATTGTTCCTCGAGTTTAATTATTAGTATTGTAATTGGTAAAATATATAAGGAAATGTAAGATTCAACATGTTTTTTTATTAGCATGAGATGATTATAAGATAGTATATGTTGAAAAAGTCTCAACCATTTGACAATGATAACTCAAACACCCATGTAGATGTCGTGCTCGAACATGAAACCTATAAGGATAAATATATTCTCTTTAACCACTGAGTTTGGACATATTTAAATGTACAATGTCTTTCGACTTATCGATAAAAATAAATTTAGATAATAAATAGATTTTATATTGATTTATTAAAAAATTGTTCAGCTTTTTTACATCACTTTAAAACACAACAAATTAACACTTTTAACAAGCTAATTTATTATTGTGTTAGAATTCTAATTATATTACTTTAAAATTAAATTGTGTACTTTTATTATAGGGAGACTAATCTAGTGTCATGGTCTCATAGAGGAACGATTCAAGTAATGTGACATTTTTTTTTAAATTTAGTTTTTGGGCAAAACTATGTATTTTACATCAAACAACCAGTTGGACAAATTCATTACAAGGCATATATGTGATAACTAAATTAATTAAAAGGTTTTGAAAGTATCAAATATAGTTAAAGAGCATAGATAGGTGCACGTTAGACCCATTTCCTAACTTGGTTTTAGCCTTTGACTTTTGGATAAACGAGTTCTTACATTTTTAACGCACTCTTCATTTGGACTTATGCTGGTATTGAGCTTCCCAATTAAACCTAAATAAATAAAGGGTAAAGTATACAAATGGTCCCCCGACTAGAGGGTGATACTTTGTTGAATCCATCGACTATTAAAAGTTACAAAATTGTTATTCGACTATAGGGTGTTGCTTTGTTGAGTCCTTCGACTATTTAGTAGGTTCCATATTTGTCATTTTTTGTTAAAAATTTGACAGCGGTCTAAACTAGATGTTAACCTGATGACTGATATATGATAAAATTTGATCTCATAATCTAAAAAAACTATCATATATCAGTCAACAGGTTACATCCAACTCAGACTGTTATCAATTTTATAACGAAAAAGGATGAGTTCGGAACATACTAAATAGTTGGATGACTATTCTGTAACTTTTAATAGTTGGGGACTCAACAAAGCAACCCCTATAGTTGAAGGACCATTTTGTAACTTTTAATAGTCGAGAGATTCAACAAATCAACACGCTATAGTCGAGGGACTATTTGTGTACTCTACCCATAAATAAATAAACTTGTGTTAAAGTAAATCATTTATTTGCCTATCAAATATTAAGGCAACTATTTTCCAAGAGATGAGATGTAAGTCTTAAGTCTTTCTTTATTTATTTTTTAACTGAAAAAGAGCCTAATTGGACAAGTTGTGCATGTCCCAGACGGACATAGGGTGGTCCTAGAATATCTCGCATAAGAAGAGTATCGATAGGAGCAGTCGTGGAATCAAACAAAGTCAGTTGGCCGGCGCTATTGCCGTCAAGCTTCGCTAGAAAATCTGATATCATATTCACCTCACGTCGAATAAGTTTTAAATCTACCGACCGAGCTTTGTAGAGCAGCATCGCAGTTTCACGAACTAAGGAGTAGGTACTGTCAGAGGAAGCGTTTTTAAGAAGTTGAAACGCATCTGAGCTATCCATTTTAAGTTATATCTTCTCAAAGTCATTTGATCATGCTAGATTTGTACCTAAACTATTATTTTTATTTCGTTTTTGTACCTAATTTTTAAACTATATCTAATGTTCCGTTTAAATTTCATTTTGGTACCTCGTCGTTAATAACTTAACGGTGATGTTGATGTGTTATCGTAAGATAATGTCACAACAGTAGTTTTGTTAATTTTTTAATGACAGATATTAAATTGAAACTTAAACTAAACATTACATTATGTATGATTTTGAAGAAAAATAAAATTTAGGTAACAAAATAGAAAAAAAAAAGTAATAGTTTATATATTAAACTAGCAGTTTGTCCAAAGAATAGTAGAGAGAAGAGAGTGAATGAAAGGGTATGAGAAAAAACTGTTTAACCACTAAACGCAATATTTAAAATGAAAAAATAATTATGTACCTTAAAATAATGATTAAACAATTTTTTATTAATTTATGATAAGTACAAGGAAATATATGTTTAAAGATAATTATCAATCATTTAAATTTAATATTCACACCACTGACATTTATGCTACACGAACCAAGCAACCTCGGTGGTAAATGAATTGTTATTATTCATTGATGTTTTGGATTCAAACATCTAGAATGTTAGAGGTGTAAGTGTTCAATGTCAAATAGATGAGAGTTATTTTTAAACAAATATTATCTTGTATTTATCTCAATTAATTGAAAAAATACACATCGTACAATTAGTGCTTTGTAAATTTTATTAAAACTATGTATTTTTTTTATTTTTCAAATATAAAAAGATTCTTACTAATTTTAAAAACTGCATTATAATACAAAAACGTGTAGCATAAAAAAGGTAAACTACACCGTATATCACTTAACTTTGAGCTGTATATTGATTATATCATTGAATTGTTTAAATTTTAATACTAAATTTTAGTTTTAACTTTAGGTATATCATTCTACCATTAATTTGGTAACAACGTGATGACATAGACACCGTTAATTTGGTAACAACATAATTTAGTTTTGAGTCAACACGCCGTCGGAGACTAAGATTTAAATTGAAGAGGGTCAAAAGCTCATATATACATTTTGGGAAGGTTTTGAGTGAAAACTAAACCCTAGAAGAGATAGAGAGGGAAAAAAAGGAGAATTTTTTGTAGCCCCGATTACAGGTCTGGACGGCGGCATGCAGTAATGATGAGAATGATGAATGAATTTGGGTTTGTGTTTAGGAAAATCGAACTAGTAAAGAGGGGAGAGAAAATAAGCATTTGGTGGTGATAATAGATCAAAAAAGATGTCCGACGGAGAGGACAACAGTGACAATGACAGAAAAAAGTGATACAGTTTCATGTTTAAGAGAATTTCTTTAATCTTTTAGAAAGTAAGAAGGACAATAGAAAGAAAGCAGTGGAAATATGGTGACCTGACAGGGTTAACTTGCACTTGCCCCACACAACTCGTCCATGTCATCAAGTCATTACCAAATTAATGGCCCAGTGACATAATTGAAATCAAATCAAAATTCAATGTTAAAATTAAAGCAATTAAAAGTTTAGTGATATGATAGATATACTATCTAAAGTTGAATGGTATCGGGTAGAATTTACCATAAAAAAATGAAAGTAACTATTTTGAGAGATGCTTTAACTTTGTTTGTCCCCATGTCCATGAAAAGAAGAGCAGAGTCCAAGCAATGCCTTTAAAGTTGAACCCACCGGATTTACCGCTGCACGCCTCTCCTCTATTTTCAACAAATAAATACCCTGCACTCATATTTCATATATATATATATACCAAGGAGCCTCCCCATGCTTTATATTAAATATCACCCTTTCTATTTGAACCTCCAAGTTGCACTAACCCTGATCATCCCTTCCCTACCAAAGGAATACTCACTTTTACTTTCACCCTTGGAGTAAGCAAGGTAAAGAAAAGTAAAAACAGGGGGAAAAGAGCCTCTTTCTTGGTTACAAGTTTTTTTACTTGAGCTTTTTAAAATAACTGAAATTTAGTTATTTTGGTTTATATTATTCCATGAACTTGAAAACCTTTTCCATTTTAGTTATTTTAACTACGTGGCACTTTGATATTCTACCACGTGACACACTCTCAATATGACTCGTAATCAAACTCACTAAAAATAGGTCCACAGTCCCCGTTCAAGGACCAAGTTAGAAAAGTTATCAACTTTAGGGGATAAAAATTGATTTATCAAATAAAAGTAAAGTAAAATATTTTTTATGACGCAAAATAGTTTTTTTATCATATTAATATTGTACGTAAATGATTTTAATAAAAAAACTATAATTAATAAGTCATTATACTGAATATTTCTTTCCACTGTTTAATCTAATAACATTTGAGAAAAAATATTTTATTTTCATTTTGTTTTGTGTTTGAAAAGGAACCAAATTAACTTTAATTACCGACCAAATTGTGTGTAATTATTATACATTACCGACCAAAGATATATAGAGAACTATAATTTCTTGTAATTATAAGATGTTATAATTACTATCTTAATAATTATATTTCTTATCATTATATTATAGTGTCAAAACATGCCCTTGCTAACTTTAATTTATCGAAATTATAGTACATATAATTTTTATCCTTACCTTATTTTATTTTTCTTTATTTTTTATAGTTATTTAATCAAAATGAAATTGAAGTATTTAATTAATAAATCTTAATCTTGTGTTTCTTTCCTTTTAAAGATATATACTTAATATATTATATATTATTTAAAAATAAAATTAGTACATGCATTGTATCATGTCTTTTTCAAATCTAGATTCTAGATCCATGACTTCTACATACATGGGAATTTCCCGTGAGAAGTGGAATCTCTCAAGCATTGAATATATTTTGTTGAGGAAAAAAAAATTATTTGACTGTCTGGTTAAAGAAAATATATTCTCTTTTCCAATTTTGAGTTATTTAAATTGAATTATTCGAATTATTTGATTCAACTCAAATTATTAATTAAATCTTTAAGTTCGAGTCGGGTTGAAATTTTAAAATTTCGAAAAACTCAAAAATTAAAAAATTTGGATGAGTATTTTAATAGATTTATGATTTAGTTCCTGATTTCCTTTTCCTTCAATTCCTTTTTCATTTTAAGTTAATTTTTTATCAAATTTGAACCGAATGCTCCTAAACCATCACAAAATACATTTTACTTTCAATTCCATTTTTTGATATCAAATTTTCTATTTTTTTAATTTAGTCCTTCGATTGTGCATGATTTTCTTATTTATTCAATTCATCCTTTATTTTAAGTGTGTTTTGACCAAATTTAAACCATATGCTCCCCTACCACTATACAATACATATGTAACTTCAATTGCTTTTTTCTTCACTAAAAATATACTTTCTTTTCAAAAATTTAGTCTCTTAACTTTGAATTTTACTCAATTTAGTCTTTTTGATTATAATTGTTCACAATTTTTTTCTTCACATCAATTCTTTGATTCTTTATACTTCCATCAATCTTTTATCCTCAAAATACCTTCTTTGAAAGGCTTGACATAAAAATAAATGTATAAACTATACTTCCTTTTCTAAAATGGTGCCTATAATTTTTTTCGGTCAATCCAGGTGCCTAACATTATATACATTACCACTTTAGGTGTCTGGTCTGTAACGGTCGTTCAAAAAGTCTGTTAAGTGACACGTGTCACATTATAGTGATTTTGAATTTTTTTTGAAAAAGCTTTAAAACATTATTACATTTTTAATAAAAGACCCTAAACTTTTATATTTTACACAAAATACCCCCAAAATTCATAAAATTTCTTATTCTAATCCTCTTTATTCCGGTCACTGGCCATCTCCGATCACCCATTCGTTACCAGCCACCCAGTGATTGACCATCACCATTGCTATCATCTTAAACCTCAAAATTCCCATCTGAATTCTCTAATCCCTACCCTAAAATCCCAAATACCCAATCTCTAAACCTTAATCTAAAAATTTGTTATTTCAGTCCTTAATAGTTCTTAATAGCCCTTAGTCGTCAATCACCTTTCTTGTTTCAATCCATGGACATTTGCTTTAGTTTGTTGTTTCAATACGTGTTTGTGTGTGGGGATTTAGGTTGGAAGGGGGAGAACAGTTAGGGGAATTATTTTAGGAAAAAATGTTTTTTCTTTCTAAAAATAATATTATCTTTAAAAATAAAATTTTCAAAATTATCAGAGTGTGACGCATGTCACTAAACAACGTTTTTTAACGGTCGTTACGGTCAGACACATAAAGTGGTAATTTTGTAACATTAGAACCTAGATTGACCCAAAAAAAGTTTTAGCACCACTTTGGGAAAAAATATAATTTAGATACTTATTTTTCTATTAAGCCTCTTTTTTAGAATATAATATCGTAAATATATTTTATAATTTTAGATTTTATGTGATATATTAAAAGACATTATAATGTGAAAAGAATATGAAGAATATTTATATCTTATATAATTAGAGAAATTCAATGTAATACCCCAAAATTTGAAAAGTGACCAAAATGTAAATTTTAAAAGTTTGATAGCCAATGTATAAACTTGGAAAAGTTCAAGGACCAAAGTGCTAATTATCCCAAAAAGAATTTTTATTTCATAAATGACTAGTTTATCCTCAAATATGGAGTTTTTATGACATTCAGATTTTGATATGGGATGAGCAAAAAAAAAGTTATAAAGCGATAAAGTTTTGTATAGGAATTAGATAATCGGATCGAGTCGGCATTTCACAAAAATTTGAAGGATGTTAGCAAATATTTGGAAATATTATTTACATATTTTAAATTAGAGAAATTTAGCTCATATCAACGTAATTTTTTAGATTTGTGTCAAATAGTGAAATTTTAGTGACTAAAATGTAATTTTTGAAAATTATATAAAAAATAAAAGTAAAAGCCAAGTTGATTCATATTTGACTAATAAATATTTTAATGAAAGATAATGCAATTACATTTGGTAATTTTCAAGTTTCATTAATGATATTTTTGAAAATTTTCATTAATTGAATTTTAAATTCAATTATATTATAAAAATGCCAAGTGTACAAGTTATTTAATACTAAAATAATGAAAAAGAATCAAAATTTTCAGCTTTTTCTTCTCTCTTGGCCGAAACCTACATGGTTCCAAGGTAAGAAATTTCATTTTGATTTTTAAAGCTACATGATTAGTTTTTGGATTAAGCTATTAGATAGAGAATTAATCTATGAAATTCTCTATCATTTGGTATAATTAATTCATGTTAAGCACGCTTGGATGTTGAGTTTTGTTGATTAGGTTTTATGTAGGGTTTATGGAGTTTGAAGAATTAATGAAAGATTTTTATGTTTTTGATGTTGGAGATTAATTCATAGGCATTTGTGTTGTTTAAAAATCATGTGTAAAGATTTGTGGAGTACTCAGACATGTTTAGTTTTTTTTTATGAAATTGGTTGATTTTGATGTAATTTTATGTTGTTATGGTTAGAATATCATGACTTTAATCTAAGGAAGTCGAATTCATGCTTGAAATGAAATAAAAATCAATCCCTATAAGACTTGTTATATTCTACCATAAGGGGAAATTAGGGAAAAATATTGAAAAATTTCCCTATGGTCTAGAAATGATATTAGAAGTGTTCTATGTAATTTTGAGATCAATTTGGAAGCTTGGATAAGAAAAAGAGCTAGTTTACAAGTTTAAGAATTATTGGACATTATTGTAAGAATGAGATATTTGAAGAGTTCAATGCTGATTTTTAATATTTGAAATGCTGGAAAAAAAGTTAAAAAAATTGATTGGAACCAAATTGCAAGCTTGGTAAAGTTTAAGGGTTGAATTCGAAAGCTCTCAATATTTTAGGGGCTTGATTTTAAGTTTTTAAATGTAAAAGTATCATTTGAGTAAAATAGTACATTGCTGGAAATTTTATTTATGCGTTGATATTTAAGTTTAGATATTGAGTTGGGATCGAATCGTAAGTTTATCAAGTTGAGTGGTTGAATTTGAAAAGTCTAAGAAAGTTTAGGATGAAATTGCAATTTTTTTATGTTAAAGTATTGATTTGAGAATTTCATGAAGGTGTTGGAAAATATAGAAATTAAAATGCAACGATCATAACGGTGAATGTTCATTATGAATTTAATAGAAAAGTTAAGGTGAATTCTAGAAAAAATTCATAATTAGTAGTTTGATTGTGTAATTGGAAAAGGTTGAAGGGTTGACAATGAGAAAGAAATATTTATGGAATTTAAGGAAATATTTCAAGAAGTTTGAAATTATAATGTAAATACGATTAGTTTTACATCGATTTAAGTATCGATTTTATTTCTATCGAATCTTATATTTACGCATAGATTATGTTAGTTCAATACTAACATATAGCTTGAACATTCTATGTTATTATATGACATCTTCAGACCATGGTAAATCTAGTGACACAAATAGCTCGAAAGGGAAGAAAAAAATTGTAGGATCAAGAAGATTATCGTGGAGGAAGTTCTATAACAAGGCAAAGGTGAGTGCATTTAATTTGTATTTATGTTATTAAACAAACATTGGTTTGCGATGAG
This sequence comes from Hibiscus syriacus, assembly GCF_006381635.1. NCBI lineage: Eukaryota > Viridiplantae > Streptophyta > Magnoliopsida > Malvales > Malvaceae > Hibiscus > Hibiscus syriacus. The sequence goes on along the minus strand of NW_024062338.1, from coordinate 641,393 downwards.
CTAAAGTCGGAGTGACTACGTTAAGATGTGACTCCTAATATTTTATAAATTATGATTCAAGCCTATATGTTTATTCAATAAGTAATTGAAGTATGAAATGTGATAAGGAATTTAATCAAGGAAAAGTGAATAGAATTTTCAATATTTGAATAGTAAGTTTAGGAAATAACTACAAATTATAAAAAAATGATTAGTTGATAAAATTTATACAGTTGGATTCGTAAACGATCTAGTTTTCCATAAAACAATTGTTTACTGATATAGTTCACTTTGTTTTATTTATTTGCCTTACTATGTTTTACTTAGCACGTGAAAATTTTCATGCATAGAATCAAATAAAGTAGAAGGCGTGAAGTGAGGAGATTGTCAGCACCTTATGAAAATCAAACTTACCGACCGAATTAGTAAGACATCCTAACTTTGACTTCTTAGTGGCATGTATATTATATTTGTTGGGTTGTTTTATCAAATTTATTTTAAAAAGGGTCTGTAATATTAATTTAGGACTGCTTTCTTTGGTTAATTTTAGTTATAAATGTATTAAATAATAAATATTATGGATGGCTTTAAATGGTTTTAAATCAAGCAATATTAGGCAATTGAATATAAATACGAAATAACATGGAACTGCCTAATTGCTACATAAAAACCATCTTTGTTTGAAATGATAAAGTATTTTACTATGACTATGCATGTTAAAGGAAACAACTTTTTTTTAATTGTTGAAAGGGTTGTTTTAAAATTAAACAAAATTTTAAGCATTTTTGCTCAAAAAGTATTTGTTAAGTTGATGTGACATTTTTAGCTCGTAATACGAGACATATATGGGCTATGTGTGTTATATTTATTGGTATCAGAGCATCAGATTTAGTTGATTCTCGGTCTAAACTGAGCTTATGTTATGTTAGAAATATGTATTTGTCACCAGGATGTCAAAATTTCTTATATGGTATGGTTTGATGATTGTATTTTTGATGCTGCTCCTTACTAACATAATTTTTGAAATGTATGTGTTAGATGTCAAAAACATTAAGAGTAAGAGTAAGAAAGTTAAAAACACTAAAAGAAGATTTGAAAATTAAGAGTAAGAGTAAGAAATGTATGTGTTAGATGTCAGAAAATTAAAGAAAGTTAATAATACTAAAAGAAGATTAAGATTGAAATCCATCCAAACAGACCCAAGAGTATCCGAAAAGTATTGAATTTATCGATGATTATGGAATTCCTATAGGTAAGTAGAATGTTTGTTAAAATTTAAAGAAAGTTAAGTTCCTAGTGAATCAGATGATAATTATGTTATTATTTGAAAGGATATAAAATGAGTCTTAAATAGTTGTTTATATGAAAGACTTGAAGTGTTTCAAGATTATAGCAACTGAAGTAAGATTGTATAAATGAGTAAGCGTATAAAGAATAGCAATAACTAGTAAAGTGACAATTGACCGTTAAGAATAAAATATATGAATAAGTTGTTTTAATAAATGATTGGTTATTTTTGTATCATGATTTGGGGTAGATTGTCGTAGGAAATGATTGTTTCTAAAAAATGTGAAGGGTTCTAAAATAATAGTAATTAGAGAAAAATTAAAACAATTGTCCAATGCATTTTTATATTGTATTTTGATATATTCGTATTTATGAATACTATTGATGATGATTAGCATGTCTGACATCTGTGTGACGGTGGTGCTACTATTGATGATGATTAGCACGTATGACGTCTATATGATGATGGTGCTTCTACTGATGATGATTAACACGTCTGGCGTATGTGTGACGGTGGTGCTACTATTGATGATGATTAGCACGTCTGACGTCTGTGTGACGATGGTACTACTATTGATGATAATTAGCACGTCTGACATTTCTTATGTAATGGTGGTGCTATTTATGTATATGCACGTTTGATTTGAATACCTTGTATTCTCAGCGGTTTACATTGGACTTTGAAATGAAAGCGAATGATACAATCTATGAAATGAATTAAATGAATGATACATGTTATGAAATAAATGAAGTGATCGGACTACACTATGAAATGAATAAAAAAAAGTACATGTTTGATACGAAATGGAAATGTAATAGTTGATTGGTTTGATTGAAAATGAGTTATATGGTTATTATGAGTTCATAATGATGCCAATTGGACTAACTAATGTTCCAGTAACATTTAAGAATTTGATGAATTAAATGTTTTAGCCATGCTTAGATCATTTCGTAGTAATGTTCATTGATGACATTCTGATTTATTCTAAGACTAAAGAAGAACAAGACGTACATTTTCATATCATATTGTCAATTTTATGGGATAAAAGACTTTTATGCCAAGCTATCGAAAGGTGAATCCTGATTATCAGAAGTTGTTTTTCTAGGCTATATAATTTTGGTAGAGGGAATCAGAACGAATCTTAAGAAAACACAACCTATAGTGGAATGGAAAAATCCAAAGAATATTTCAAAGTTTGAAGTTCTTGGGAATAGTGGGTTATTATCGAGGATTTGTGAAGAATTTCGTGATGATTGCTTCTCTACTTACCAAGTTACTCAGAAAAATGTATCATTTATTTTGACTGGAAAGTGTTAAAAAAACTTTGATATGCTTAAAAACATTTTGACAGAAACACCAGCTTTAGTACAACCAAAATCAATATAAAAAGACAAAATGATAGTCTATGCTTCAAGATAGTTAAAAATGTATGAACAAAATCGTCCGACTCATGATTTGTAATTAGTAGCGGTGATGTTTACCTTAAGATGTTGATGCAACTACTTATAAGGTGAGCGGCGTTATATCTATATAGACCATAGAAGTTTAAAATATATGCTAATCCAGAAGGAATTGAATCTAAAACAAATGAGGTGGGTCATGTTTTTTTAAAAGATTATGAAGTAGTTATTATCTACCATTTTAAGACAGCTAAAGTAGTAGCTGATGCACTTTGCTGAAACCATTCTCTATTTCAGAGTGCTTTAGATGTTTGGTTTTCAATGAAAATAATAGTATACTTGTTGTAGAGTTTATGCTAATATTTGTATTGCCAGAATTGATTGAAGATCTTCCAAGAAAAGATAAAACGGTATTATGAAAAAATCGAAAAGTAAAGAAGAGGATTGAATATCAAAGAGATGATAAAGTGTTCTCAAAGTTTTACCTCAGGGAAAGGTTATGAGATTTGAGTATAAAATGAAGTCTGAAGATTAAATACTTTATAGGGATTACACGAAGGAAATCAAGATTCAGTCAAATTTGTTTTATGAAGAGAAACCAGTAAAGGTTTTAGTATATGGAATCAAAGAATTTGAGAAATAATACAATTACGTTACTAAAAGTTCTTTATCGGAACCTTACAGTTAAGGAAGTGACATGAGAACGACAGAAATATATGAAAAAGTAAATTCTTCATTTTTTTTACATCAGACATGTAAATACATATGGAAAAAAAATTGAGAATGAATTTTATTTAAGGGGGAAGAATTTTAATACCCTAAATTTTGAAAAGTGACCAAAATGCAAATTTTGAAAGTTTGATGGCCAAAGTATAAACTCATAAAAGTTTAAGGACCAAAGTGGTAATTTTCCAAAAATGATTTTTTATTTCATAAATAAATAGTTTATTCTTAAATATGGAGTTTTTATGACATTCATATTTTGATCCGGGATGAGCATAAAAAGTTATAAAGCGATAAAGTTTGGTATAGGAATTAGATAATCGGATCGAGTTGGAATTTCAAAAAAAAATTGAAGGATGTTAGGAAATGTTTGGAAATATTATTTTCATATTTTATATTATATAAATTAAGCTCAAATCATCGTAAATTTAATATTTGTGTCAAATAGTGGAATTTTAGTGACTAAAATGCAACTTTTGAAAATAACATTTCCAAAATAGAAATTAAAAGCCAAGCTGATTCATCTTTGACTAAGAAAGATTTTAATGGAAGATAATGCAATGTCATTTGGTAATTTTCACGTTTCACTAATGGTAGTTTTGGAAATTTTCATTAATTGAATTTTAAATTCAATTATATTATAAAAATGCTAAGTGTAAAAGTTATTAAATACTAGAATAATGATGAAGAATCAACATTTTTCAGCTTTTTCTTATCTCTTGGCCGAAACCTACATGGTTTCATGGTAAGAAATTTCATTTTGATTTTTAAAGCTACATGGTTAGTTTTTGGATTAAACTATTAGATAAAGAATTAATCTACATGAAATTCTCTATCATTTGGTATAAGTAATTCATGTTAAGCATGCTTGGATGTTGAGTTTTAGTGATTAGGGTTTATGTAGGGTTTTATGAAGTTTGAAGAATTAGTGGAAGATTTTTATGTTTTTTATGTTGGAGATTAATTCTAAGGCATGAGTGTTGTTTAAAATCATGTGTAAAGCTTTGTGGAGTGCTTGGCCATGTTTAGGGTTTAATGAAATTGGTTTATTTTTTATGTAATTTGATGTTGTTATGGTTAGAACAACATGAATTTAATCTAAGGAAATTGAATTCATGCTTGAAATGAAATAAAAACCAAGCCCTAGAAGACTTGTTATATTCGGCCATAAGGGGAAATTAGGGGGAAAATATTTAAAAAAATTCCTATGTTCTAGAAATGATATTAGAAGTGTTCTATGTAATTTAGAGATCAGTTTGGAAGCTTGGATAAGAAAAAAGGCTAGTTTACAAGTTTGAGAATTATTGGACATTATTGTAAGAATGAGATATTTGAAGGGTTCAATGCTGATTTTTAATATTTAAAATGCTGGAAATTTAAGTTAGAAAGTTTATTGGAACCAAATTGCAAGTTTGGTAAAGTTTAAGGGTAGAATTCGAAAGGTTTCAATATTATAGGGACTTGATTTCAAGTTTTTAAATGTGAAAGTATCATTTGAGTAAAATAGTACATTGTTGAAAACTTTATTTATGTGCTGATTTTTTAGTTTAAATATTGAGTTGGGATCTAATTGTAAGTTTATCAAGTTGGGTGGTTGAATTCGAAAAGTCTAAGAAAGTTTAGGATGAAATTGCAAAAATTTTTTATGTTAAAGTATTGATTTGTGAATTTCATGAAGGTGCTAGAAATTATAGAAATTAAAATGCAACGATCATAATGGTGAAGTATCATTATGAATTTAATAGAAAAAAAAATTATGGAATTTAAGGAAATATTTCAAGAAGCTTGAAATTATGATGGAAATACGATTAGTTTTATATCGATTTTATTTCTATCGAATATTATATTTATGCTTAGATTATGTTAGTTCGATACTAACAGATAGCTTGAACATTCTATGTTATTATATGACATCGTCAGACCATGGTAAATATAATGACATAAATAGCTCGAAAGTGAAGAAAAAAATTGTAGGATCGAGAAGATTATCGTGGATGAAGTTCAATAGCAAGACAAAGGTGAGTGCATTTAATTTGTATTTATGTTATTGAACAAACATTGATTTGCGATGAGCCAGAGCCAGAGTGACTACGTTAAGAAGTGACTCCTAATGTTATTTAAATTATGATTCAAGCCTATATGTTTATTCGATAAGTAATAGAAGTATGGAATGAGATAAGGAAACTAATCAAGGAAAAGTGAATAGAATTCTGGATTTGAACAGTAAGTTTAAGAAATTACAATAAATTATAAAAGAAATGATTAGACGATGAAATTTATTTCGTTGGATTTGTAAATCAATCTAGTATTATATAAAACAAACGTCTACTGACTTTGATGTGTATATAAAAAGATACAAATTTTTATTTGAGGCTATGCCATAAAATAGGGCTGCAGATTCTGCTCAAAACAGCTTCTGTCAGTCAACTTTAAAAATTCGCTATAAATTATACAAATTGAAATAGAAAAATGTCTTATATGCATGGTTTTCAGAACCGGACCGGTTAGCGAACCGGTCATGCTACCGGTTCACTGGTTCAACCGGTCGAACCGGTCCGACCGGTCAGAAGAACTGGACGACGTCATAATTATTTAAAAAATTAAATAAAAATACCAAAAATATTTAATAAAAAATAATTTTTTATATCACAAGTCATATTCAAAGCAAGTCATAACATATATAAGTTAAAAACCATAAAATCAAGTGAAACAAAATGATTCAAATTAACTACAACATAATATTTTAAGGTAAAACATATTAAATAATAAATATAATTATATAACTATAATTAAAAAATAAATTTGGAGTTAAAAAAATCATAACAAAATGATATTGTTTGGTTTAATTTTTTTTAAAAAAACAATCCCACATGGCTAAGAAACATAAAAGAGCATCCTAAAAGTCTAAAGAGTAAAAATATGAGAACAAAACAATCTCACATTGCTAAGAAACATAGAAGCGCATCACAATTAACTTCTATAAATAATAGAGGTAATTTAACATTCAAAATCATGGAGCCTTTTGGTGAGCATTGAGTGAACTATTCTTTCACTTCAATCAAACTCGAATTTTAGGCTTCAATCGAGCTTCTAATTTTTTTTTGAGTTCAAGCCTTTTTGAGTTCAAGTTTCAATATTATATTTCGAGTTTGAGTTTAACTTGATAATTTTTAGCTTGTGAGTTTGAGTTGAGTTGAGCTTACTTTTAAAGTTTTCAAGTTCGAGTCGAGCTCAGCAATACTCGAGTTCGACTTGGCTCGTTTAACAAACGACGTTGTTTGGTTTAATTTTTTTTTAAAAAAAAACAAAAATCCCAGTTTTTTCCGGTTTTTTTCTGGTTTTTAGCCAGTCTGGTTCGAACGGTTCAGCGGTTCTGGCCGGTTCACTAATAGCGGTTCAACTGGTTTAGATTGAACCGGACTAAGCAACGGTTCCCGGTTGAACCGGTTGAACCAGCCGGTCCGGTCCGGTTTTCAAAACAGAGCTTATATGGTTAGATTTGTATTCGAGTCTAGTTACCAGTGGTATAAACGAAATAATTTTTAAATATGTATATTTCTATTAAGGTAGCGCAAACTATCGAAATATGAAATTGTAATAAATTCGTGAAGAAGCGAATTGAAAGCAAAGAATTTAAGCTTAAGGCTTAGTGAGTTTTATGTTTTGACCTGTATCTAAAGAATTAGCATGAGTGCAATTTACTTATTTAATTATTCTGTTCGAGAACTTGCGATAAGTCAACCTCATATTATTTTAAAGAATATTTTTATTTTTATTAAGGATGATTTCCATAATGTTTAAATAAAATTTTATGGGTAATTTAGGGTATGAATTGCCCAAATTTGTGTTTTCGTAATAAAGAACTGAAAATGATTGTGATATTGAACTGTGAGTATTAATTGGATGTGATATGATATGAAAGCCCATGGTATATTATATTGAGAGTCATAGTTACAATTGACATGCCATGAGGTGGAGTGATTATGATATATTGTGGTGTTACCTCAAGGTACACTAGTAAATTTTCGATATGATTACACTTTGTGTGCATATTCTGATTCTAATGTGGTAGCACTGTGTGTGCTTATATATTTTGATTATGTGACAGCACCGTTGGTGCAAATGATACGATGACACTATTGATTCTTTTAAAAACACTGAAATGCTTATTGCACACATATACGCGTCTGACTCACGTACCTTGCATTCTTCTAAATATACATTGGGTTATAAAAATGAAAATAAAGAAAGTTTTGAAAGTGATTGAAAGGAAAAAAATATTAATACGAAATATGAAAGTTCTGAAATGTGTCTGAATGGAAAATATATGCAAAGTATACTATTGTTGATGTTGATTATTGTGGTTTTGATAAAATTATGAGACCATGATTTTCAAGTTTCTAATGAGAAAAATACAGCTTGAAAAATCTGGTTTGAAGTTTTAATGATTTTATTTACATTTTTTATGTTTTGAATTATTTATGATATTCTACTGATATAGTTTACTCTGTTTTATTTATTTGCCTTACTAAGTTTTACTTAGCGCGTAAAAATTTTCATGCGTAGGATCGAATAAGGTAGAGGACGTTAAGTGAGGAGTTTGCCAGCATCTTATGAAAATCAAACTTACCGACTGAATCGGTAAGAGATCCTAACTTTGACTTATTAGTGACATGTACATTATATTTGTTGGGTTGTTTTATCAGATTTATTCTAAAAAGGGTATGTGATATTAATTTTGGACTGCTTTAAATTTTGGTTAATTTTAGTTATAACCGTATTAAAGAATAAATATTATGGATGGTTTTAAATCAAGCAATATTAAGCAATTGAATATAAAAACTAAATAACATGGAACTTCCCAATTGCTGCATAAAAATTAGATTTGTTTGGAACGATAAAGTATTATACTATGACTATGCATGTTAAAAGAAACAATTTTTTTTAAAAATTATAAAAATGTTTTTTTTAATGAAACAAAATTTTAAGTATTTATGTTCAATAAGTGTCTTTTAAGTTAATGTGACATCTTTAGCTCGTAATACGATATATATATAGGCTATGGGTGTTACAATAAAAAATTGGACCCAATTCGTACCATAAGATTATAAATAATTATAATTAAATTTGTATAGAAACTTGAACAATTCGACTTGACTAGACTCGAACAAATTAAAGTTAACTTCAACTTATAAAATACAACTCATCAACTCGAATAACTTAAAAAAATTTGATCAAATCGAGTCGACTCGATCGAATATTCACCCATAACTCAAGCTTTTAACCAAGTTTAATATAAGGACTAATGTAGTAAAAAGAAACTCAGAGACCAATGTAGGAAAAGTATTTAAATTTATGGACTAAATAGAACTTCATTAAAAAAAATTAAACGTGAAACCGGAAAAAACAAGCTTGGGAAGTGGGAAATGGATAGAGGAATATTCATGCTACTGCACTGAAGATTGACTTTGAACAAATGTCTCCAGAGATCTTGCCCCCTGTTCACTGGGATAAACGGCTGACATAATGCAAACAAATACTCCTAATGTTATATGTATTTATGTCCAAATTGTTTTTTTAGTAGTTCTACCCGCAACGTTTGATTATGAGGCATAAGTTCCCCGTTGGATGGAAACCGTCAGTCAACTAACGGTAAACGGGTCCATCTGACGTGACATGCACATGTGATCATCGATGATGACGTGGCATTTTCATGTCACTATTTTTTGTTGATGTGGAATTTACAAATCAACAAAAAATTTACACGTGGACCCAAATGTTGATGTGGCATATACAAATAATCATAGATGATGACGTGGCACTACCACGTAAGATTTTTAAATAAAAATTAAAATATTATTCCTAATATTTATATATTTATTTAATATTTTCTATTCAATCAGACGATGACACGTGTCAACACCATATTGGTTTAAATTTAAACCAAACAAAATATGCTTTTTGGGGGAATTAAACTTGGGCTAAATGTTTAAAATCCCGTCATCAAACCACCAAGCCAATTATTTCATTTGGTTATTATTTGCATTACAAAATATTTAACATATACATTATGTCTCTCACACATTTTATCAAACACTTGGTGAATGCATACAGAAAAATAATTTGTCAAACCCTGATTTATAAACCTGCTCACGGTGAAAACATTCACATCAATTATCAACAAATTTAGCACCGCTGACAGATCAGGCTTGCAACATGATGAAGCGAATCAAACTTCAAAAACCTAGTTGAACTTGGACAAATAAAAAAAGAATTAAAAGGAACAAACCTTAACAAAGGTTCTAGTTTGTTGGTTTCCTTGTCCCACGTTTTCCTGAGAATGCAAGAATACAGATTCATCAATGCAACTGGAAGGTGTCATTGTTGGATTAACCGAAAAATCAGTCCCTGCAGTACTCATATAATTAGAAAAGAGGGGTATAGAAGTGGAATCACTATCAGTGCCAACTCCCCTAAGGCCTGTCATCCCGTTTTGCATTAGAATAGATGAAGGCTCTATATTAACACCAAATAAGAAATGGCTTTGTGGATCTGTACCCCCTTGGTCTATCGAGCACTCCCTGCCGGGAAAAGGTGGCAATGAGATTGAATTTTGAGACATGTTTGTTTGGGATGGACCCGACTAAAGCATATTGTTGGGGCTGAAGCATATTGTTGGGGCTGAAGCATACTGTTTGGGATGATTGGGATTGAGAGGCTGAAGCATACTGTGATATGCCCGACATTGCATTGGAAATCTGCTGCTGATCAACCAGTTGTTGCTGCAGCTGCTGTTGTTGTTGGCTAGTAAATAGCGGTTGTTGGGGCTGCTGATTATTAAACAACGAATGCTACGGGTGGTGGTGGTGTTGTTGGTTATTAAACGAATTATGACATTGCAAATGTTGCTGAAGTATATGTGGCTGAGTTTGAGGTTGAGATTGATGTTGGTTATCGACAACACCCTGAAGAATGACCGAAGGCTGAGACTGTTGAAGCATTTGGGGATGTATTAGAGCGACAGGTTTGTCGGGGACATTTTGGGGTTGTCGAAATTGCAGAAGAGAAGCAGTTGTTGATCTGGAAGGATCCACAATCCTTATCTCTTGCAATGCTACAGTAGCCATAGCTTGGTACATGTCATTCACCAAGTGTTTGATAAAATGTGTGAGAGACATAACGTATATGTTAAATATTTTATAATACAAAAAAACCAAATGAAAGAATTGGCTTGGTGGTTTGATGATAGGATTTCAAACATTTGGCCCAGTTCAATTCTCCCCAAAATCATGTTTTGTTTGGTTTAAATTTAAACCAATATAGTGTTGACACGTGTCATCATCATATTAGATAGAAAATATTAAATAAAAATATATAAATATTAGGAATAATATTTTAATTTTTATTTAAAAATTTGACGTGGCAGTGTCACGCCATCATCTATGATGATTTGTACATGCCACATCAACATCTAGGTCTACATATAAATTCCACGCCAGCAAAAAAATAATGACATGAAAATGCCACATCATCATCGATGACCACATGTGCATGCCATGTCAGATGGACCCGTTGACTGTCAGTTGACTGACGGTTTCCATCCAACGGGGGTACTTATACCTCATAATCAAACATTGCGGGTAGAACTGCTCCAAAAAAAAATAATTTGGACACAAATGCATATAGTGCCAAACGTTAGTGGTATTTGTTTGGATTATGCCTTTCGCTTATTGCCCTCCATCTTAACACAATGACAAAAAAAAACCCTCCATTATCAATAAAGCTTATTACACGCTGAATCCTCGAGTAAAGAGACCCAAAATCTTTTTCTCTCTTCTTCCTTCCCTTTGGTAATGAACCCCAAAAGTCTGTTTTTACAATGATTATAAATCAAAGTGCACACTGTTAGACACAGTGCTGTTGGTTGTTTTGTTTCTTAATCTTTGCTTTTAGCAAAGCTAAACCAGACGAAAAACACAACTGTTGTTAAAGAAACAATGTTGTCCATGAACTACATTGTGTTGCTGTTTCTCCTAACCTCATTTTCTCCGTTTGCTATATCCACTTTCAACCTCACATTTCCCCTCCCACACCCCAATCCCAATGAAGTTGCTCAAGATGTTCTAAGGTATATAACAAAACCCTTTCATTTCTTACTGTTTTATGTTTAATGTGCCCTTTTGTTTCATCTTCTTTGTTGCAGTAGAGTGAATGCTTCCGTTTCAAGAAGGCAAGCCCTGCAGATATCCCAAAATGATGAGTCCTCTTGCCTTACAGGGAACCCCATAGATGACTGCTGGAAATGTGACCCTGACTGGCCCAACAACCGCCAGCGGCTAGCTGATTGCGCTATCGGATTCGGGCAGTACGCGTTGGGAGGGAAAGGTGGTGAGTATTACATTGTGACGGATTCATCAGATGATGATGCGGTGACTCCAAAGCCTGGAACACTTAGATATGCAGTGATTCAAGAAGAGCCGTTATGGATTGTTTTCCCAAGTAATATGCACATTAAGCTCAAGCAAGAGCTTATATTTAATAGCTACAAGACATTGGATGGGCGTGGGGCTAATGTGCACATCACTGGCGGTGGCTGCATTACTTTGCAGTATATCAGCAACGTCATTATCCACAATATCCACATTCACCATTGTTATCAGTCGGGTAGGAAAATTTCATAAATCCTCTGCATTCAATTTCAACATCTCACAGGACTTAAATTTTTTCGAAATAGGTTCCCCTCAGAGTAGGTAGTAGAATTGATTACACAGTCTTGAAATACTGTTGTTTGTTTTACCCTCTTGTTTGAAGCATTATGAGCTCTCATGCTAAACTGTTAAAAGAGGTCTTGAACTAATATACTTTCACCTATACATGGTTGGATGTAATAAATGTGCAGGGACTTGTCTAAACAAATGACAAAGTTCAGGTCTTATTTAATATATTTGTCTTGTTGTACTATTTTTTTAAGAATAGAAAAGCAGTGGTAGTGAGTTGAACATTTGAAGGAATATGAGAAAGTGTTAAAGAATATATATATATATTATTCCAACAAATTGCTTGGATGTGGAATAACTTGTAATTGCAGATTTTATGATCGATAATCTCACTTTTGAAGCAAAAGGTTCATCACTATTAGTATTCTTTCCCTTTTCTTATAGTAAGGGTCCAAACCAATAAAAATATTTTTGAATAGTTTGGTGTATGATTATAAAGTAGTATTTATTCATAATTTTTCTTAACCATTAATAATACAGATACCCTTGAAACGCAACTTTTTAAATCCAAAACTTTTAAAGAGAATAACATTATTTTTTATCAACGAGATCGCTTTGTAATTTTGAAAATACATACATTAGATTAACCAAAGTTTTCACCTTAATGTGCATGCACAGGTGAGGCAAATGTGAGGTCAAGTCCAACGCATTATGGGTGGAGAACAGAATCAGACGGTGATGGGATTTCCATCTTTGGATCAAAGGACCTATGGATAGACCATTGCTCTTTATCACACTGCAAAGATGGGTTGCTTGATGCAGTGATGGGATCAACGGGGATCACAATATCAAACAACTTCTTCTCCCACCACAATGAAGTGATGCTGTTGGGTCACAGTGATGACTACGAGCCTGACTCGGGGATGCAAGTCACCATTGCTTTTACCACTTCGGTGAAAAACTGGTTCAAAGAATGCCGAGGTGCAGGCGAGGCTACATCCATGTGGTCAACAATGATTTCACTCAGTGGGATGTATGCCATTGGTGGTAGTGGAAACCCCACCATTAATAGCCAAGGGAATCGTTACACTGCTCCTACTAACCCTAATGCCAAAGAGGTAATAATAATAAAAAGACATTACAGTATTTGCTTTTTGAGTTTGAAAAATGAATCAATCACCGGAAATTAAGTTTAGTTTTTCAAGGTGGGGTCGTTTGAAAGTGAAAATAATTGAGAAGGGTTTTTTTCAAAAAGCTGCAAATTTTGAATCTTTTTTCACTTTTGCATGAGAGATAAGGTCTTTATTGGTTCATTTAACAAATGTTTTGAGGATAATGGGGTCCCATGTGGTTATGGTGCACAGTAACTAAGAGAGTGGATACAGCTGATAGAGATTGGACAGATTGGAATTGGAGATCAGAGGGTGATGTGATGGTAAATGGAGCCTTCTTTGTTGCATCAGGTGCAGGTGCTGAGTTCAGGTATGAGAAAGCTTACAGCGTTGAGCCTAAATCGGCTGTCCTCATTAACCAGCTTACTATGCACTCTGGCGTTCTTGGAGTTGGTGGCAGGTATATATATTTTCCACTACACTTGAATGAAAATGCACTTGCTTTCAGTAATCTAAATTTGGATGATGATGAACCAGGACAACACTTGGGAAAGTGGAGCAGCGGAGCCAACGGTGGTGGAATCAGTCTCAACTCCGGTGACGACGACGAAGATGACTATTCGGATGACATGTCAGGAAGCAACATGTCATTGTCATCTGCATTTTTCTCTCTTTTCATTGCATTGTCAAGCTTTTTATTCTTGTATTTTAAACCTCCATCACCCATATTATAACAAACAGGACTTTGTTCCAATTTCAATTGTAACCAGGTTTCAAAGAAAAATGGCTGGACTTTGGTTATCTGAATTCAGCAATTAACTTCCACCATTAATTGCTGCTCTTTTTTTCATTATCATCATTTCCACCGTTAATAGCCACTCTTATTAATAAGATAATATTTGTTCAAAATTTTCCTTAACTATTGACAATGTACACATATTGACAATGTACACATATCACGCAGCTGTTCAGAATTTAGTGTTTCTTTATCTTCATTTTAATAGATATTACAATATAATGCTATCTTTCTAACATTTTAATTGCTGTAATCTTATGATTCCATTAAAATGAGGAAATGGTAAGGTAACAATTGCTACATTAATTGCTGTAATCTTATGATTCCAACAGTTTAATATACAGCAATCAAATTCCCATTGAAATTCCAAGATGATAAGGCAACAAATGCACCTTAATCTGGGTATTTTCGATGGTCAAATTGAATAAAGAAATTGAAAAGAACAAAAAAGTGTAGGGGGTTGAGAAAAGGAATACCATCAAAATGGAGAGAACAATAGCAATGGCATCAACCTGCTTGAATCCAACTCTGATTGATCAGTTAGACTGTGACCATGTGGTCTCCACCTTTCTCCGCCGCCGCATCCGCAAGTTTTTTCCACACCATTTGCCGTTGCTCTTCCACCTCTCTAGCTCTGTCCTTTTCCTCTGCAAACCGTCTCTCGCACTCATCAAACAAATCTTCATCCATTTCCACAAACATCCTCAGCACATTTTCAGTTAACCCATGGATGGCCGTATTCCAATGGTTTTGGATATTCCATTCCAATGCCTCAAAGATGGTTGGTAGTATCACCTGCCGATTTTGAGCAATTAAGCCCACAATGTGCTCATTCTTCCACAAGAAGAGGGTTCTTTCTGAAACTGCGATATGAAATGGTTTCAAGAAGAATTATGAAGAAAGTTCTAGTTTACGGAAATTATTCTACTACATAAGCGAGCAACTTGTTGAAAAGTAAAAATTTTGAAGCAAAAATGTAAAATTTTAGGCCACGCCGACTTGTTTAAAAGTAATATGGGAAGAAAAAAAGAGCAATCTTTTTTAATGTGACCAGGACAAAATTGCTCACATTTTTCTCATGTCCGTTAAAACACAAGCCATTTTTTGAACAGTCAACGTTATTGCCCTTTATAATTATAACTATTGCTTCAAATTTAATATATAAGGACAAAATTGTGCACTTTTATATATAGGGGACTAATTTGCTACAAAGCTTTTAGTACAAGGATCAACCACATAAACCTAAACGTAAATATTGAAACCACTCAAAATTCCATTGTATCACCTTTTGCAAAATAGGTAAGCCATATTGTGCGAGACTTGGCTCAATAAAGATACTGGTTAAGCATCGTCCAAGATGTAGAAGATTAAATGAAAATAAGTAAATGCTAGAATTTGACCCGAATTCTATTGAACTTAATTAATGAAGATACTAATTAAGAGATAATTAGGGAAAGTAAAAATTCTAATTTGATTAAAAGTGTGAAGATTTTCTTTCTTTTATGTAAAAAAATTACTTTAATTAGATTTCTATTTTATAAGTTTCATTTGTAGTCAACTATCTATTTAAGATCAACACAAGTAAAAGGAAACAACAAAACAAATTCCTAAGCAACCAGAAGTTGAGGTTTGGATAATCATTTATCTATTCGTAAGCTCTAAAAATAAGTGACAGCACTGCAACACAATGTTATCTGCCTACAAAGAAGAAGACGAGCAAAATCGATGGTGGAAGAGATTGCATTTTTAAAAAAATCAATTGACTTTCGTTTTCTTGATGACAGAAGAGCTCATTCCAGCAAAGAAAATGAAACTAGTAGGATACTAAGCTCTCCACAGTACTTTCCAATAAAAGCAAGTATAATGTTCAAAACTAGGCAACATTCCACACAAGTTTAGAGAAAATCATCAGAAATGCTAACAAACACAATGTATGTATCACATTGCGGTTCTTCCTAAAGATCCATTGGTAATGGTTCAGAATCAGTACGGCCATAACAACATTCAGAATCACGAAAATTCACCGAGAAGTACCAAAAGTTAAAGTTACCTGAAAATGAGAACTGCGGAGGCAGCGTGCAATCTGTCTGAAAAGGGGAAGTATACATCTTTGGAACTCGGCAGACTGTGTCACTTCGAGTACTTCCTCAAGTTCTCCAAGGAGAGAACTTCCTTTGGACAATTAGTCATTGGCCAATACTTCAACAACCCTCTAATGACGGTATCAGCCAGCCTATAATCCTTCTGAACAAACTGAACCATACAATAAGACAACTGCTCGTGGTACATCGAAACAGTTTTCGGCTTATGCAAAGGAATCAATGCTCGAATAAGGAACAACTTATGTTCCTCTTTCATAGGCGAAGAGAAACCATGAATTATACTTCCTAGAACCTCCAAAAGCTCCCTATACCCCATGCCTCTGCGTTCATATAAAAACCTGTAAAAAATATGTTTATTGCCTTCCTGATGCAGGTCTGTGCACCATGAATTTACCATAAATCCTATGAAGGATCGTTTTTAAATACTCTCTTTCCCTGGGATCCTCCGAGTTAAACAAATCAAGCACCTTCAAAACAAAGGTATGGTCAATGTATCTCTTGGCAACCTTGGTGTCGGTATCCGATGACACGATGTATCTCAAGAGAATCTCGTAAACAAGCTGTAAATGCGGCCACGAGGGTTCCGGATACGGTTCCTCTTCTTCAGGTTTCAAGGCTTCTTGTCCCGTGTTCTCGTGGAACGCCGGCGGAAGGCACCGGAAAATGTTGACGGCGACCATTTTGATCATCTCTTCCTGACATCGGTCCGTCATTTTGCCCGATCCGGATTGAATGAAATCCACGAGTTCAGCAACGTCTTCCGTTTGATTTCTTTCTCCCGGACCAATTTCGTGCTCTTGGAAAAATCCAATTGGAAGCAACAAAGCTGCAGTTTCCGAAGGACCGGGTTTGCCTATCGGCAACGGCGACGTCTTTGAATAACGGCAAGGGCTCCACGGCGAACATCGGGGGAAGGACGTACGGACGCCGGGATTTGGGCCTTTTGAATTGGGTTTTGTCAAGAAAGCGTGATGACAACTGGAGTACCCGACCCTGGATTGCCGGACCGAGTAACCCTGCCCCTGAATAGATGCATCCATTGAATCTGATTTGGAATGCTTACGTTGCCCTCCTTTCATAATTTTCTTGAACATTTTGAAATACACAGGGGGACTTAATAAGGGGTAGGGATTCGACGGTTGTGATTTCCAGCTTTCAATCGATCGGCATGAATGGACTAATGCCCTCTAACAACGAAAATTTGAAAGTGGCGATTTTACATCGGTTTTTAGTTGGTCTTTTTCGCCGTTGAGTGATCGGAAAACTGGATACTGACATCGGAAAAGACAGACTGCCGGGATGTTGGTCATTGATCTAAGGTGGTGATTCTCCGACATTAATCAACGGTCTAATTTAAGGTAAGGGAAAGCTTTTAAAGAAGAGGAATAGTTCAATAAAGGGGTTTTGATAAACTGTTTTTCCTTAATAATTAATTGATTTTCTAGATTCTTATTTAAAAAATTAGGGGTAACCTACTTAAAATTGAACTTTTAGGACGTTTTCACTTATTAAAATTTTACAATTATTAATCTAATATCTTAGATGACGTCAAACTCAAATTTTCAATGATTGGTACATTCCCAACAGTGAGATCGATTCATTTACCCAGAAGATTAGCATAGTTTAGTTTTAAATCAATCTGACTATTGAAAGTGACATATATGAATGTTTTAACTTTTAGTTCCAATTGAGATAGGATTAAAATTTAAGAAAATTGGAAGGTTTTTCAATGATTTTGAATTGAAAGAAAAAAAAGATGAGGAAGAAGAGTTGGCAAAACTGCCCAAATAATGATTTAGTGATTGTTTAATTCTCAAAAAAATCCAGTTTATTTATTATTTCCCGAAATGGGGGAAATGTACAGTGCTTCAAGTGGTTCTTTGGATATCTCGGTGTTTTTAGGGTAATTTTTCCATGTCTTGGATATCTCGGCGTTTTTAGGGTTAATTTTTCCATGATTGCTTTCTCGGCGTCTTTGCGGTTATGGCACTATGGGAATGCAAGCAATTGGACTGAGGGATCTCTCGGCGTCTTCTGCATGCTACAAGGAATGCCAAGGTGGATCTCTTGGCGTCTTCACCTGTCGTCTGATGGGAATGCTCGGCGTCTTCAAGCAATTGGACTGTAGGATCTCTCGGCGTCTTCTGCATGCTACAAGGAATGCCAAGGTGGATCTCTCGGCGTCTTCACCTGTCGTCTGGCGGGAATCTCTGCATGACTCTCTGAATCGTGCATGCATTCTGGGGCCTGAACGTCTTCATCTCTGCTTGACTCATGCAGAGTTGATTTAACAGTTATAATAGGAGTGCTCGACGTCTTTAGTTAATAGGGTTACAGGGGCATTCGATTTCCGGCGTCTTAAGCTATATGGAGATATTTTGGTTGCAGGTGGTCGTGAAATCTCGGCGTCTTCTTCTTCCGAGATTCGTTCTACATGCGTCTGTATTGTTTGTCGTCGAAGCGTGAGATTCGTCTGAAGCGTGAGATTCGTCTGAAGCGTGAGACTAATAATTTACTCGAAGTCTTCAATTACTTGTTATCAAATAGGGGTGGGTATTGTATTTCATTGCATGCAGTGGTGTTAACTTACAGAAGCAAGTGAGGAATTTTTTTTGCATTAGATTCAATTGAAGCTGCTACTTGAAGTGATATTGGAGATTTTTGTTGGTTCGGTAATTTTTCGAGCTTTGGTTTAACGTCGTTCAAAAAACGTAAGTTCTTTCTCGTTTCCCATGCGAACTCTGTTTTTTTTCGTGTTGAAAGAATGCTCATATATGTTAGGGAGAATGATACATTTAAATTTTGTTCATGAGACCATAGTAATGTAATTTAGAGTACTAATGATAATTTAAAATTAGAAAATTTAAGTTTGATGATAGGTATAAGAAATTTAAGTTTGAGTATTATTGTTAATTTAAATTTTCGTTGTAATTTTAGTTGTATTTTTATATAATAATTATTAGAATTTTTATTTTGATTTAGTGGAAAAATTCCCATTATGTAATCCTGATATTTTTACCGTAATAATAATGTATTTAAGTATTATTTTTATAAAACAATTGTTAACATAATTTATATTATTATAGTTTTGTAAATAATTAATTTCATTACATTATTAATGTATTTATTCTGAATATCTATATTTTACGTGTAGAGAAAATGAGCAACAAATTTTTCACGATGTCCATTACAATGGACATATGATGGAAAATGATGGTCGGAGTATTTTTCAGTCTGAAACACTATAAATATGATGTTTAAAGGGACATCACATTTGCAGAGATCAAGGAGAGGATAGAAAGAAAAATAGTGCTAAAGTTGATGGTTTGAGGTACAGATTTATGGTATGTCCCAATCCGGTCAGGTATGCTGCAGTACCACTTGAAGAAGACGATGATATTATAACTATGGTTGAATTACATGACTCAACAAATATTCCAATTATTGAGTTATTTGTTGAGTTGTGTAATATATCTAATGTGCTGGGTCATCAATAAATGCGGTTGAAACTTCATCTCAAATGGGTTTCGAGAGTCATTTCGATAACCCAACATATAGGTCGATGAAAACTTTGTGGCGATGTTGGAAAGTTGCTGGGAAGAAATACTGAAGATTCCAGTGAAGATGAAGAAACTGAGGAACCTCTTTTGGCTGAGGATGATGCCATGTTCCATGGTGATGAAGTGATATCAATATTGATGAATTCGACATCGTATCAACCTACCCCTCACATGCAGGAGATTGATTATGAAGCAATGAGGGCACCTGAATTCCGGAGATGCCACATTTAACTTCAGGCTATGATTGAATCGTCCGATAACTCTGGTGAATTAGCAGGGAAGCATTACAGAGGAAAAAAAGAAGCTACACTAGCGATTAAAGAGTATTGCATAAGAGGCCATGTAGATTGCAAGACTGCAGAGTCCAACCAGAAAACTTTGTACGCAAAAGTGTGTTAAATATGGGCCCGAGTGTAAATGGTTGATCAGAGTGGTCCAAAATGCAGAGGCAAGATGCTTGGGTCATCACAAGGTACAATGGTCCATCGTTAGCTGCATCTATTCGAGACCAGTTCGGATACAATGTAAATACAACCCGTGTGGCATGCGAAGGAGAAGCAAGGAGGTTGATATATGGCGATTGGATACATCATACAATGAGTTACCTGATTTGTTACGAGCTATGAACAATTCATACCTGGAACCATCGTGAAGTCTCAGACCATGCCTGCATACGACCGAGAAGATCACTTGTTCAAGGGAAGAGAATATTCCATAGACTCTTTTGGGCATTCAAGTCTTGCATAGAAGGTTTTCTATTTGCAAACGTATGGTCCAAATAGATGGTACGTGGTTATACGGTCAATACAGACATATATTATTGATAGCAGTTGCGCAGGATGGTCAACGAAATATATTCCCAATTGCATTCGCCATCGTTGAAGGAGAGACAACAGAGGCTTGAGACTTCTTTCTCAATAATCTACGTAGTATTCGTCCGAGAAGGAGTTTCCTTGATATCCGATCGGGAACTGGCCTTTTGGCAGCAATTGAACGACCGGGAAGTCGTTGGACACCTCCGCACG
The DNA here is from genome assembly GCF_006381635.1 of Hibiscus syriacus. Classification (NCBI taxonomy): domain Eukaryota; kingdom Viridiplantae; phylum Streptophyta; class Magnoliopsida; order Malvales; family Malvaceae; genus Hibiscus; species Hibiscus syriacus. The sequence goes on along the minus strand of NW_024062338.1, from coordinate 620,691 downwards.
CATATCCCGCATATTGTATCCGTCATATTGGTAAGAATTGTATTGAGAAGTTTCATAACGGCCGTATTCGTAGGGAGATAGTCAGCATGGGTAAGTTTTATTTTCAGCATTTGTACTCATTTATGTGTTTGTTTATAAATTGACTTTACACAATATCTATTTTGAAACAGGATATGAACTACGCCAACCAAATTTTGACAAGAGATTGGGGATTTGAAGGCCATAGATGAGCGTGTTTGGAAATGGGCGTCGAAAATCGAGCGGAGAAGTGGTCGCAAGCATACGATTGTGGTCGGAGATACAGACACATGACTACAAACCTTGCTGAGGCCATTAATTCAGTACTAAAAAGTACACGACTCTCCCAATAGCGAGTGTGGTGAAAGAGACTACTTTAGGTTGGCTAAAGTTTGGTTGATAAAGGGAAAGAGATTGAGTGTCTGATAAATCGAGGTAAAATCTGGGCTCCGGCGGTGGTAGAAGCAATGGAAGCAAATGAGCGTATGGCAACCTCAATGTTTGTTCATGACTTCGATCGAATTGGACATACTTTTGTTGTCATCGCATGCATCGTCGCAATGAAGGAGCAGATCGAGAATCATTTACTGTTATTTACGATAAAGATGGTGTGATTGTGGCCGCTTTCAGGCGTGGAGATATCCGTGTGCTCATGCAGTCGCTGCATGTATGCATACTGGAATCAATTCATACACTTATGTTGATGAGTGCTTTCACCTACAAGGATATTAAATATATACAACCATGAGTTCAGACCGATCCCAAATGAATCTTATTGGGACAATCGAGATCATGATGAATGGTTGCCAAATCCACTACTTCGTAGAAGTCCAACGGGTCGACCGGAATCTACTCGTATTCATACCAGTATGGATATACATATTAGAGAGAAAGGCCAACCGAAGAGGTGTGGATTATGTAGAGGTGAAGGGCATTCAAAAGAAATTGTCCAAACCTTCCACAGTATAGACCTCAGCAGTAATCTTATTATTTTATAAATTTTTATATTATATGCGATTCAATTACTCGAGTACATATTTAATAATTATTATTTAAATTTAATTATTTAACTTTAATGATTTAATAATAATTAATTAACTTTAATGATTTAATAATAATTACTTTAATGATTTAACTTTAATGATTTAATAATAATTACTTTAATGATTTAATTTTAGTGATTTAATAATAATTACTTTAATGATTTAATTTTAATGATTTAATGATTTAACTTTAATGATTTAATGATTTAACTTTAATGATTTATAATAATTACTTTATGATTTAATGATTTATGATTTAATAATAATTACTTTAATGATTTAATTTTAATAATTTAATAATAATTACTTAATTTTAATGATTTAATTTTAATGATTAATAATACTTACTTGACTTTAATGATTTATATTTACTGATATAATAGTAATATATTCGATTCATTACTTTAATTTGATACAAATAATTAAAATAAGGATTACAACTCTTGTCGGTGTCGGGGTGTTGTTGAGTAATAATGTCGAGGCCCACGTCGGTTTCGTTGTTGTCGTTGCACTTATTCAGGAGTTTGTTCAGCATAACCAACCTGCTCATTCATCGAGGGCATAGGATCTGGTGTTGTAAATACATGCCCACCACCACTATGCTCTCCCATCTGAGGACAAACACTCGTACTTGTGATCATAGATGTCATCTGATCAAAATCATTTGTTGCCCCAAACATAGGAGGGAACATGAGTGATTGATGAGGAACATGCTGAGGAGTGTAGGGCGTAACACCAGAATCACCAACCATTTGACTAAATGATCTTGTGTGATCAAAAGATTCTGGTGGGATATTATCCATTGTCTCTTGTTCTGCTCCACGGTGAGAAGAACTCCCACTCCCACTCCCACTCCCACTCCCACTCCCAGTCCTTCTTGGTTTCTCGGGTTTACCGAATTTTTTGGTATACTCTATAAATTGTCGCCTTTCTCTGATCGTTGTCAAGAACGACTTTCCACGTTCCCAAAAATAATTCAGGTAATCCGAACTCTTGAAGTCAAAGTCATCTGGTTGTATGGGAGTGAGCGTTGGCAAGTATGAACCCCTGTTGTTCCAATGATTGATATGGTTAGCATGCCTCACCGACCAATCCTCATCGACCCTACCCCGCCCATCTAATCGATGGAGAGCATCATGATTCTCTGGAATGACTGGAATATGTTGGTGGAAGCCGAACTGCCTCAACACTCTATCGGCAAATTGGAACTCCATAAACATGAATGGATCAATGGTGTAACAGCACACCAATATTCACAACCCTCCCAGACATGTTGCGGTACGCACGACATAATTTCTTGATCATGGTACGGCCTCCAAATAAACTATAAAATAAAATTATATAGTTATTATTTAATTAAATAATTATAAAAATCAACAAATTAATAAATAACAATATTATAATATAACATAATAAAAATAAATTCACTTATTAATTTATATATACCTCAACTTTGCATTTGATGTCAATCTTAAACCTAACTCTTTCACGTTGTTGTGCGCCAACCCCGTTCTTTCTATTTATGCCTCCATCTGTATACCAATCAAAATAAAATTTTGTAATTATTTTTCATTTACAAAATATTCTTTATTAATTAAAGATAAAATTTTAAATCAATAAAATTACCTTCCGGCAAGAGGAAAGTTAACTGCAGTTCGGCTAATCGGTGTTAACCATGGAATTCTGTACCACGCCCACGATTGTAATAACTCGTGCATCCACCGATTTCAGTCGTGTACGCATCATTAACATTAATGATGCCTTGCACATCTCGCGATACAAGAATGCCAATATTGCTGATCCCCAACTATACTGACGGGTCATAAAGAAGTTCTCCAAAAACGGAAGATATTGTATATGGACAAGATTACTGGATTTATCTGGCATCAAGATTCCGCCGATCAAACGTAATATATATGCTCGAGTTGCATATATAATGTCTCGCTCACTACATTGTGGATCGAGCTTAAACTCATTTGCCACCAGGATAATCTCAGCCGTGACCCTTTTGCTACATCTTTGTCTGGTACCTTCCCAAGGTAACGCTCACATATTGCAAACATGTCAAGATCTGTATTTCCAACCACTGCCATTCCATTTGTAGGAACCCCTAGTTGTAAAGCCACATCCTCCAAAGTGATCGTACATTCACCACATGGAAGATGAAAAGTATAGTTTCTGGTCTCCACCTTTCAATTAATGCACTTATCAAACCGGGGATCAACCGAAATTCTCTTACAAAAGCAACATCATAAAAACCCACTGTTTTCAATTATCAACAATACGTTGATCTGGCATCTCACAGTTGATAAGTCGAGGACGAATGACTCGTTGTTCGTCATCCTGCAATTTATTAGTCATTGTAATTAGAATTAATACACCGTTCTCAAATAAAAAAATAAGTCGATCATATTACCAGTTCTCCCAAATTACTCGAAATGTGTCGACCATCTAGCCTCAAAAGAACATTTTCTTCGGCCATGTTTCAACAAATCTAGACAAAAAATAAATAAATATTACACTCAATTATTACATTGTTTTGTTCAAATAATCAATTGCATGTTATCTACTTTAATAAAAAATAAACATCAAATATAAAATGATCCCTAACTATTTGCTTCTCAACATTTTCAAACTTTGCAATTTAATCACTAAATTTATAAATTCTTTCAAATTTAACCAATTAAGCATATTAATACTAATTCAAGCATAGTATACCAACTTTTTATAATTTACTCTAATTTCTTAAATTCCTCAAATTTTGCAAAACGATCCCTAATTACTATTTGGTTCTCAACATTTTCAAAGTTAGCAATTTAATCCATAAATTTTAAATTCTTTCTAATTTAACCAATTAAGCATACTAATACTAAATTCCAGCATAGTATAGCAACTTTTAATAATTTACTCTTATTCCTTAAATTTTACAAAACGGTCCCTAAAACTTTACAATGTTCCAAAATGGTCCCAACCTTATTTCAAATTATGTAACAACATATAAATTATTATTTCAGAGTGTAACAACATATAATCACAAAATTAATAAACTTATGAAACTAAAATTATGAGATCAATATGAAACCCTAAACCTTTAAAACAAGAATCAAATGAGATCTAGGGCTTGAGTTTAAATTACCTCAGGCTATGCTTTGTGATCTTACTGCTGATCAATCTTCCTCTCAAGCTCTCACTGCTTCTGTAATTGTGAATTGCCTCAGCCCCAAACTCTCACATTGCCTCAGCCCGAGCATTCTCTTATAAGTCGATCATATTACCATGCATTATTGGATTTATTTGTTAAGAAGACGCTGAGCTATCCAGCCTTCCATGCAAAGACGCCGAGAAATCCTTACCTAAATGTAAAGAAGACGCCGAGAAATCCAACAGTTGCATGCCCCCCACATGCAGACGTGCAGGACCCCCACATGCAGACGTGCAGCCCTGCAGGACCCGTGCTCTCCCACATGCAGACGTGCAGCCCTGCAGGACCCGTGCTCTCTCCTTGCAGAACCCGTGATTTCTCACGTCCAGTCCCATGCACAGCACTGAAGACGCCGAGATTTCCTACGAAGAATCCAACTGAAGACGCCGAGAGATCAATCATACATGCACAGCTCCCACGCTTCCACATCTGCTGAAGACGCCGGGATATCCAAGTTGAAGACGACGACAGCTCCATCTAAAGACGCCGAGCTTTCCATATTTCCTATAACAATCACCCCATTTGGGGAAATAATAATTAAAGTGCATTATTTGGGGAATTAAACCTCCCCGTATGCATTATTCCGGCAAAATAGCCAGAAGAGTTTAGTATTTTTTTCCGATCAAAGAAACAACTGAGCAATGCAAAAATGACGAAGAAAGGAGGCGATAGTCCAAACAAAAATTAAAAGCTAAAAATTGTATTTGTCATTGTTAATCATTGGATCGACTTGAAATAAGATATATTAGTCTTATTGTCAAATAAAATCTTTCTAACGTTGGGATTGACAGACAATCGCTCTATTTAAAGAAAACTCAACCTTTGCAACAGTTGACAATTTAAAAAATAGAATTTTATTTGGAGAAGACCATCTTAACATTTTTAATAGTAACTAATGATAACGAGTGTAATGAAATCAATTTGATAAAGTTTAGTCATCATAGTAAATCACCTAGTAGTAACTTTATTAGAATTTCGTAGTCAGACCGCCAATCTAAATTAAATACTGTAACTATGGAGCTGATTTTTGGAATGACATTAATAAATTCATCTCATCATTTTGTATCATTTCACCTATTTAAATTTTTTCAAAATCTTTTTGACAATGATAAATTTTCAACCCAAAATCTAATAAAAATGATTTTGATCTACCATCTTCATCATACAACCAAGATATATTGTTTATTTTCTCTTTTACCTCCCTACTATTAAGAGTTGAAATAAGATGTTCTAATGTCAATATATATATATATTAAAACTTTGCAAATATTTTTTTTAAAAACCACAAAATTAGAAAAACTTTTTGGGACTTTTCATAATCTTTTTTAAAAATGTTCCATTATAACATGGTTAAAAAATTGATAAAGCTAATTAAAACCCAAGCTCGAAAATTTTGAAAGTTGGGTAACTAAAACAAAAATACAAACAAAGTTGAGTGTTGAAAAAGTAATTTACCCAAAATGAAAATTTGCATGTTAAACTGATCAGACCATCCACATTTTGAAGTTGATATGGAATTTGTTCATATCGTTTGTTCCCTCATAATTGGCTTATGAAGTTCTGTTTAGCCTATTGGCATTTGTACACAAGTCCAACATTTTAAGTTATGCGAAGCTCCATAACTGCAAGTTCATATGCTTCAAATTCCCAACTCACTGGATCTTTACAGCTTTGAAGTCATATGGCAAAATGAGTAATTTTGGTGGACAATGTCCAACCTAAAATTTCCAGGTAGCCTCTTATGGAATCCCGAGTTCTCGATGTTTCTGTGACACGAAATGTACAGAGTTGCTAAAAGACATTTGTACAATTCTAATACCAGACAGAAAAACCTATTGCTTCAATGTCTTCCACTGTAAGTCAATGAAACTTATCACATCATTTGCTAACTATATTAGCTAACCTATCAAAAGTTCATGCATTTCGGCATGCAAGGCATGGCACTATCACAAGGAAAAGATTGAAGTCCTTATTTTGTGTGATGGCACACAGATGACTTCAACCCCAAATCTAATGGTCATGCATTGGACAAGGTGCCTTCCCCAATGCAGGCAATGAGCTTCTCCATTCCAACCGAAATCATCCGATGCCAAACCAATCTGCAATCGCAAGTATAAATTAACACGGAGTTTCACTATTTTTTTTTGTTTTTGATAGAATGACATCCGCTATAGTATCACATTCTAATGATTCTTATGCCATATCCAGACTTTCAAATTTTCGACTCGCATTATTTTTGGACTTAAAAAGCAATCAGAAATGTTGGGTCACCATTTAAGGTCATTTGAGAGTAACAGATAAACTGTCAGAATTGAGACTTCATGCTTATCACCGCTAAGCGACTAACAATGGAAAAGCCATTTACCATAATGTTATGCAGAATTCATAGTCTCTCTCTCTTCCAACCATCCAATATTATCGATCAACTCGGAGAACGTTGTTACGTATTATTCCATTGCTTGTTGTCTCTCTCAGGATCAAGTTTCCATTCACCATCGACAATGAATTTTATCTGCAATTAAACAAGATAATGGAATGGAAGCAATGAGTAATGGCAGATTCATTCCTTTAATCACATCAAGACACTAAATGATATTTAACGACAACATTAGATCCAAAAATCATGTACATTTAATATCAGTCACAATGGATCATCTGTTTTCAATCAGAAAATGAAAAGGAAGAACTTATGGATTCCTTAAGATATAAAGTAAGCTAGTCGACCCCTAACATAAATATTACCTTCATTCTACACAATTTTCAAAAACAGTGTTCTGAACTTTAAGATTTTAATGGATTCCTTAAGCAAGCATTAAAGAAGTATTCTAATAATAAAATACACTTTTGGTCCTAAACCAAAGAGCCCTTTGACTAATTGATCACAATTAGCGTGGAGGCTGATGCCCTTCATATGATGACTTGTAGTGTAGTTTTGGATCAAAGAATTTTATTTAATTACCAAAAAAAACAAAATGAACAAAATAATTTTCACCTTTGCTTTATAGTTAGTTTTGAATAGCATGCTATTCAGTTGGTTATGGTTTCTGAAAGCCAAATAGTGTGGTCTGGTTTCAAAAGTCCTAAAAAAAGCTCATTTTTGTAGCAATAGACATCGAATTTCTCTTATCATTATAAAATACAAAATAGCACTTCTAGGAATATCTCTAGGAGTCTATGCATAAAATAAGCACGCAGCCCTTCAAAGTGAATTGAAAACCAAATGGTTTCAATATTTAACATCAAAATGCATAGAATTAAGCACATTAATGTGTCATCGGCAGATGTAGCAATGAAGTTGTTTTGTTATTTGGTAGAAGTTCATAATACCTCATATACCCCGGGATAAAGCCATAGCACTGTTGACCAGATTTTGAATTTACTGGAACGTGTATAAACATGACATATATAAGCAGAATTACAAAAATCAAGAGAAAAAAGATAGCATACAGAACCGACAAAAAGAGGTACTTCAAGTCCAATGAAACATCATTTGCTAGTATTTTTCAAATTTCCTTATCTATATGCACAGCATTTAGAAAATTCTCGTGGATAGAATCAATTTTGTAGTCCTACCATTAGTAAACGTTACTGGTGGGTGAAATGTAACAAGTTGAGTACTGTATGCTAATAATAACAATAATGTGATCACACAGAAGATATAATTAAATCTAAAGACCAATACTCTAGCAGAAAATTTATTTGATGAAAGAGAACATTTAACACCTTGACTTGATGGGGTTTTCGATGGTAGAAGATGGCTTATGATCCATTTTAATCCGATGATGCCAACCATTGAAGCTACCAGATACCTCCACAATTTCACCATCTCCAGAATATTCTAGTTGCACCTATTATAGCAGTTCAAAATTCAGTTTCATTTGTTTTGATATTTGCTTGAAAAAACAACAATAACAATAAGCAGGAAAATTATGCGGGAGATCTACTGTAAAGGATATCAGAATCTTGTTCCTGGAATTATATTAGTAAGAGATAATTATTAAGCTCATTAAAAATATACTATGTTACTTGGACTCCTCATTTTTATTAAAGTACTGGTGTCCGACACTCGTGTCAAACACATAGATGCATGACTATGACCTCCAATGACCATCCAAATATATGGAAAAACTTAGAGAAGTCTTATCATACCCATGTCAGATACATACGGGCATACCGCAATCACATCCGAGCCCGAATAACATAGAAAAAACATTAAAAAGTAGAGGAAAAACAAAAACAAACAAAAGCCAAGCAAGAGTAGCAAGACTGTTATAAAATGTACCTCTTGTAGGCCTGATAGGCTTTCCTCAGCAGCTTGCAATTCAGCATCTTTCTCAGAGACAAGTTTTTGAGCTTTCTGGATTTCCATTTCAGCCTTGGTTTTCAGGGAAGACAAAGCCATCTGGAGAAAAGAGTGATAAGAAAAATATACCGTTAAGAACCTAAATAGATGCATAGCATTTCAATATAAGCTTAAAAGACTATATATACAGACACCGAAGTTATTAAATAAGCTCAAACAATGCTCCCTGATATTGTGCAAGAACCACACAAAATGCTCTATAAGAAAAGAATCAGGCAAGAAAATAGCAAAATGTACCTTTTCTTTTTCAATCCGCTCCTTCAAATGGGACAATTCTAATTCCTTTTGGTGCTATTCACACAAAGAGAAGCAATAAAGATGCAAAATGGTTCATTTATGTAAAAAAAAAAAAAAAAAAACTTTACATACCGACAAAACTATAAAAATAGTTAGTAGTGATAGATATTATACGTTAAAACTATATACCAGCATAAACTTGAGATGGTTAATCTCAATTAGATCGTCCCTTCCAATCGTCTGCAACAAAGAGGAGCATACAATAAGATATATGTGTGAAAATAAACACTGAATTTCAACCAAATTAGAACTGGAAACAACTTCAGAATCCAAACCCTCCCTGTCTTTTAGTGTTTGAGCTTCCCTATTATCATAAATGCAAAATAATTATCAGAAGGCTTAAGCCAATCAAAACAAAAGAAATTGAGTAAACAAATTATTTTACTCGAATTGAATGAAGGTGCAATATCCATGTTTATTATCCATGTCTCGGCAGCTTCAACAGTAAGTTTAACTATGTTAGTTGGACCCGAATGGAAGTGTTTTCCAAGAATTTCATGTATTTGGAGGGTCCTTAGAGGATTGTAAAACACAGGTATTTCAAGAAAAATGAAGATCCAGAGCAACATAAAAGTTTAATGCAACTAACTAAACCACTCACTGTTAACAAATTATAGCAAGGAAAGTTGAGTATTCCAAATAATCATAGACTTTAAGCAGAAAGTAATTCTGAGTTGTAGATCTAGTACTTTAAACTGTTTGAACACTGAGCTAACCTCCAAGGTATGTAATCCATTGCTACTGGAGGAGCAACCTGCTTGGCAACTGTTGCACTTCCATTCGATGTGATGGGAGCATCATAGGCATGTCCTGAGCGTTCTTCAATTCTATTCATAGATCAAGTAGCTACTTCATTATTAGTTCCGACAACTTCCTTGCTTTCTTTCTCACCACTTCCATTTAATATCTCGTAAACATCATCTGCATAGCCAGCAACAGTAGATACTTGAATTCATGTTTCGAACCCACCGGATAAATAAAGGGGAAATCTTTTGAAGTTTGAAACAGACACAGGGACCATCTAAGTTAGCTAATTGAGGAAATACTAACAACTCCAATTTGTGTTTCAGATGTCCATACCAAAAGCAGAAACCATCCTCATGAAATGGAACACAGCAATGGTTAACAAGACGATGTGACAAACTAGTGTATCTACAGAAACTTACACTCGATGGCATCCAAATCTCCATTCTGAACAAAATTTGCAACTTTTTCCTCCAAAGTTGACACGGCTGCAGGTTCTTCAGGTATCAAAATACTAGTATCAGAATTATGACCCAGATTAACGTTCAAACTCCTAGAATAATTTTCGTCAACTGGGAAAAAAGATGTTGACGAAACATCTTCAACCATAGCGCCTTCCATTTCATTTTGATCTCCCAAAGTGGGCACTGTAGGTTCCTTCGTGTAATTATGGTCGGCAGAATCAACACCCTCTCCAACTAAACTATTTCCCATGTTGAAAACTTCAGTTGGCAAGAAGACATCTTCGATTGCATTCTCACTCTTTTCATATTGACCTTTAAAAGTATCTTCTGAATCACCAGTGGCATCATGCTTTTGAGCTACACTTTTCTCTGCAAAAAATCCATTGCTGTCTGTTTTAGGTGAGTTCGAAAGAAGCTGTTTGATAGGCTTGTATCCTCTTCGTTTAAGAATGTTAGCCAGATCATTCCTACAATAGAACAATTGAGCAACAAGTGAAACAAATTTCCTTTTCTCCCACCTCACTCCTCCCTTTTCTCTCTTTTGTCATCAGTATATAATTTGACATCAGAATAAGTAAAATTGAATAACATAATCATATTAACCTAAGACCCTGGTAGATTCCATAATCTCAATCATTAGTAGTTTAGCAACACGTATATCTCCAAAATCAAAACTTGGTTTCAATCAAGGCCAAAAGGTTAAACTTTTCATACAAAACCACAATTTCCCTACCAATTCAAACAACAAATCTAAATTTGGACTCTACCAAGGCCAAAAGATTAAATTTTTTCATACAACCCACAATTTCCCTAACATTTCAAATAACCCATTTTCAATTTAACGAAAATTAACCAGTAAAAAAAGGAACAAAAATTATGAACTTTAACTGTAAAAATACCTTCCATGCTGAGAAAGCTCTTTCAAGGAGGGAACATGACCATCCGGAAGCCCAACCGCAGCTACAAATTCCCTTATATCAGTACACAGTTCCTCCTTGCTCTTTACCTTTCTCCCACTCCTAAAACAATAAACAAATAACAACACCAATGATTAAAAAGAAAAAAACAGAGAAAATGAACTATTAATAAAAAAAGAGTATTTTATACAAAAAGTTCAAACCTGGGTCTTTTAGTAGAAAAAACACATATCTTTAAGCTTCTTCTAGGTTTGTATTCATGGGTTATCCAGCTCCGCCATTGTTGTGCCTTCGATGCGAAGATGGGTTTATGAGAAGAAAGGGACAGGAAAGTTGGGAATTGAAACAAAGTTGTCATTGTGGGTAAAACCTCGTTGCAGCATTGAAGTCTTAATTATACTTCTTTAATGCTTTCATGTCGGACGAAGGAATCATAGAGTTGAGAGTGTACAGGTTCATATATAATAATTATATATACGAGTGAAGTTGAAATTGCAGGTTTGAGACTCCGTTGAGAATATGCTGAATACAGGGAGGTGGTTTGCTGGTGTTTAGAGGATTTTCCATTTTGGGGTTTAAAATTAGCATACGGGAGATTTTTAACTGTCAATTCAATCTTGCGATGATTGAGATGAAATCTCAGCAAACAGAAATCTCTGATATTTTTTTTGTTCCAGTTAAATGTTTAGTTTAGATATCAGGGTGTTCATCCCTTTACTCTAATTTAACATAATTTAGTTCTTTCATTTTATTATGTTATTAATATGTCAAAATCGATAGCATTATAAATGGACGAGTTCAAAATGAGTTATCTTTAAATTCAGATTCTTTCTTGTTTATACTAGTTTCGTTTATTTTAAATTATATTTTTTTAGTAAAAAAAATATTGAAAAATTTCTGTGAATTACTCGGGATTGTCTCCGGAAAGGCGGGCTAATATACGATTAATATACGGCGTTACCAGATACATTATAATATATTTACAATATTCGGTTTATCGCTACCGGAAATATTGAGTAATAATAATGTAATAGGTATAAATCATGAAGAAATATTAAAAAATTTGGCAACCGGTAAACTTAGCTTAACGGTTTGTATCGATACAAATGAAAAATGGATCGCTCCATAGCAATATTACAGGTACAAATATGACAAAACCGGTCCCAAAATGACAAAACCGGTAAAACGCTACCCGATATATTGAAAGTGTCGATAATTTAATATAAGTATCGAAACTTTCTGAATTTAAAAGAGAAGAAGTTATAGCACCTATAAAGTGTCGATACTTTAAAAAAATATATCAATCCACAACAATATAACAGGTAAAAATATGATAAAACATGTCTCAAAATTGACAAAACCGGTAAAACGATACCAGATATATTGAAAGTGTCGATAATTTAATATTAGTATCGACACTTTCTGAATTTAAAAGAGAAGAAGTTATAGCGCCTAAAAAGTGTCGACACTTTATTAAAATGTATCGATCCTTACTAATATAACAGGTAAAAATATGATAAAATAGGTCTCAAAAATGACAAAACCGGAAAAAGTTACCGGATATGTTAAAACTGTCGATAATTTAATATAAGTATCGACACTTTCTGAATTTAAAAGAGAAAAAGTTATTGCGCTTATAAAGTGTCGACACTTTATGAAAATGTATCGATCTATAACAATATAACAGGTACAAATATGATAAAACATGTCACAAAATTGACAAAACCAGTAAAATGATACCGGATATATTGAAAGTGTCGATAATTTAATATAAGTATTGAAACTTTCTGAATTTAAAAGAGAAGAAGTTATAGGGCCTATAAAGTGTCGATACTTTAAAAAAATATATCGATCCACAACAATATAACAGGTAAAAATATGATAAAACCGGTCTCAAAAATGACAAAACCGGAAAAAGTTACCGGATATATTGAAAGTGTCGATAATTTAATATTAGTATCGACACTTTCTGAATTTAAAAGATAAGAAGTTATAGCGCCTAAAAAGTGTCGACACTTTATGAAAATGTATCGATCCTTACCGATATAACAGGTAAAAATATGATAAAACAAGTCTAAAAAATGACAAAACCGGAAAAAGTTACCGGATATGTTAAAAGTATCGATAATTTAATATAAGTATCGATACTTTTTTAATTTAAAAGAGAAGAAGTTATAGCGCTTAAAAAGTGTCAATACTTTATGAAAATGTATCGATCCAAAAAATATAACAGATAAAAATATGATAAAACCAGTCTCAAAATGACAAAACTGGTAAATAGATACCGGATATGTTGAAAGTGTCGATACTTTAATAAGTACATGTAATAAATTATTGATACTTTCAAAGAAATATGTAAATATCCTATCGAAAGTATCGACACTTGACATAAAAGTATCGACACTTATGTAGTTGTATCGATTAAATATAAATAACATATTCGGTGTAAATATAAAGGCATTGTTATCCTCTGAAAATATATAGAGTTTTTGAAATCGAAGCGTAATTGTTGTTGCATTTCAGAAGGCGTTTCTACGTGAAGTTTTGTTTGTTTGTTGCTGCAGTCGAATCGAAAGGTACGCTGTTGAAACCCTAGTTTTTTATTATTACAGTAATGGAAAATAAGGTTTTTATGTGTTGTTGTTTGGGGGGTTTTCGAAGTAAAGAAGCATTTGAGACCGAATCGATACTTTTAGTTAATATTTATAGGTAAAAATGATATTATATGTAGAAAATGATATTTTAGGTTGTATAAATGTGCCGACACTTGTTGTAGTGGCCATTTAAATTCTTTTGAAGACCAACCGTTTTACCACAAAGAGTGGTTATTGATTTTTGTATATTGAATAAAGTGTATGTAAGCAGTATTTGATTTGATTTGATTTGCGCAAACTGATATATGAAGGAAAAATGAAGTCAATGAGAGGAAAGCAACCAAAGGGTGGATATATGTACTTCTAGTAAGTATCAGTCTTTTTGTTATTATTGTTGAAATGGTAATTGGATTAAAACTTTAATTTGATTACAAATTGTAAATGTTGACAGTATGGCCGAATGCAAAAGGATGAAGGAAGATGGCACACACGACGGTTCGATATGTAAAATGAAATTGACATTGAGTATTATTTAGCGTTAATGTATTGATTAAAAAACATTTACGCTTAATATTAGGTGACAAAAGATGTGAGGTCGATATGGAATTCGATGAGTGATGCCGAAAAAGAACCTTACATCACACAGTCAAGGAATGATAGTAAAGAATACAAAGAACATATGAAAGCACATGAAAAGAAGGTATTCATTAAACTTGTAAATACGTTGATACAAGATATATAAGAACAATAACATTATATATTGTTAAAAAATGTAGGAAGTGTCGACAAGGTGCAACATAAAAAGGGTGAATTCATTAATTGAACACCTTAAAGAGAAGGATCAGTTGAATGTGCTGAGGGAAATGGGGTTTGGATCATTGATAGGAGTAGGGGATCGACCAATTCGGAGGGAATTGTGTCGATCCTTGATGGAGCAATTTGATGTCAAATAATATATTGCTAAATATGGTGATTATTCATTCAGTCTGGGGGTATCGACTGCTGCAGCCGTCTTGGGGGTACAAAACAAAGGCAAAAGTGTTGTAGAAGTTTGTAGGAGTAAGAAATGGAAAGCACTTGCCTCCAAATTTGGTTTGAATCAGAAGATGACATATGCTGAAGTTGAAGAGGTTATCAAAAGTGGATCTTACGGGGGGATGAGCTGAAGGCCCGAGTTCTATTGTACCTTGTCGGGATATTTCTTTATCCAATGGGTGATACGTCAACGAACAAGGAATATATGAAGCTCATTTGCGATGAAGGCTTGAACGGTGAATTCAATTGGGCTGAATATGTCCATTCGAGATTGATTGAATCAATAATCACCTTTCAAAAGGGCAGCCAGAGATACCTCAAAGGGTGTATAGCAATCTTAGAGGTAACTGAGTTAAAGAATGTTTTTGTTTTTTATATAAAATGATAGTATAGTTATTATATAAAATGATAACTTTTATTATAAATGCAGGTTGCACTGTTTGATTTTTGGTCGGGCTGTGATAGTTTGCCGGCTTATGAAAGAAACGGAGTGGCACGCATCCGTGCATGGGGGAAGGAAGAGGTGGTTAGAGTGATGACGAAGTTGAAGTTGGATAGACCGAGGAAGCTAGAAATGATAATAAATGTAATTAAATAATATTAAGAATATAATCAATGTCTTAATACAAATTTAATTTTGAAGGTTATTGTCAATGAGGTAGAGGAGGCAGAGGAGACAGTGGAGAAGGAAGAAAAGATGGTTGGAGGGGTGGATGACGGTCGGGGGAATTACGGTGAGGGAAAACAGAGTAAATTCAATATTTTGATTTCTGAATTGGCTGATATTAAAAAAATCCTTTTTGATATTCATCAAAGACAATCAAGAGATGAATAGACACTTGAGAGGCATAAGGGGGAAGTGGAAGGAAAGGTAGATGTAGTGGTGAATGAAGTTGAGGTGTTGAGGGAACTTAATCTGTTAACGGGTGGAAAAATTGAAGTAGTTGTCAAGGAGGTTGTGGAATTGAGGAGTGAACTTACGGGGCTGAAGGAGGTGGTTGAGAAAAACTTAGATGAAGGGAGGAAAATGAAGGGTGAAATAAAAGAGATGAAGAGCTATGTAGAGCAAAAATATGATGTACTGAAAAAATTTGAAGAAAAGAAGATGGAGGAAGAAGAAAAGATGGAGGAAATGAGGAGAAAGGATGTCACTAACATCTATACACCGGAGAGTGTTATAAATGCATATTTGGATTCGGAATGTCATGCACCCCATAAGAAGAAGCAGAAGGTAAGTTGAATAAAAGAAAACTTATTTTAATTTGTATCATGTTGTTGTGACTAAAATTTGTATACAAAAATGTAGGTTGAAAAAGCGGTTCCAAGCGGAATTGTACCGGTCGAAGCTGCAATTTGTGATTATTTATGGAATAGTGGTTAGAATCGGGGTAAGTTAAATATATTGCTTTGTGAGTGATATTTAAATATTTCATGACAATATATTAATCCTAATGATTCATACAGATGTTCTGTAATCTCAATGGGAAATCAATACGCTAGTGTATCCGACGTTGCAACGTTGAAGCCTAGTGAATGGGTTGGCGGTGTGGTAAGTAGACATCGATTAAAAGTTAAAACCTATTGAATATATTCTGATTGTGTAATTAATTTTGTTAGGTTATTGATTTTCTCGCCTGGACAGTATGCTACGATTCTAAAAAGTCAGGCCGGACGATTGGCTACATTACATACCACTTAGCGGTGAGTTAAATTAATAAATGTTGAAAAGTAATGTTATAGACGGTAAATTAATAATGATTGTCACGAAATTGCAGCAACATGTTTTGGACAACGTCTGTATTGAGGGTATTGTGAGTTTTTGGGGTCCCATGTTGCATAACTATGAGAAATTCACCAACTGTGAGAAGGTAAGACACCATACGAATAGGCATAAATGATGTTTTTGGATATATAATGTTGAATTTTGTCAAATTGGGTGTGAAATTTGTTACAGATCATGATCACAATAAACCACAATAATTCACATTGGTATCTGTTAGTGTTGGATATGGTAGACTGTGTTGCAACTGTATATGATAGTCTGTTTACATCAGCAGCAGCTAAACAAAGAGTGAATGATGCTAAGAGATTGGTATGTATGAAAGGAAATTATGTCAATTATAATGCATAATTTATTTGGATCATAACTTCATATTTTTTTAATGCAGATGAAAATATTAGATAGTTATAATAAGAAACGCATTTGGGTAGGAGCATGTGGATCTCTAGGAAATTTCCCCTTGCAAAGATTCAAATTCGCGGAGCATAAGATGAACGAGCAATCGAATGGACATGATTGCGGCATTTATGTGATGATGTGGATGGAATCGATTGGTTCTAGAGGGGCTACTTGTGATTTTGTAAGTAGAATTAAAAATTTGTTTGCGGTTAAATTGTTAAAAGTCGTAGATTGAATGTTGTGGTCTACAATACTTAACGTACTGACAATTTGAATATAGGTTGTTGGAGAATGGGATCGTATGCGAATATTAAACGATCTCGTAAGCCACAATCAAAATCAACTAAGAGAGAAGATGACAAAAGCTGCCATGCTACACAAGAATAACAAAAGGAAGGGATGATGCAAATGCATGGTTAATTTGTATAAGATTTTTAATTTTGTATACGATTTATAATTTTGTATGTGAATGTAATTATGTATGAGATGGGAAAAGTTATCCAAATGTTTTTTGTGCATGTTTCTTATACACAGTAGGAGTCCTGTTCTTTGTCTGCATTATTCCAAATGTCACTACCATAATTGTCATCATGTGCAGGACTGAATGACCATTCCATATTTAGGTATGTTCAATAACTACAAAATGCAATAACTTTAAAGTAATAGGTAAATTTACAATGTATGTGGCAAAAATAGAATATAAAAATGACAAAATTAATAAACACAAAGATTTGATTCCAACATTTTGTCCAAGTTTGGGAACTTAATAGGTAAAATATATCGGTTTAATGAGAGAATAGGTAAACTTAAGTGTTGATACATTTATAACAAGTGTCGATCCCAAAAACATCGAAAACCATAATTATAATGTCATATGTAAATTAGCAATATAACCGGTCTAAATATACAGGTTTTTGAGAAAATATGTGTACAAAAAGTATCGACACAAATAGAACAAGTGTCGATACTTTTTGTCCAGAATGTATTTCAAAAACAAGTGCCCTAAAAAGTGTCGATACATTTGTAACAAGTGTCGATCCCAAAAACATCGAAAACTATAATTATAATGTAATAGGTAAATTAGCAATATAACCGGTCTAAAAATACCGGTTTCTGAGAAAACATGTGTACAAAAAGTATCGACACAAATAGAACAAGTGTCGATACTTTTTATCCAGAATGTATTTCAAAAACAAGTGCCCTAAAAAGTGTCGATACATTTGTAACAAGTGTCGATCCCAAAAATATCGAAAACCATAATTATAATGTAATAGGTAAATTATTCATGTAAATGGTATAAATATACCGGTTTTTGAAAAAACAGGTGTACAAAAAGTATCGACACAAATAGAACAAGTGTCGATACTTTTTGTCCAGAATGTATTTCAAAAACAAGTGCCCTAAAAAGTGTCGATACATTTGTAACAAGTGTCGATCCTAAAAACATCGAAAACCATAATTATAATGTAATAGGTAAATTAGCAATATAACCGGTCTAAATATACCAGTTTTTAAGAAAATAGGTGTACAAAAAGTATCGACACAAATAGAACAAGTGTCGATACTTTTTGTCCAGAATGTATTTCAAAACCAAGTGCCCTAAAATGTGTCGATATATTTGTAACAAGTGTCGATCCCAAAAACATCGAAAACCATAATTATAATGTAATAGGTAAATTAGTAATATAACCGGTCTAAATATACCGGTTTAAATTGAAAACATGTTACCATAATGTATCGACACATTATTAACTTGTGTCGATACCTTTTTAAATTACTCTTTTTTTAAATTTATTATAAATATGATACAAACTCCAATCTAAAAATCCTAGAACCTAAAGGCAGAAAAGAACTCATCGACACCGACGAATACCAGCGTTCATAACTGTTACGATCAGGTATTCAGGTAGATATTTTGATATTTTGCCATAAATTAGGGTTTGTTTGATTTATAGATTGGTCTTTTTTTCCTTAATGTGTTTTTGTTCCAATGTAACAGCATCCACACCCAAAATGGCTCCAAAACGTCAGCGTCAAAAGCGGGGTCTTTCTCAAATCTCTTCTCAACCCACCTCTTCCCAACCCAGCTCTTCTCAACCATAACCTCATTCTCAAACAATCGTCCCTTCTGAGAAAATCAGGTCATTCGAAACTGACAACTTTAGATCCGATGCGGAGAAAGAAATATGGCAAAGGAGTTTTAAAGTAAGGAAGATTCGTCCCGAACGTCTCATTGACTTGGGTTTCTTATTCGATGATAAATATGCTTTTAGTTTTAAATCCATGTTTAAATCTTGGGGTTGTCTTGAATTCCTTGGTGTAGAACCAAAATATTACCCCAACCTAGTTAGAGTCTTCTACAATAATGCTTCCTTCGAGTATGAGCCTAATAAGAGTAATATAATAGGAATTAATACCCATGTCATGGGGAAGGATATATATATATATCTGGAAACTATTGCGAAGGGTTTAGGTGTAGCGAATAAAGGGGATTCAGATGAAAATGATGTAGATTGGTCTACAATTAAACGGGTTGCTAGAAATAGCCCAATTCACCTAGATCTAGAGTATAGAGTGTTTCACAAAATGCTGACTTGGTTTATTCGGCCTAGTGGGGGAAAACATTCAATGCTTCGAGACAGAGATTATTGGTGGATAGCAAAGTATAAATCCAAAGCCAAAACGGCTCCAAACATTGCTAAACTGATTTTTAATACAATTGTATATATAGTCACAAAGGGAACATCAATTTCAACTTCACTACCATATGGATGTGTCATCACCCATCTGTTAAAGAACAAAGAAGTTGATTTTTCGTTTGACTCCCATGTTCGATTAACCCTCAAGATTGACATGTTATTTGTTAGAAAAGCGGGATATGATTTTGTTGAAAAGTCGGTTAGAAGCGTGTCAAGGATGTCGGATTAGATCTAGAGAGGGAGGACAATGAAGATGACCAACCAATGGGAGACGCAATGATGAAAGAAGCTACAGAAGCTCCAGAAGCTCAAGTTGGACAGGATGTCACAATTACGACAGTGATGAAATACATGGTCAATTTTCGGGAGCATATTGATTCCCTTGTGAGCGGAATGCGAGCCGATATTTCATCATTGCACGATGAAGTCTCCATTTTACGTGACGAATTATGGCAACGACATCAAACGAGTTAGGTAATTAATTATTTATGTTTCTAAACATTTACACGTTCTGAATTGTATTTTATTTTCTTTTAACAGATGTGGACAGCCAAGCGGACAATGAAGATGACGATGAAGATGATGATGATCCAAACAAGTATATCGTGTCTGCAACGCCGCTTGCAAGAAAACTAGTAATTTTTTATGTCAATGGTGTCCTTGCCTACATCCCAAGATATCCAGAAGGTTTCAATTATGTTAATTTGTATCCATTATTTTAATATATAAGCTTACAACTTTAATCTCATTTTCTTCATGTTGCAGATGTTATCCTCAGAAATGGATTATATGAATTTATGCAATTTTGTTTACAGAATTTTGTTGTTGCCATTTGGTCATCCAAGATGAGGTTAGAACTATTGAGCAATTCAAATTACTATAGCCAAAATCGTTAATATACAATTAAATGTTAACATTCAAACTTGATTACAATCTCAGGCATAACATGGACCGTGTACTTGATAAACTACATTTGTTCTCTGACCACTTTCTATTCGTTTGGGTAAGATTATTGTCATTACGCTTTGCTAACTTTAATTTCTCTAAGATTCTTACATATTTATGTTTGATTGTTTGTAAGTAGGATCAAAGTAAGTGCAAAACATAAGATAAGTTTACCTACTGTAAAGATCTCA